>NC_044573.1:37487658-37797992 GCF_901933205.1 Camarhynchus parvulus
CACTGATACTGGGCTCAGACATTTTAGTATCAGCAACAGAGCCAAACTCCCAGGAGACAAAGCTAAATACACTTTTATTCAGTGTCAGCCATCAATTTGTTTCCAACCTTCAGGACTTACTTTTGTCAATTAGGGGCTTCTGCTTGAGAACCTGGCCTGTTAGCTTGCAGTGAAAGTAGCTAGGACCAGGCACATTACCTGCACAAAGCTCTCCTGTGAGACTCTGTGCAGCCCAGTCAGCCTTGCTCCTCCTCCTGCTGTTCTTCATGTTGCTCCTGTGCATAAACAGTGCTGCATGTTCTTAGACCAATAGACTCAGGCACTTGGCTTCTCGCTAAAGCAGCTGAACTACCTGAGGCAGGAATAGCAGGAGCCTTCTCAAGAAAACCAGTCAGTGAGGTTCTCTGTGTCTTGATCTGATTGTTTGGAGGGATATTCATGATATTATGGAGATTGAAGAAAGCCAGGGAATTTGCAGTTTCCCTGTAGCCTATGTCAGATTCTCTTAGTCCTGCCAGTGTGAGACCTTTAAGGAAGGATTTTCCCTGGTGTAGCCTTTTAGTTTTTTGGTTGGGGGCATTTGCCTGATATTTGGAAATACTGAAAGCAAACTCTAAGAAGCTTGCTTTGTCAAGAAAGCACCTTACCAAAGCTCTGCCTAGTGTAAATAGATCAATCCTCCAGCTCAAGGGCTATTTCATACTCTGTGCCTCAAAGCATCGACCATCCTAGCATCAACAACCAGCAGGATGTGGAAGGACCAGCAGGCCCCTGGATTTCACCAGTACCAGGATTAAACATTTGTTTCCAGTTCTCCAACCAGTCTGTCTGAGGGTTCAAAACACCGCTGTGCCTGCTTGCATGCCCCCTGCCAGGGTATGGGCACATGCTTCTGCAAAACCTGTCAGAGGTAAGCTGCTGCTGAGAGCTACACAGCACTGAGTGCAGCCCTGTGCATTTGAGAAGATAAATGAATCCAGAGGAAGAGGCTTTTGCTGTGCTGCTGCTATTTCAATGGGAAAGTGGAACCCTGAAATGCTCTGTTCTACTTCAGTAGGTCTAAGAGGAGCCTTTCTTCAGAGATCTCTGGCACCCAGACTAATTGAAATAACTCCAAAGGGCTCTTCTAAACCTAATTCTTCCCCCATGTTTTCAGGTTTTTTTTTCTTTTTCTTTCCCTCCTGTCTACACCCTCTCTTGAACAAAAAGCTTTAAAACTCTTCTTTTAGAAAGGATTCAAATGTGATTTGGATGAAGTTAATGTGAAGTCAAGGTTGATTGCTCATCTCCCTGTAACCATCAGCAGTGACTGAGTGCTGGTGAGTGTGAGAAGGGAGTTCAAACATAGCTGGGAAACTTGTGAGCAAGCTGAACAAAGGGTGGGCTGGAGGCTGGGGATCACTGCTCCCCCTCCCCCGTGTGACTTTCTCAGCTCACGCTGAACCCTTTGATCACTGTCCAGCACAGGGTTGTGTGGCAGCCTGGGCTGGGGCCAGGGATGTATACATGGGTGGAGGCTGCTGTAATCTTCATATGCCCTTGATCCACCCTGTACCCTTATTTCCACAAACACTGTCACATATCACAGTGGGGTGCATCACTGCCGGTGCTCCTTCAGCTAAAACACGGGACTGTCCCTGCCAAGCACAGCTCCCTTTTCCAGAAATCTCTCTGATAGCAACAATTTGAAAAGTGTGCTTGTGTTTTGTAACCATTACTCTATTTTTGCCAAGCACATTTGTATTTGAGACTGAAATACAACACTGTGAGTACAATAGTGCTATTCAGCACACAGAGTTCGTGTCTTTCAGAAGTGGCTGTTCTGGGAGAGCTGCACAGGCGAGCATGGCTATCTTGGGAAGGTGCTGCTCATGAAGAGACCACTGCCAGAATCTTACCTCTGGAAGCACATTCTCCAGACCACCTGCTTTAGGGCAGTATTTTACCTCCACATTCCTCTAATAAGGATTTTAGTACTGCACTTAGTGCCTATTAAGAACTCTTGAGTCCAAGATAAGTTCTTACAGATGTGCTACCATTATCATTCATACTTAAATGTTGACATAGTAATCTGCAAAATGAGCTGAAACTCTTGAAGAAAAAGGCTAATTGTCTCTAAGGTAAAGTGGATGGGAATCAGTGCTGGAGAGGCAAGCTGTGGTCCCTTGTGCTTTTCAGTTGCATTTGTTTGTGGCCATTTGCCATCAGAAAGTGGGAAGAGGGACCTGGATTCTCCTGACTGCCTCTGCCACTGAGTCTTTGGGTAAGTTTGCCTTCAGCACAGTGGCACAAGTAGACTTTAGGTGTTTGAAGACTGCCAGCAACATGTGGCATGTCAGATTTTAAAAAAACCTCCGTTTCCTATGAAAAACCTACAACAAAACAGATATGGATTCCACTCTTCTGTATTATTTCCTATTTATTTTAGGATGGCCAGAGGGCCCTAAAGGCCCTAAATTGTACCATTGCCTAGCAAAATCTTTTTGGCTAATTCCTACAGTACAGTCATGTAGGACCCTCTTGTTCAGTGACAGCAGCTTTTCCCAGGTGGTAGATCCTAGCAGGTCATACTAAGGATGTTGCAACCCTGCAATTACTTTTCTAGTGCAAATGCTGAAACTGGTTGAAGAAGATTGAGAAATCCAGCCCATCTCTCTTCAGCTCTCCCCTCCCGTCAAATCACTTCAAAGGTCAATGAAATGCAGTTTTGCCCAGACAGAGGAAAAGCCGTGTTGTGGAGTCTCCTCATTCCTCCACGTTTCAGCACAAAAGGACCAAAACAATACACAGGCTAGTGCGTGGAGCATGAGCCTGTGAAACTGCCATGAGCCTGCCAGTTGTGCAGCTCAGAGTCCATCTGGAGCCACAAAGAAGGGCCAGGATGTGTGGGGGCAATAGCCCAGGGCTTGGGCATGGGTAGCAGGCATGCTGTGCGATGGTGATGCAGAAAAGCAGGTCTGACTTGGGGACCCATGGGACTTCTGCCCTTCCTGTCCACTGCTTACAGGGAAGCTGTAGCCAGGTGAGCTCAGCCCCTGCTCTGGGACAGTAGTGCTTGCTGCTCTGCTATATAAGAGCATCCCCTATCCTGCTACTCTGGTGTAGTTACCGAGGTAAAAATCCTATGTTGTAGATAAAGATAGACTATTTGATGCTCAACCAGGGAATAATCAATCCCTTTGTATCAGGTAGAAGATGCAGCTGAAGGAGCCTGGGGTACCTTTATGCCTATTTACTTATTACTGTATCCACACTGGGAACTGTGGTGCTGCATTAGGACAGAAGACAAATGCCCAGGGCTGCTCCTTCTACAGTGCCTTGGAGCTTGATGTCACCCCAGGAGCAGCCCCCAGATTGTTCTGCAGCATCCATCAGCCCCAAAGATCTGGATGAGGATGTGGCCCTTACCCTGGGCCTGGACTGCAAATCAGCCCTGAGGTAAGATGCAGTGATGAGCAAGGATTGAGGGAAAAATTAATGTGGTTTAGGAAGCTACCTGTCTTTAAGATTATTTTGAATGTTCTCATTTTTTATGCAGCATTTTAGAACGTTTCAGCTGCTCCCATTTGGAATTCAATTTCTCTCCCTTTTAATCAATAGCAGGTCTTAACAAAACAATATCTCACAGGAGACACAAGCACACGGTGCTGAACAAAGCAAAAGAGCCACTGGCTTACAGCAACAATTGCTGCTACACAATGGGTTTTCAAAGCTTAGTATATATTTTGTCCCTGCTGGGAAAACTATAACAAGACTGAATTAGTGGCTAGGCTTGCCAAAGGGAGAAATTAAAGTGTGATGACTTGTCTGACACCTTGAAGTACCTTTATTTATTTTGGGGGAGAGGACAGCATGGGGAAATAAGATGCCTATTAGGGAAAACTATTTTCTTTGCTTTCCAAAGCGTACAGCAGATATGCATGCCTAAGGGCTTAATCCAGGTCAGGGCTCAGGAGTACCTTCTGGTAGCTCTTGAGAGGAGCTGACAAGTGTGGGGATGCTTCCCACAGATCTGGGGACGCGCAGGGGTGGATGTAGGTGTGTGGCTTTCAAGGGCAGGATGGTCTGGGAGTCCCTTCTCCTTGCCAGGGGAGGCTTGGGATTGGTTTGCAGGTGGCTGTTTGGTGAGGGAGAGAGAAGAGGGAGATACTATGTGAGAGCAAAGCAAATTCCCTTCCCTGTACGTGGCCGGTCACCCCTGAGCTTGCAAACTTGGCTTCTCATCTGTGGATCTTGACAGCTCCTTGCTCTGTCACTAATGGGTTTCAAGAGCTCCCAGCGAGCTGTAATCACCTTGGTTCAGGGCTCAGCTTGCACCTTTACAAGCACCTTCACCCCTTGCTGTTAACCTGTGGTCTCCTCTATTCAGCAGCTGAGCTTGTAAATTCATGTAACCAAATAGCTGTGCTGTTAACTGCCTGCATGAAAGTGAACAACACATCCATCTTCCAGTGCCCAGCCAGCAGCCTAATGACACTGCTCACCGTGCTTGTGGGCAGCCTTTCAGACATAACTAACTCTGGCACTGTAAAAACAATTGTTTCAGTGCTCACACAGGCCACATGGCTCATCTGGGCAGAGGAGGGAGGTTGTGCAGGCAGAAGGCTTCCCACGGACTGTCCCTGTGCGCCAGTGCCCTGTGCCATCGTCATCACATTCCACGGTCTGATGGCTGGCTAGGGAGAGCTTCACCCTGCTGGTAAATTGTGCCTCATACCCAGAGCAGCAGCCTGCTTGCAGTGGTTTCATTTTCGATTGTGATTGATGTTTGACGAGTCTTTTTTAAAAGGCATGCCTCAGTTTTGTTGTCTGTAACCTGAGTGCAATTCTCTAAAGTAAAGTGCCAGCAGGAGGACAGCCGCTAATGAAACACTGAATGGTGCTGAGGTTTTCTGCCCTCTCTGCTTCTTGCTGAAGACTGTGGCTTGAATCCTTCAGTCTTGAGATTGATCTTGTCACAAAGATTGTCTGAATGCAGCTCTGGCTTCTTATGACCGAGTGTGCAGGAGGCTGGGCTGCAAGTTCACCCTTGGCTAGAGACCCCACAAAGGAGCTCAGCTGGGGACACCACTGAGGGGGACAAGGCGTGGCTGCTTCCACGGATGCTCATGTCACTAGTTGTTATTGGAGGAGAAACTGCGCAGCTTTCTGCCTGCAAGTAACTTGGACCTGCCATCGGCAGCGATCTGATGTGTTACCTTCCTCGCCCCAAAGCAATCACAAGCAGTCAAAGTTGGGAGCACACGAGCTGACGGGTTGAACGGTCGTTGCTTTTCTTTATTTGCTGGCTGCTTACCTGGTGCAACAGGCACTAGAAGAGAATTTCTTAATTAACCGGGCTCTGTCCTGGGCAGCACACGTACACTGCCAATGGGTGCTATGAAAGCATAGTTATTGCACTTTGGCTTGGGAAAAGTCCCAGTGCAGTTGTATTGTTAAGGAAACAGTCTTGGAGGAAGGGAGAGAAGGAGACTGGTCTCCACTCCAAAGGCTGTTTGTTGTCTTAAACATCTCTGGATCTAACCTCAGGGGAGGTGGAGGGTTAATTTGAGCTGCCTTTGAAAACAAATTTGAGCAGTGCACAGCAAGATCTCAGGGAAGCAATGTTTATAATCTGTATCCTGCTTCAAATTGTATCGGCACCATGCTTCTGCCCCACTGCCAAAATTAGCTGCAGTCACCAGGAAGCAGCTGGTGTCCCAAGCATGAGACCTTGCACTCAGCCATCGTTGGGTAGCTTTTATACAGTTGTGAGGATAGAGTTTTTCCTGGCTATTGAGCATCACCTACTCTTTACCTTTGCAGCAGCAGCAGGAAATTTCTCACATGTGGAGGCTGATCCAGTGCTTTCAATCATGCACAATTCCTGCTGATTTTAGTAGGAGAATTGTTTTACAGTGCATAGTTGAAACGTGTTCTTAGAGAAGTGGTCTGTCTTCTGTCCTCTCTGAAGGAGGGTGGGGAATGCATTGCTCTGCCAGCTGTCTGCCCGTGCGTCATCAGAAGCACAAGGGTTATGATACGCAGTCCCTAAATTTAAACAACAATATTAGAGATTTTGTCTAGCTAGGTAATATTGAATCCACAGTGGTTGTCGATTAGCTTTGCCATCCATTAAATCCAGGGTACTTTCAGCTTTTAATTCACTCTGCATAAATTAGTGCGCTCCTTTCCTTCATCGTCTTGAAAATGAATAGCTACTTCTCCCTCCAGTCTGGACTATGGAATATTTGAAAAGTGGCAGTACATTAATTTCTGCCCCAGTGGAGCTTTGCAGGAGAAACAGCTCTTTAGGTTGTTCTGTGGCCACAATAGAGAGTTGGTATCAGAGCTTTTTGTAATTATTTAAAATATTGAGTAACGCAAACAAACAGAAACAAAGGAAAATAATTGGGGAGGGAAGGAATTCCTTTGCTCTCTGCTGTTGCAGGTTTTACTCTGACAGGCCAGCTTTGCATTCCCCAAGGTAGAAACTTTTATCCTGTCTTTGTGACTGTTTTACTTCCCTTTTCTCCTGGGGGAGGGGGAAATGAATAATTTCTACCTTCCTCCTGTTTCTTCACCTTCATCAGGAAAGAGGGAGATGAACAATGCCAGGACCCTGCTCATTCGTTACTCAAAATAAGTTTTCTTTCTCATCACCAAAAAACTGAAGAGGGAAATGATGGCAGGCTCTCAATATTCACTCATCAATCCAGCTCTTTAACTGCTTTTGTTATTTAGTGGCATGATGGTCTTTGGTTTGTTATTTACTAGCTGTTTAATTTATATCTATCCCCATCAGGGTGCTAAAAGATCCAATCTTAGAGCTCTTTTGCAGGATTTGTCTAACCACTCTCTAAATTATTTAACAAGGCTGTGAACTGTTTGGAGATTTTTTTTCCTTTTAAGCACTATGATTTGATTCAAAACATCTGTGAATCTTTGATTCAAAAACTCACAAATGACCTTACATCTGGGCAACAGCTCAGCTGTGTCGTGAATCTGGGTAGGGTCAAGTGTGTGAGCTGTTTGAAAAGCCTAAAATTCCTGACATATTGAAATTCTTTTCCTACTTGTTTGTTGACAGAAGATGGGCAGGGAAGGCAAGGCAAGGCAAAGCCAGATCAAGATGCTGTGCCGCAGGGCCAGAAGTGAGTAGAACATCTTGTTACGGAAATAGCCACAAAAACGCTCCTCCCTGCATTAGAAAAGCAGCTATTTAAAGCATAAACGATCAATTGCCAGTCCTCTTTGCCGCTGTTGTCATTTGGATGTGGCATGTGCAAATAATATTTCCTCATGAAAGAAAACTTCCAGCAATGAAAGCGCTGCTCTGGCGTATCCTCTCCCAAAGGGGAGAAATCAGCTCATCCATAGAAATGGCGTCTCCCTCTGAAAAGAATTCCCAGGATCTGGGTTTTGTTTTTCCTCTAAGACTTTAGGCAAGTGAATTTTGATCCACCAATGACATCAGGGTGGTGCAATTTTTAAGATACGTTTGGACATTGGAATTATATAGGACAGTGCTCTTGCTAGAGTAAAAATAATGGAGAAAATGAACAAACCTATGTGATGTAAAGCAAAGCCCACTGTTCCCTAAGATATGCATGATAAAACTGGCAGTATATGCCTTTGAAAGAGCTTGCTTTACCTTTAATGATGCCAGTGAGCAAAACCCCTTTTATTCTTGGCAAATCACAGTGGGGTGGTATCTTTCAAAAAACTGGAATTGTCAAACATAGGTTTTTCCAGGGAGGTGAACCCATGCTTGGCTTAAGCACCCTCAAACTTTCCTCTAGTTGAGATTCCATCTGTATGCCTGCTCTACAGCTCAAGCCTGCTGCTGTTTGTTATTGTTTGCATTACTTTGGGGCCCACTTAGGGATTGTACAAAATGTTCTTTTTTTAAAAAAATAAATATTGGAGTGTCTGTACAGCATTTGAGAGAAACACACTCCTTTTGTAAGGTGCTGCCATCTCATTGCAGAAATACAGAAGAGAAATCTTGTGGGCATGCAGGGTGCTGAGGCTTTGGGGATAAGTGTTTTCGAGGTATTAGGGACTAGGAGTCATCCTCATTTCCATGTAAGCCCCTGTACCAAGTGAAGGGAGAGCATCAAACCTTTGAGGAGCATTTATATGTCCTACGTAAGCGAACTTAAAGAACTCACTGGGCACAGGGATTGGAAGAGATTTAGACCACCTGAGCCTGGATTTTAGTGCTAAGGATCCCTTCTTGTTCTAGCAAGTCCTAGGTGAGAAAGAATTGTTGAGCAACCCTGTTGCTGAGTCCTGAGGGCTGTGAAGATAGACCAGAGTTGGTGGAGATGCCAGAGATACAGATCATCCTCTTGTCTCTCCTATATTTATCTCCTTTTCTCTAAACTCCTTGTTTTATTTTTATTGGGATTTTCTTTGGATTAACCCTATTAAACGCATCACTAGCACTGAAATTTGCTGATGCCAATAAACCCATCTGTTTTATTAACTAACCGCAGTCTCTGGAGTGTTTCTGACCGGTTGAGACATGAGCAGCCCTTTCTGCTGTCTCCAGCGCTGTGTGTCAGCCCGGGGAACAATGGGAGGGAACCCAGGAGGTCGCTGGCAGGAAGTGCTGCTTCCCCTGGATAATTAACCGGCTGGGAGACTGAGGAATGAAGATAGCACATAAGACACACACAGTACAAACTGCTAAAACAATAAACAAACAAACCAACGACCATCACTTCCTTTTCTTATATTGTTAACGCTGCTTCCTTAACTCAGGTTGCCCCAAACCCACCCCTCAAAAAGCAGCCTTTTAGGCCCATAAATTCTTAACCTCTTCACTGCCAGTTCTTGCTGAAGGCACAAATCAATTTTTGCCAAGGTGATGGCCAGCACAGGGTCTTGGGGCTTGCTGGATAAACTGGAGATTCCTGTTTCTGAAAGTGATAAAGGCACTTAAAAAAAAAATCAATAAAGAGAGACTTAGCTTGGCCATAAGGCTGCATGGTTGCAACACCCTGGTAGCAGGGCTGCTCCTCCTGTAGGTATCAGCTTCCAGATCAGCAGGTGATACAGTCTAGCTCTGAAGACGTTAATTTCTGGAGAAGCTGGTCTCAGAGCCAAGACCTGGAGGAAAGCTGGATCAGGGCTTTGTGTCTCAAACCCAGCTTTCATATCAAGTCATCCTCTGATGTGCCATTTTTTCACCATCTCTGTTAGAGGGAGGTCAGCTGCACAGCGAGTGCTTGCTACCATCTACACTGGTGAGCATCCACTTGCACACTTCCACTGAGATCCTCTCCTCTGACTCCAGGTAGACTTATTTGCATGGTTTTCTCCTCCATCCAAACCATTCTTTGGAGAAGTTGCTGTTTTGTTTTTTCTGACCTGCTAACACCAGAATTATGAAAGCAGATATTGGGCAGTGGCAATGCCAATCCCCGCATCCCTCCAGCTAATTTTTCCAGATGTCTCATTGAAGAGCAGTCAGAGATTGTTTTTGTGGACAGAGTGTTGTGTGTGTATTTAACCCATGTAGGCCAGTGCTAGTGGACCCCAAGAGCTGAGGTGACTATGTAGCCCACATCCATCACATGTTGATACAAGTCGGTGGATCTCATTTCACCATGTCCTCTGCAAAACTGCCGGCGAGAAGGGATAGCCAAGGATTTTTGGGGAGAATTAGGCTGATCCTGCTGGAACTGGGAAATTTGGTTTTCAAAAGAGATGCTGATGTTTCTCCTCATCAGCCTGCAGATTCAGAGCAAGGCGTGAGCAGTGGTACTCAGGACAGGAGCCTGTGGCCCATCCCTGGACTGGCCCCCTCCTGGCAGCTCTGGCAAAGGCTGTCTTGGGGCAGGTCCTGCCTGCTACTGAGTGCTCCCAGATGGCACTTAATTTGTTGTTACTTTAAATACCTGTTTGTGTTAGGCACAGCAAGAAACCTAGTAAGCTGAAAAGGTGACGTTTGAAAAATTAAGTCTCTCAAGTAGATATTTAATCTTTCTAATAAGGAAGTAATCTGCTAAACATCATGTTTAACAGTTCTGCAGTAAGTCCGTATCATACAATCATAGAATTATACACTCAGAGAATCACAGAATGGTTTGGGTCAAAAGGGATCTTAAAAACCATCTACTTCCAAGCCCTGTGCCATGGGCAGGGACACCTTCCACCAGACCAGGTTGCTCAAAGCCCCATCCAAGCTAGCGTTGAACATTTCCAGAGATGGGGCATCCACAGCTATGGGCAAGCTCTTCCAGTGTCCCACCACCCTCACAGTGAAAAATTTCTTCCTGATATCTAATCTTAAAGCCATTCCCCCTTGTCCTGTCACTACACACCCTTGTAAAAAGTCACTCTCCAGCTCTCTTGTAGCCTCCCCTTAAGTACTGGAAAGCTGCTGTAAGGTCACCTTGGAGCCTTCTCTTCTCCAGGCTGAGCAATCCCAGCTTGCTCAGCCTGTCTTCATAGTACAGGAACTCCAGCCTTTTGGTCATCCTCATTTCCCCCTGGGCTTGCTCTAGCAGGTCACATCCTTATGTTGGGGGCCCCAGAGCTAGATGCAGAACGTCAGGTGGGGTGTCACAGGGGCAGAGCAAAGGGTCAGTATCCTCTCCCTTGCCTGCTGACCATGCAGACACAGTTGGTTTTCTTGGCTACAAGTGTTCTCTGCCCGGTCATGTTGAGCTTCTTGTCAACAGACAGCCTCGTCCTTCTCCTCAGGGCTGCTCTCAACCAATTCCCTGCTCAGCATCTACTTGTGCTTGGGATTGCCCTGACCCAGGTGCAGGGGTTTGTTGCACTTTACAAGATTTGCACAGGCCCAACTCTCAGACCTGCCAAGGGCCCTGTGGATGGCATCCCTTCCCTCCAATGTGTCGACCACACCACCCATACCAAAATGTATCTGGTGAGGCGTGGATTAACTCTTGATATTTAATTAGTCCATGAAGACTTTCCTGCTTAATCTAAATTACACTTACAGCCCACAGATTAAGGTGCGGTGCCGGAAGTTTTGCCAGTAAAACTCTTGCTTTAAGTGCTGTGGTACCTGAGGCTCTGGGGTGGCTGGGAGAATGGTGGTGGCTTTGTGCATCAGGGTGCTGCTCACAAACCCCTCAAGCTGGGTTGAAGCCTCCCTTCTCCCCTTCTCAATAGAGGAGCTGTGGCTGCTGTTGTCCTGCCTGCCACCTCCTCAGAAGTCCTCCCTGGTGGGTTTGTACCCTCACTGGAGCATATTTACAACATCTGCTGCTGCCAGCTCTGGCATACCATCATTTAGACAAAATCAAGCCTACAGGGAAAATCTTCAATGCTTCCTGTGTGTCTAGCTGAATAGATGAGGGCGCACATGGGACACCACACGGAGAAATAATGGAAACCAGCTATAGAGATTAGGGAGTGTGGTAGGAAGCCTGCCACCAGTGTGGATTATCACAGAAAATATCCACTGTTTTGTGCCATACATACTGCTGGATGCCCTTCAGCTCTGCTCAGAGCTGGAGCTCCAGCAACACTCTGCATGCTCTGAGCCACGGCAGGCCACCCCAGATCAGGTCCTCTGCTGCCACTCAGGAGAAACACTGGGTGGTGTGGAAGGGACAAGGGACTGTGGATCCTGCTGCTCTGCTGTGACTGACATCTGCTGAGTGCTTTTTGGAGAGGGGTGGGAGGGAGGATGGGGGGAGCACCTCTCCGTTTCCCTTTTGGGGAGATCAGCCTTCCTCTCACGGAGAAATGCCTCTCCCTGACAGGTTTCTGTCCTCAGTGCCTGGTATATATTGGCATGTTTAAGAACTTGATGTTTTTGAAGCTTTTCTTTTCTACTGCCAAAATCCCTCTGTGTCACAGTGTGTGTCTCCAGCAGTGCAGAGTCAAGTGGAGAAGTGATGGATTTGCACATTGAAACTTCAGTGGAAAGGAAGAAATGTGCAACAAACTGTTCCTGAGCCCAAGTCCTTAAATTTCAGAGGGTTTCCAGCAGCCCAAGCCACCTGCATGGTGCCATTCCCCTGAATTCTGCAAAATTGTGCCGTGTTCAACCAACTGCAGAAGCAAGAGGTGGAAGTGGTGCTGTGGGAGCAGCTTTGAAAGGAGCTGGGAAGGGACAGGTGTGATGCTACATCAGGAGGTGCTGTAAAAAGCCCAGTTCCTGCTTTCGTGTCATGAATCAATGCTTCCACCTAAATCTCCTTGCTTGATTCATTACTGTATGTCATGCTAACAGCAGGCTTCTGTTATATGCCTCTTTTCACAGTGTTATACAAAAAAAAAAGGTTTTGCAGTTAAGTAACAGTTCAACAGTTCACAGTTTAAATTAAATAGCTTTATTTCTCATGGAAAAGATAGGATATGTGCTGTTTAAGACTTTAAATAAGGCATGGATGGATCATCCAGAAGATTATGGAAACTCATTTTTTAGGCACCAACAGTCCTCTTGTTTCCTTCTTTGTAAATGCTCAGTGATTCTGTGCAGTGAAGTTGATCTGAGAGCCTCAAGGAACAGCACAATTAGACATGGAAACTAGCTCCCTGTTCTCAGAGGACCAAAACACAATCCCTAGCTGGCTGTGGCACTAAACGTGATATAAAACCACCTTCACCAGGAGCTCCCAGACTCTCAAAACCCTCTGGATGATGTGCTTGAGAGCTTCCTAAAAGTATTAAAACTTGCAGCCATTGGATTGAAAAGGCAGGTTCATTTGTTCGTTCCTTCCTTCCTTCCTTCCTTCCTTCCTTCCTTCCTTCCTTGGCAGCAAATGTCACTTGGAGAATCACTGGGTTAAGGGGAGCATGCATGTTCTGCTGCTGGATTTTCCATCCCTTGCACCTGTTAGTGAAGAGTGGAAAAGGCTCCCAACTTCAGGCATTGAAATACATGATAACACACACTAGTGTGTTTGCCAGTGGGGAGCTTGGTTTTCATGCCAGCTCTGGCTGTAAATCCAATGGGATGGCTGAACAAGGGGAAGAATGGAGGTTGGAAGATACAGCTGGGAGATGTATGTGGCAACTTGCTTCCTTTATAGTTTTGGACAATGAGACTATACTGAGCACTTTACCTTTGTCTTGTGCTGAGTGAAAAAGAGAGTGCTCAGATCACATTTCCAAAGAGACCAGATCTCTAGGTGGGCAGGATGCAGGGCGCTGGTCCTATTAGAAAATATTTGGGAGTATTACACAGTCCCAGCTACTTGAAAGTTGAAAGTAAATATCAGCTTGTGTGTGGCATGCCAGGGTATTTTGACACAGATAGAAAGAACACCATAACATACTTCTTGATTTATCCAGTCTGTTTAAGGTTAATCTGGCCTTTTAACTACGTGTCCACAGAGGAAGAAACTCACTCATAAGTGGAGAAACTACATTGTCCTGAAGTGCAGTAAGTCTGATAGAGTTGGAGTAAACTTACACCACAAAAAAACCAGTTCTAACTGATGGGGCTATCCTTATTCAGAAGAGATTAACCACCTTCTGTGAAACTTCTAGCATAAAGAAGACATTTTCTATAAAATGCTTCCAAAACTAAATTTTACCAGCTGTAAGGCCTTGGACACCTGCATCTTGTCTTTGGTGGAGTTAGGCAAAAAATAAAGGACCTGGTTTTGCAGCCACTGCTCTTCTATGGAGGAACCTTCAGGACCAATACTCAGGTCCTAGGCTGCATTGTATGTAGGCCACTAGCAATAATGAGTATAATCTCAAAAACCAAACTAGCAGCTAAACAGCAATGGAAAAGATGTGCCACAGTTGCACTGGTAGTGGATGGAGGTACCCCAACTCTTCCCTGTATCTGTACCAGCATGGTGCCTGGGAGTCACAAGAGAATTTGACTCTCTTTGCCTTTTTCTTTCTTCCCCCAGAGCAGGGCTTGATGGGTGGGCAGCAGGTGTTGGGTGTTTGCAGGTGCTGAGTAACTTATATAATGAATGGGATAGGGCTGGGGGAGGCTGGAGGTGTTTTCTCATCATGTGCTCCAGTGGCAGGTAGGTCATGTTCACAAAAGGTCTAGGGCATAAGGGCATATTGGGGTTAGTGCTCCTGAGAAAAATGACTCTGCCCTGCTGCTCCTGGCTTCTTCCCAAACAGTGACAGGGAGGTCTGCTGCTGACTTCTCAAGTAGCTCTGATACCAACCTAAGGACTATGTGTGTTCAGAGGGATAGATGGGCAAATGTATATTTTTGCCAGAGCTAGGATGCCCACAGACTGTGATGCAGGAGACTTGTCAGAGCTGTGAGTGCTGGCAGATGATTTCAGCTGCTTTCTGCAGTGTGTATGACCACAGCAGGGTGGTGGGCAGCACAGAGAGGGAGGCAGAAGTGGAAGAGGAGCACTGCGACTTTCTTGTATTCTCCCCCATGAAGACACAGCTTGATTCAACTAATGGCAGTAATTGGAGATAATACTTTGCTGAGAGTTTCCTATTTCCTTTATAATTAACCCTGGGGAGCTTATCTATTTTCTTACCTACAGCAGCCTGTCATACGTGTGGTGAGAATTTGTTGAATTTTTCTTCGTGTTTTCTTTTTTGCCTTTCTGCCCTGTGTGCCCCACCTCCCTCTGTGCTCCAGTTCCATGACAAAATTTGGCTTTCTGCATTCATAGATAAATGGAACATCACTGATGGAAATTGCCCCCTCTTATATCTGTGAGCTGATAAAGAGGAAGTGTTTTGGGCTCGTGGCCAAGAGTAGCACCTATGAATTCGCTATTGATAGCTGCTGTTCTAAAGGCATAGGCCAAAGGTGGCACAGACATGTTAACTGTGACTTGCTGATACCAGCTTCTAGAATTAGAAACACTTCAGGGTCTTGGTGTGATATGAGAGGAAAGTTTTCATAGTTCCTGTTATCCTGGCAGGGAGATTAGCTAGGATAGCTAAAGCAGAATTTAGCTTTAGATTTGGGTGTTCATGCTAATTAATCATTTGCTCAGATTACCAGTTCCTCACCTCAAAAAGCATTAATACACCCAGAGCTGAAATCAGGACCCAGCCAGGGCCCTGTTTTTCTTTTGCTATCTTTCTCTGACCCCACCTGTGTTCAGTTCACACCATCTGTGTCCTGTGAGAAGGATGCATACGTTGGTGGCAGATGTAGGTGGATGTCTGCTCAGTGGCTGTATCTGTCCATTCTTCATAAGCTGGTCCCTGGATAAGCTTATGAATTTCCTGAACTTTAGGTTAGGTCCACATCTTGGTATTTAGCCTCAATTTCTGTCTCTTTCCTATGAATTTTTATAATTAGCACCTGAATCTGCTTGTACTTTTGGTCTTTGCACTATCCATTGGCAATGAATTCCACAGTTTAACTTGGTCCTGTGTGAAAATGTACTTCTTTTCCTCCTTTTTATCTTGCAGCTTGATGATTTCTATGACAACTCCCACCTTTTGCATTACAAAGATTAGTGAGTAGTATTCCCTGCTGAGTTTTTAGAAGCACTTCTGATAATCACTCTTGATATTCTGCATGATTTTCCTCAATCACAGATCTCCTTTTTCAAGCTAAGGAGTCCTGTGCTGTTTAATCTTTTCTTATACACCAGCTATATCACTGATGATAATTCCATAGTTAGTAAAAAATTCAGGTACTACCAAGAACTAATAAATTGCCTGAACAGACAGAGAGAAAAATTTTGTTTTCCAATCCACAGAAGCCTCATTCAAGATTGGAGGAGATGCAATGTAAAATGGAACTGAATATTCCTCTAAAAATGGCTACTTTAGTATAGTATGATGTCTTGTGCTTTTTAGAAGACCACAGTTTTCCCTACCAATTCAACAGCACAGAAATCTAAGCAACTGCCCTAAAATTATATCCAAATTAATTATTTTTGAGCACTGTCCTTTCCCTGTAAGATCTGGAATGAGAATTAGTATTTTTCGAATGCTTCATATGCTACATGCTCCTGAGGACAAATTACACGTGTTGTACCTACGAATACCCATGGCCATGTATTTTTAATTTAACTCAGATACTGATGTCAGTAACCAGAGAGACAACACAGATGCTTTGGGTCTCAGACCCAGATGTTTTGGTCGCTGTGACAGCACCTGTGCTGACACTGTTGGCAGCACAAGCAGCCGCAACACAACTGCTGTTGCTGCACAGTCCTCAGAGGAGCAAACAAGGCTGGTCCTCTCGTGGCAGAGCCCTGGGTAGCAGCCTGAGCATGATGCAGAAGTTTATCTTCATTGCAAAGTTACCTCAGAAACTGAGGGGAAAGCATGAGTGAAGCTGTTAATATTTTACTTCCTTTGCTCTCTGAAGAGCAGAGGGAAGAAAGACATAGTTTGTTGTTGCTTAGAACAAAGCAAGTGATGTTTTTTCTCTAGTCACATGAGAAGGTGCAACATAGGAAAGGACAGAGATGAGGACATCCCAGTCAGGCACCTGTGCCAGAGTGGGGAGGAAATGGCAATAGCTCCGATGTTTTAGCAACTGGCAACAGGGGAATTCATTTAAACTGTGACTTAGTGAGTAGGCTACCCTGTGTAACCAAATCTTTCACAGGGTCACTGGAGTGATTTAATGTTTCATTTCACACTTGTTAATAAGTTAGTCTTTCTTTCAGTGACTTTGCAAGTATACCTTAAGAAAGGCAGGATTGAGGCTAAGGCAGAGAAGTGTTTAAAATACTCTACATATAACCCACTTCTTTTTATTTGTATGTTCATAAACAATTTATAGCTACATGAACACAGATGCCAGGCAGTGATGTTCATCCATATCTTCCAGAGAGGAGGAATGCTTGATGATTTGGCAAGATGTCAATGCTTTGTTAAAATTCTCCAGGTATAATTGGTGACTTTCCTGTAATCAGATGAGTAGGTAGAGGATAGAGGGTTGAGTTTTCAGTTGGGTTTTTTTTGTTTGTTTGTTTTCCACAGGCAGATTGTTATTATTGCTGAGATGATGGGACATATAATTCAAATGACAAAATCTAAATGATGGCTATGTTACCAAGAAGCAGAAAACAATCAAATGGAAAAGAAAATCACTAGGAGAAATCTTGACGAGGTCATTCATAGTGCATGCCAAAGGAGCTGCATGACCAGGAAGACTATCACACCTAATCTAATTAACAAGGCGATTTAAATGTCAAAAAAATCCTGGTTCAGTCAAGGTTTGACTGAAAGCATTCAGAGAAAGGTAGCCATCAAAGATAAGCAACAGAGAGCAGGGAGGAATACATATATATTTTCTCCTTGTCAGTAAAGTATTTTCCAGTCATAAGAGTGTCTTGTGCCACATGCTGATCTCACAGATGGTGCCGTAAATCAAGGCTAACTCTGAAAGTGTCAGTGGAATTATCTGTGTGTAAATGGTATCTGAATTGGTCCCTAGCTGTGAAAGACAGGGATTGCCTTGGGGCAGAAGCACAGATAGGAGAACTAAAGGGTTTGTTTTCCCCTCTTCCCCTCCTTCCTCCCCCCTGTTTTTTTTTTTTTTCTTTTGCCTTGGAGTCTGACTCTCTTTGTGATTTTGAGGATTTTGCATAATTCTTTTGCCTTGGTTTCCTCCCTGCAAAGTCAGCTGATAGTTCCAGAGGAGTGGAAAAGTTTGATTATGGAAATTCTTGTTTATTACTGTTAATGGAAGCAATATAATACATTAGAAAATTTTAGCTCAGTCAAGGGACTTCGAGGGCAAAGGGCTCTAAAGATTCACCAGTAGCTGGTTTTTGAAGTACCAGCTATCATAGTGTATGATGAAGAGAACTTTCAGCTTTGAGAAAAAAAATACCACCCAAGAGTAAGGCAAAGAATACAATCCTGTGACTGCATGGGTCAGACTTCAGAACTCAGTATAAGTTCCTTGTGACTCACATGTGAATTCAATGTCAGGCAGTAATGACCACAAGCCATTCTTCTTTGATGTCTGTTGAGCTTATATTAAATTTGAGGATGTTCTGCAATATTTCTGTAGATGAAAAGGATTTTAGAGTTCTGTTACCTCAAGGAGAGACTCCAGGCTTGTCCAGCCTATTGTACTCTTTCCCTTCATTCCTTTTCCAAAAGGCACACCTAACTTTTGGTTAAAGATTGTGAAAGGTGAGGTCTGTGCTGGTTGTCTGTTCAGTGTCAGGAATATTAATTAAAGCATGTGGGCATGTTACCACAATAATCTTATTTGAATTTGAGGCAATGGATGCTCACATATCAAAAATCCTACCTGTGTACTACATAGGGGCTGATGTGCTGCCAGATCACTGCCTAGTAGCAGTGATAGATCAAAGCCAGTGAGTGATGTTATCCTAATGTCTCAAATAAATTACCAAGTGCTAAGTAAAGAAAAAGAGAGCTTCTGAAATTGTGAATTTAGTTTCTGGAAAGAAAAATTCAGACGCCTGCTCAATGTGAACACATCCTTCAGCTTTCTAATAGAGGAGGCTGGGATGTGCCAGCAACAGAAGTTTTCTGGCCTTAACTATAATTCTGGACATGAAAATGGGATTAATTTTGCCTAAATGTGGCCATGTGTCTGGCCTCCTTCCACCATCAGTGAAGAAAATGGAGGTGATTTATCCAAGCTCTCTCTGTCCCTGAGCTGTGGAAGGAACATAGTTAGACCAGGTAGTAACTTAGAGACAGATTAAATTAGTAAGATGAATTGCTCTTTTACTATTTTATATGTTTAACAAATTGCCCACTTTCCCCACAATTGTGTATAGGATTTCTGTTTTACACAGAGAGAGGAACGTGAGGCTGAGATGAACTGACTTCCCCAAAAGACAGATAGCAACACAACTGAGGTTCAAACACAGCTGCATCTGAGTCCAGGCCCCCCTCTTCTTCCTCTTCCTCTACCCTATTGCCTTTTAAGCTTATACTGACTCCCAAGGACAGCAAATAACTACTCTCTGTGCAGGAAACTATTTCCACTTTACAGACATAAAGAACGGTCAACAGTTATGGCTGAGTGGACAAACACACCCAACTCCATCAGGCAGGTCTTGAGATTTAGGATTTCTTGTGGGACTCATGGGGCTTATTACCAAACTTGGCCAATTTCAGTTTCCTAAATAGGGTGAAATTTTCAGAAAATTGGTTTTGTGAAGAATTATGCAGTGATTTACCTGCCTTGCCTGACAACAGCTTTGCATTGTTGCTGTTGCTCTTTTTGCCAAGCATATGGAAGCTGAGTGCTCCCTGGCTAGTATCCAGGCATCCAAAATTGATAGGAATTGCCATGAGGGTTCTAGCTAATGGGAGACATAAAAAATGAAGCCTGTTTTATTTTTGCTTGTTTCTTTTCTTATGAGGGTTTTCTTCACAGAACAAACCTAGATATGACTGTGTGCAGAATATTTCTTCTGTGTTGTCCCCCTGGGCATGACTTACACCAAGCTGTGATCAGTTTTGCTGTTCCAGCCCATTGGGCTCATCAGTTTAGTCAACTGACTTTTTAAATGGCCCTATTCTTCTTGACTTTGGAAAAAGTGGCAGGAATCTAATCGCACTTCTGGGCATGGGATGTAATGCCAAGGTGGTGGGATAAAGGAAGAGGAGGACTCTGCTTCTCAGAAGGAGAAAAGGTCACTGGCCAAACCCACTGAGGTGGCTTGGGTGAGCCAGTCATCAGTACACAGGATAGACTTTAAGCCATGGAGCTGGTATCTGCACAACCCCGTGTGGGATGCTCAGTGGTTTCTTATCCACAGGGACAGATGTTACAGAGAAGCTTAGATATGCACCTGTAGCTAGATTAAATGTTTGAGGGCCTATCTTCTTCAAGCCATTAGAGCCTGGGGTCCCTCTTCACAGACTGCTGTATTTGAACTCTCTGGACCAAACTGTAGATTAATAGCTCTGCAGATGGAGAAATATTTTTTTCCTAAATCGCATTTCTGTTTCATTTTATGTTCCTTGCTAGATTAAGTTTTAGAGCACTCTATTTTTTTTTTTGTATGCAAAGTGAGACCAGAAATTTTTACTGTTGTGCAGTTTTTTTCTCTTTTTGCCATAAGCAAAGCTCAGGAAATCGAAGGTGATTCATCTTTAAGCAGCATGTGATTTAAACCAAACAATGCTTTTTGATTTATGATAATGAAAAAGATTGCAGAGTGATGACAGGTCAGATGAAAACTCACACTGCACCGATTTTTATGATAAGTATCATTACACTCCTGCACTCAACTAATGCTCCACTATCAGTTTTATTTGTGCATTTCATTTTTATTAAAAGTTTTTATTTTGAGAATTTATTGCCAGGGTGTGATTGACAGCCTTGGAAAAGGCAGTGTGCTATTCAGAGAAGAGATATAAAATTTCCTCATGCAGCTCTGCCTGTGTGCTGCAGCTCATCAAGACCAGAGCAAAAAAGTAAAAGAACACAAGATCATCTTTCTGTGGTCAGATTAAAAGTATAACTTGGTATCTTGTCTTCAACAGCGACCCCTAAGCCTGGGGACTACCATGAAAGAAAGGGAAATGCAGGGTAATATTTTCTCCCCAAAGTTTTCAGTCACCAAGAATTTGTGGCTCAGAGATTTCCCATGCTGGAGTCTCACATGTGTAGGCATGCTCACAGCATTACCACACACACACTCGCATGAAGAATACACAGTATCCTGTGGCAAGATGTTCCACATTCTTAGCTGCATTTTTTGTGACAACAAAATATTTTTGGCCTTTTTCTTTTCTTTTTTTGTGTTTTTTTTTTTTGTTTTTGTTTTGGTTTTTTGTTTGTTTGGTTGGTTTTATTTGTTTTGTTTTGTTTCGTTTTTTAGGGTCTTGTTGGTTGGTTGGTTGGGTTTTTTTTGGTGGCTGTTTTTATTTTTTTTGATCACCAGCAGGTTTCTTTGAGTACTTCCCAGTTTTGGACTGAAAAGGGGGTTTCCATATCCCTAGGTCTGTGCCACTTTCTGGGAGGGCCATTTGGTTTCTAAATCTTTCCTTAAACAACAAAATTTCCTTTTGTGCTAGCTTCATGCTTAGACTTGACTTAGAAGATGGCCATGAAAAACATTAAGTATTAATGAGCACTAATGATGGAGTCAATCCCAATAATAAGATTTTTTTTAATCAACTGATTTTTGATTTTTAAGCTAAATAATGTATTTCACTTATCTTGTGGATTTATAGCTGCTGGGAATACTTCTCTGTCATGCTTTTAATGTATTTTTTTTCCTGCAAAATAAATTTAGACAGCTTTTTGCTTATTTAAGCTTAGCTTTCATGAGTCTGCTTGACTCCAGGAGCCAGAGTTTTAAGAATTGGGTCAAGTACAGTAAAACTGAAGACAAAGCCATAAGAGCTTGCAGCATTAGGATGTTTACAGTGTTGTAGTTGTTTTCTTTTCAGAAACTCATTCAGGAAACATCTAAACCATGCTGTATTTAGGCTGCTTCAGAGAGTCACAGCTGGATATTGTGTTTAGGAAAGAGAATCAGGGAAAAGTAGGTCTGGAAAGGGCCTGTTAATACCATTTGGCTCATCCCCCTTTCTGAGATAGGATTTCTGTGCCATTGTTTGTCCAAGCTAGACTTAAATTTTCTTCTGGGACAAAGAGATTGCAGCCTTGCGCCTATCCTAGTGCTTAACTATCCTATTGCCAGAAAGTTTTCCTAATGTCTAAATTAAGTCCCTCTTTCGGCAGCCTAAGCTTATTATTTCTTATCCCACTCTCCACAGAGATGAAAAACATTTCAGCCTTTAGAAAAGCATTATCATGTCCTTCCTAGGTCATCTGTTCCCTGTGTGAAACAACCCCCATTCTCCTCTTTCTTCTCACAGGCCACTGTTTCTAGACAGTTCACCTTATCACATTTCAGTTCCCTTGTTTTGGCGCATGTCTTTATTGAGGCTGAAAGTGGACTCACCTGTTTCTTTGGGGAGGACATCAGGCCTGGGGCAGTGCTGCAGGGAGGAGATGGAACATTTCTCACATCCTACTAACACAGCCACTACAGAACCCCATCCCATATCTGAGCTGTGTCTGAGGTCTCTTTCTCCTGTTTGCTCATCCCTTTGTGCATTGCTGCCCTCCCAGCTAGTTCCTCCCACATTCTCCCACTTAAGGGCAGCATTTTGCATGTCCCCCACTCCAATTGATGCCTTTGTGTGGACCAAGGCCCCACACCTGGACACACAGCTGTCTCACACCTTGACTGGGAGACCTCTGGACTTCAACGTGACCCCTGGGGATGACACAATGCAGAAGGCAGGTGTTGCGGGGATCTGTTTAGACACAATCACTTCATTACTAAAAGCACTTGAAAAATACTGGAGGCTTTGACTTCTCCCTGTACCTTATATTTCTTGCACCTGGTCAGTGCTACAGGATAAAATGTATTGCTTCTCTCCCATGAGACATGATTTCAAATAATGTCTAGTAACTTGTTTTTCTTACAACTACCTGTACCTGAGACTGTGTCTCTTTGGCCATGTCTTCAGGTTACAAGCTCACATTTCAGCCAAGTTTGTTCCACCTCTGCTGAGTCCATAGGGATTCAGCTGATAGTTAAGAGCACTATATTTGATGTCTTTGGACTGGTGTTACCACCTATAATGGATAATCCTCCAATGTTCCCTGGCATTTTTCGTAGTCCAGCCTGTCTGGAGGGCACTATAATCACAGTTCTAGCATGTCCTGAACATGGGTTCAATATACCATTAGAACTGGAGCTCACTGATGAATACTAACATATTGTACTCTTCACCACAATTCAATATGTTTGTAATTTTGCTTCATGCACAGTAGCCTTAAAAGTGTGTTGAAGCAGCATTTTTATTATCTTGGTGATGGTGTTGGTAACATCATAAACTTATCATTCCTCCTTTCCTGCACTGGTCAAATCTGCCCAGTCCACTGATGTCTGACACACTTTGCAGCTTATAAAAACGAGGCACTAAAAAGATTTACTCACATCTCCTTTAAATGAGGTAAGCTGGTTTTGGCAGTCAGTGGTTTTCACCTCTGTCTGACCAGCTTTCATCAGTAACTGCTCTGTGCTTGCCTCACACTGTGGAGCACACACTGTACTTGGCACTCCTTGCTACTACTGTACGATGCAGATCTCCCTGGGCAGTTGATGAGTCACTTTGGTACTACTTCTCCCTGCTCCTGCAGCTCCCAGATGTCAGCAGAGCCTCCCAGTAGAATGATATTTGGAGTTCCTGACAAATCTGAAGGAATTAAGTGGGGACCTGTTATTATTGTCCATTGCCAGTACATCATCAAACTGACACAATTTTATTCCTACACAAGTACAGAGCCTGTAACATAATGCCAAGGATTAAAGGAAATCCTGGAAAATTCATGTGCTAGTACTGTCTTGCCATTTTCTTCTTGTTACTCCCTACAGCCCTCTCTCCTTATCCTCCTCCCACTCCTTCAAAGAGGGCAGGGCAGAGATGAGGAAGATCTGGCCGAGAGATTGAGATGTCTCTTTGAAAGGCATCTGATAAGCTTTATTCAGTTAAGCAGATAAACCTGTCACTCATGGAAGGAGCATTAATGAGATCCATCTATGTGCTGCTCTTTATGATTAATTGTTTATTTGTTCAGTTTATTTTGATGATTGCCGGGAAGATCGAAGATCTGGTGCATGGGTAGCAGGGAGGAGAATGGAGGGTGGAGGAGGTATTTGGATTTAGATAGGGCTGTCTGGAGCATAAAGGTTACAAGTTTCATGATTTTGTGCAGAGATTGAGACCGAACTGGCTGAGACAGCAGCTGGATTACCTTGAATTAAAGCCATCTCATCAACAGTCGTATTCTGCAATCCTGTCAGTTACTCAGGCTTGTCAAATTACACCATGTCATTTTTATTAGCTTGATGTCTGGAGAGCTATCTCAGCCATTAGAAAAAATGGTTAAAACTACATCAAATTACTTGTATGTAGCATAACATTGCTGTTGGGTTGCCAGCTACTAGAAACTTTCTGACATCGCCTCCAGTGTATCACTTCCCGCTGAGTAGCAACTTTTAATATAAAATAGAAGCCATTAGCAATGCTATATGGTAAAGTGCTCAGAAACTGGCCTTACTCATATTTTGTTTGGCTGCCAATAGCTTTAATCAGAGTTACCTTTTCTGAGTCATCAGTGTGACTAATACCCTTGTGAGGCCACCTAGAACAGACCTTTTCTGAAATTGCTTGTCCTCTTCCCACAGAGCTACCTCTGATCCATAAAGGCAACTTTGGCAAATCCCTTTGGTCTTCCATCGTATCACAGCCTACATCACAGAATTAAATCAAGTAAGTGAAAACATTGGCGTGTTTCCTTGGGGACATCATTAAGTGTTCTGCTGAAAGGAGATGTACTTGTCATTTCTGATGCAAAATAAAATTAGTCAAGTGACTTGCCCAAACTCCTATTTTGAAGAAGCGTTAGAGCTAGGATTAGGATCAATCACCTGAATCCCAATAACAAGATTTATTCACTAAAAATAAAAAAAATCTCAGCTTCTCGAAATCCATCACATTGGATTTTCAGATTCAGTCTAATTGGGAATATTGGCACATCATTCCAAACATTCCACTCTATTTATACCTTCCTCTGCCAGTACACCTCAATTACCACATTTCTGCACGTATGGACCATGTGTTAATTGTCAAAAACCTTTTAATTCAGCAGAATTGCAGCTTGTTTGTAAGTATGGCAATGAGAAGAGGTGTATTATATTACCAGACATGGGCCTTGTCTTCAGAGTCAAGAAGAAGATTATTCAGAGTCAGAGTGATAATCCTTTCTGTCCTTGGTGCAGAATGCAGTAAAAGCCTTTTCCCCACAAGTGGGTTATTTGAAGCTTAAGGTTATTTTAGGGAGCATCATTTCCCATGGGGTTCAGTTTTTCTGGGAGATGAGTTTTATGAGTTAAACTCATGGCAGACCAGCAGATCTTGTTATAGATAATCAAGGTATTTGTGTACTGTGAGTGGTTTGACAATTTCTGATAGCAACCTAGGGATTTAATTTTTAACTTTTTAAATTAATTATGGTGAAAAGTTATCAATGAGGACTGAGGCATCACATGTCTAGTTGCCTTGCTACAAAATTTGCTCACATCTATGTGCAGCTGTGGGTTACTACAGCCTTTGAAGTTGCATTCTTGTGTGTGTAACAGCATTGTTTTACAAGCATCGATCTTAATGGGAGTATTGTGTTAAGTATCTTTCTCCACACCTTTGTGTGGGTGCTATCCAGTGCCACCTTGGGATTACTAAGGCTAAAATCAGTTTACTTGTGTTCTGCTGTTAATCTAGCACAGTGATGATGATGTGTGTTACATTGGCACATGGCCTCCCAAAATCAGCTGGGCAAGCAACACTGAATCAGGGGCTGCAGGAGAGTGAGGGCAAGGGGGAAGTGGGAGAGGGAGACAGGGAAGGGATTTCCACGCTTGTAAGGATGGTTAAAGATTCCCCATTCTGTCACTTTGTGGACACACACTAGAGCAGTTACATCTCATTTTGTTTCAGTATTCAAGTGATGCAGGCACTGGATAACTTGGGTGGCATCAGTCATGGGCAGGCAGTGAACCCTGAGAGGCCTCTGTGGCACTGCTGCTGAGTAAGCTAACACAGTATGGATCAGCATTCTTAAATTTAAATACTTATTAAAGGATTCCTTAATAGTGTCTGATAGAAACATGCATGTAAGTGTGTATGTACATGTGTGTGTATACAGATGCCACTTGAAGAAGCTGCTTGTCTTCAACAATACTTCATAGTCCAACACAAAACACAGACATGTTTGTAGAACATGTAGAAAACTGTAGACATATTTGTCTCTAATGAAATAGTTTCTGATCTAGGATTATGTATTTTTAACTTCTATTTAACGAGATTTCTCTAGCAAGATCTGGGCAATAGCTTTTTTTCTTTTTTCTTTGTCTTGTAAGTAACATTCATGCTTCCATATGGATTATGTCACTCAGGCTTTATCATTTATAGATTACAAAGTTACAATTAAAGACCTGGATAAGACTAACAAGCTGAGCATGGCAGAAGCACTCTTTTCTTTTCTCAAATGAAATTCTAACTAAATTTTAAATATGCAAAGAAGGCCTAAATTCACACTGCAATATTGATTACAATGAGTTAATTTGTCTAATGAGTCAATTCTGAGAAATTCTGCAACACCTAAAAAATTAAGATTGCCTGGTGCGGTGTGATCATTTCCTTCTGCACTCTCTGCTCCATCATGCCATGAAAACTGCATTACTCTTGTTACAGATGCTAAATGATTTTTTTAAGGACTAATTCTTTAAAGCAGAAGATTTTTTGACTGCATTTTACCCTGGATTCTTATACATTGTTTATTCAGTTGTCATTCAGCAGTTTTGTATTTTCTGCTCATGATAGGGAATGTTCAGCCTGCTCTGTTTTAATATTTATAATTAAAATGTGCTGTTCTTCAGTAGAAGAATATATTTTCACAAGTCATCTAAGACATGCTTTTCCCTTTTATCTTAAACTTTCAGTACCCGAAGTAATTCTGACCAGGCAGTTATTCTTCAGTGCAGAATGAAAGGAGGAGAAAGGGTGTGCTGTGACTCGATGGTGAGGTGCACTTCTGCTAACCTACTGGGCATTTGTGTGTTTGGTTGAACCAAGACACTTGGAGATTTTAAAATTTTTGTTCTCTTGCTTTTGTTCAATGCATCCTTATCTCAGCAGCTGCTCTCAGAATCCACACCAAACCTTACTAAGGGGCTGAACAGTCTTGCTTGTTTGCTTATTTATTTATTTATTTTTCAGTGAGTACAGATTAGGCAGGGAGATGAAAAACTCAGAGGAAAAAGTGGTGGAAATTCCTGTAGTAGCAAAGGTTTTGTGGTGTACAAATCTTTAAATTTCTACATGCTCTGGCTTTGGCTCCCCAGAACCACGAAAAACTCTAACTTAATTTATGGGAAGGGGTACATTTATCTTCAGGAAAATGTATGTGTGTGACCCTCCATTCTGCCAATTAGAGGGCAAAGTTCTGTTCTTCATGCAAGTGCAGGTCTCTCTCCTCTGCCTCCTGAGTGCTGTGGACCATCCACGTGAGATGGTACTTTCAAGAACTGCTGAAGTTTGACTGCAAATTTCATGTTCTTTCTCCTTCAGATGAGCATGTATTTATTCAGGTTGCTTTAAATTACTTTCCACTGATCCAGATAGTTCATACTCAGGCTCTTTCATACTCAGGCTAAAATATAAAAAGGTCATATACAGTAATTAAAAATATATTCTTCTTGTGAAAACTGAAAGAAAAATGTAAGCCTTAATTAAGTTAGAAAAAAAATTGAAGAGCATAATTTTCTTATTCAACAGCTTTTCCTTGAATGCACTTTGCTTTAGGCACATGCACTCAAAGATACTGTAATGCATTTGTTTGCTTTTTAAAACAGTTATTAAATATATTACAAATTCTTTATCTCTGTGCAGAGGTCTCACCTTGTTCATCTTTGCAAACCTTTATTGCTGGTAATGACATGTAAGCATGGAGGAATTGTGGTAAGAAATTTAAAAATTGCTGTGATATAAAGCAAGTGACAGACATTTCATAAAATGCATGTACAAGTGTGGGGGGATAGAATGTAAGAAAATAAAGGTCATGAAAAAGGTAATCTCACCTCTGAGGAGTTGCAGCTGTACTAATTACCAAAGATTGGGAACAGGCCTGCCCTTAACAGGCCACAGCTGTGTCCAATGAGGATGAGTGCTATAAGAGTGGGCTAGCTGGAGTTTGTTGGCTGTGCTGTGAAGAAGGAGCCAGTGCTGTGAGGAGCTGCCTATGAGAAATCACCAAGAAGGTATGGAACTTTTGCAATAGGATGGCAACGTACAAAGGCCAGCATAGGTCAGTATAAGGATTTTAGTAGAGGGATGACTATTATGTGTATGTTGAAAAGGAAGTTCTCAGTTATTTAGTGTGTTATGTAATTTTTTAATGTAACTATATATGACCTGTCTCCAGGAAACAGATGGTCTTAGATTAGGTAGGGCCTCAGATGAGCACTCTGGAGTATTTTAAACCAAAATATTCAAACTTTACCACTCTTTACTTCCTCCTAACCCCCTGAGGCTGTGTTACATACCTTTGACAGCCTCCAAACGCTCACTTTATTTCTGCAAAACCCAGTTCCAGACTTCATCTAGCCCTGTTCTTCATCTGCCCAGTTTCAAAAGCAGGATGCTAATGACTGTGCCTGCACATTTTGTTTTGAGAGGTCCTATCCATTTGCTTTGCTTTCAATTTCTGTTGGAAAATGGAAAAAACTCACTTCACACATGAAAGAGATATTTGCTGAAATTCAGCCTAGGGGACTTTCTGAGAGCATCACTTCTTTCTTGCCTATGACCCAGGGGCAGCTGTTTTCTTTTCCTTATCTGGGAACTGACTGGTAAGAATATGTTTCTTATACAGCTGTCAGGTGCATCTGACAATATTTGTCCTTGTATTCATGTGCAGAAGGCTGCAGAAGGCAGATGCTTCATCCTTTTGTTTTCCTGATCTTGGATTCCCAGGATGTTAAAGGGAATTAAATAAAACGTAGAAAAACTTTAGCATCAGAGGTTTCAAAATTGTTAAGGAGTCTTATATATTGTAATTGTTCAAGTCTTTGATGTTTCCTTGTGGGCCTCTTTCTCCCTCACTATGATTAAGTTCATGGTGAAGTCTAGATAAATATGACATTTAATGCAAGCCTATTCTTGCTGCTATGGAGACATGCCTTGCTGATTGTGTTGACTTCACTGTGGTCTGGAAAGCATGATAAGTTCAACATGCTTATACCAGGTCTTCCTAGCTCCTGTCTTTGTTGTTAATAGCTTAATATGCTTGTAAGTATAATAATTGTCAACTTAACACATTTGTCTTCATTAAAGCTCTTCAGCAGACCTCAGTTAATGAAGTCCTGTCATTGTGGCTTTGGGAGGGAAAGGCTTTTTACAGTACTGGAAAAATAGTGAAATTGAGGGACAGAGACTATAAACTTACATCTTCTGAAATGTCCAGGTACCTAAGGTCTGGGTTTTGCGTTAGGGTCTCTACAGTGGCAAAGCCATTTTCTGCCCCACAGTTCCACCTGAAGTTTGTCTTTCCCCTCAAAGTGGTTCTGTGTTTCTGAGACTTCTGAAAGGCTGATAGTCATGTTACAAAGAGGACATCCTGGCCCCATCTCCTTATCCAGCCCTTAATGAGGATGGATACCAATAGAAAATTTTTCATTATAAAGATGGAAACAAAACCAAACTAGGATTTGGGTTTTGCTCATGGCGGCAGTCCCTTTCAAAAGAAGCATTTGCGCCTTGCTGTGCGTGCAAGAGGAAGACAAATTCTCACCCTACCTAACGTGAAGAAAAGTCATGTAAACCATGTAATCAGTCCTTTTCTAATTTCTCAGTGTTTTCTTTGTTTGTTTGCTTTTTTTTTTTCCTCCAGTCTGCATTTTTTTTTCCTTAATCCATGAATTCACAAACAGCCAAAAGGGAGGAGCAGGGATTAGTTCCTATAATCAGAGGGAGGGCAAGAGCTTTGCCAATAAAGAATTCATATTTTGGAATAATTTCCATGGAGATTAATGGGAGTTTAGTATAGAAAAACTAGAGGCATTGTGTGTGCATATCTGTCTATAGTAGGTCAACATGAATACTAAAGCCACTGTGTTCTCCAGTTGGTCACAACAAGCTGGAAATGGGATCTTGCCCCTGACTTGCTGTTTAAGAGGGAAATCCCTGTGCCCACAGGAAAGCAAGGGCAAACTCCCATGGAGACAACATGTCATCTACCTGCACCATGGAGTCCAGGGTGGTGTCAGCTTTATGCACTGTTTTGCATAATTTTTATTTCTGCCCTTTCTACATAGGTTTTAATAAAGGACATGTTAATGAGCACTAAGTGACATTTATTATCCAGACAGCATATCATGGCCAGTTAGCCTGATGGATTGGTAGGAACATCATTGTTGGAAGTCCCAGCTCCATACCATTATTCAGTCCTTAATTAGGAATATTTCTTTAGTAAGTGCTGAAAACTGTGCAAGGCTTTCAGATTTACCTTGTGTTATTTGTAAGGAGCAAGTGCTTCTTCTTCACACTCCAGGGGACACAGACTTCCACCAATATCTGTGAAGGGCTTTGCTCTAATTTCTCATTTACAAGAATTTAGTGTGCAGGGGCTGTGTCTGCAGGAGAAGACCCAGGCAGATATAGCTGGGCCGGTCATTTAAGTCCTTTAATTTTAAAATGTGTCAGAGGTACTTTATTTTTCCAAGGATAGAAATCAGGACATGCCTGTAGTTTATACCTAAAACTTACCATTAGATGGATTCATCCTCTTTTTAGTCTTAGTCCTTTTTGCTGGACCAGCACACCTCTAGCTGCATGGTCAGAGACTTGCTAAACTGCTGTAAGAGCTGAGCTCCCTCTTCTAATGGGGTCTGAACAAGATGTTTGTCCTCCCAGAAAAACACTGTGGCTATCTCTGGCCAAAATAAAGCTCTGGTGGCATGGGCAATCACTGCATCAGGAAAAACCTCAAAGAGTATTTCTGCAAGTAGTGGAAGCAAAAGGACTATAACTGCAACCTCTTAGCAACCACTCAGTGCCTTCTATCAAGTGAAAGAAAATTGTACTTTGATCCTTTGGGAGATGCATTTGGATGTAGGATAGTTTTGGAATATTTCAGGGAGCCCTGGGGGGAACTTCTGGTGAGAGTGTTTACCTTGCAGCCACTACCTGTGGTAGCTGCAAACTGTCATGTTTATTTTTCCTCTCCTGGGGAGATAAAAACCATGCCTGTTTCCAGTGATGGTGGTGGCTTGTCCTGTAAAACACCTTCCTCTGTATATACTGCAGTAATATTTGTGGGGAGGCAAAAATGAGCAAATCAGATTTGTTTGCAACAAATAGAACTTCCTCCTCGGAGGCTGCTGTGGTGCAGCTTCCCCAGTTCAAAATGATGCTAATTTGCTCTCACCTAGTTACCAAGGGAAGGCTCTGTGATTTCGGATATGTCACCTGCTGGAAATGACTAGAAGACTGAAAAATATATTCAGCTCCTCAGGGAGTGTTTTTTATCCTTTTAAATGAGTTTTTATGTGAAGACGACTATCCACAGTGTAAGATAAATAGCTTCCCTGAGTTCAGGACTAATTATCCTCAGGGACACAACAGACTGAAGAGCTAGATGAGCCAGAAATAAACTGGTATCTCTTGGCTGTGGTGGGAAGCAGGCATTTACTTACACACTTAGATGGCTGTTGAGCTTGTTGCTGCTGGAGAGAAAGTGGGTGGCTTTCTCCTAAGAGCCTCCACGTGTAACAAAGAACACGTGCACTGCAGCAGCACCCTTTCTGTGGTGCACAGGTAGATGTACACCACTGGCAGCACTTGCTGGCTGCAGGTATTTCAAACTAAACAGGCTCTTAGTATGGCCCAAAGGCAGAATTTTTGTGCATGTGGCATTGCACATGCTTTTCTTGTTTACGTAACATACACATTTAAAACACACATTTCTTACTGAAGGATGAGAAAGCGTGGTTTTGTTCTTTAAAAATCCAGGAATAAAATGGGGTTTCGTCATGTTTGCCCAGTGCTTGAGATATTTTTCTGTTTTCTTTATCTCTTCAGTTTTTCTCAGATATTTTTCATTGGCACTTAGCTCAACATTTGAAGGTCCGGGTTGTGATTGGAAGAAGGGTTACTGCACATTGAAATTGTTCTTGTAGTTTGGACCAAACCAACCAGAGATATCATGAGAATTTCAAAGAAAAATTAATTTATGCATCTTAGGGTTAAGGTGTTTGGTTTTTTTTGCCTCCTAAGAAAAAACTCCGCTTAAAGCCCAATGTTGGAGGTGAATTTCCTAAGTACTGCAAGATCTAGCCAAATCTGGCAGAATAAAAAGTTCATTTGCTTCTGGATGAGTATCTAAACTCTGTGCCACGTTCCTAAATTAGATCATTCCCCATGCAAGCCTCACTCCAGGAGAAAGCCATCCAGGCCATGCTGCGGGCTGTGCTGGGAGAGGCTCCTCCCGCAGGGTAGAGTTCCATCTGTGGGGCCACATGGGATTTGTGGGGAGCACCAAGACCTTTCAGTGGAGAGGAGCAGAGAGAAGGGAGAGGGAGAGCACTGGTGAAGGTGTGCAGTTCAACTTTTTTTCAACCAATGCTAACCTTTTTGTCAACATTGCCTTGTGTCACCTCGCCACCAGCGGTGCAGTGTGCAGCTGGGAGGTGGGCAAAACCTAAAAACCTGGAGCATGGCAGTGCTGGCCCCAGCCAGCAGGGATGGGTGCAATCTCTTGGCTGGCTGAGGGCACATCTCATGAGCTGTGGCTGCTATTTATAGCTGGGGGAGATGAAGTGTGATAGCACTCACAGCCCCTGTCCTCCCTCTAGGTGTTTGAAGGGCAAATGCCTCCCGGGCAGAGGGCAGTTTCTCTGTGAGCGCTTTCAGGTGCTATTCACAAACTGTTTTCTTTTCTAATGAAAGCTCATTTCTATCAGTCTGCTAAAACTGGGGCTTGGGCCAGAGCACAGCAGTGCTGGAACAAACACCAGCTCAGTGGTCTTCCACCCCACCTCCTGAGGTAGAGCAAACACATCAGCTACAAGTTTCTCTCAATGTCTGTTTGGAAGTGTTTGTTAATGAAGTTGCCAAATAGAGAGACATAAAAAGGAAAGAAGTCTTAGCTTTAGCCAGTGGATTTGTGCTTAGCATGGTATATTAACTAACTGTCTGAGAGTTCAGAGTACCTTTGAGAGCAAGGTGTGCCTTGGGGAAGTGTGAAAATAGGGCTTGTCTAGCTGAAGGAGGTCTTTTGACATTCTGTTCCTCTGTGCCCTCCAGATGCTGCTGCTGTCAGCACTGGGGAGCTGTTCACCAACATCCTAAATTTAAAGGATTCTTTAAGAATTTAAAGAATTCCTAAATTTAAAACTCAGCATTGTGAAAGCAAAGGCAGCATTCATAAATTGTTTCTCTAAACAGAATGCTTGTGACTTGTGCATTCATAACTTGCGGTTACAAAGCTGTGAATTTTCTGATTTTTGTCACATTCTGATAAGATTAACAAAACCCCACAGGTACATTTGATCCTGCTGACTGGGTTGCTTAAGTAATTTCTTGTTCAACTGGAATCTAAAACTTTGGAGATTCCATGTCCACTGGGATGTAAAGTAATTTATGAATTCCTATTAACTTCAATCACCAGTCGGGAAAGTTTTTCTTTTCATTTTAGCAAAAAGGATTATGTAGATATGTAGAGCACTCTCATTTTTTTACACTAACAGAAGTTTCAGAAAGCAAGCAACTAAAACTGAGCCTCTGTCTGTTTAGGAAAAAAACACCCTTTTTCTAAGAAAACCAGAACTTTGTATTTGATCTGCAACTTTTATGAGGAGTAACATTTAAAAGTCAAAATCTGCATGTTTTGAGACTTGCCCACCTTAAGTAACTTTGATCAGCTTTGTGGGAACTTTTGGCCTTTCAAGCCTCTTAATTTTGAATGTGCATATCTGCATTTATTTTGGGAGTTGCTCTTCTAAATTGCAAACATTTACTAATGATCTTAAAATAGCTGCAGATTACATTTTCTCCTGGCCTGCAGGCAGAAAAGGAGCACTTGTCAATCACTTAGAAAAACAAGAACAGTGACATGAACTGTGTTCAATTCTTGTAAAGATAAAGAAAGCACAAAGAAGAAACATTTTGAAGGTTAATTCTGTGAAATTCCTATGTTAGAACATTTGAAGAAGGAGAGACTTACTATTAGTCAACTGTATTGATTTCTGCCACTAAGAGAAGTGGGAGAAAAAATATTTACCATGCTAAACTGCTGAAGCTTTCAACCAGTTCATATTGAACTCTGTGTCCTTCTGTCTTCTCTTGGTGTTCTCTCTGTGGAAGGGAAGAGTGGAAGAGACCCTACAGCAGAGCAGTGGGAGGGAGCTGCTCTGTGCCTGTTAGCTTCCTCGAGGGAAACAATCACCTCTTCTCACTGGTAGCAATGGGTCACAAAATAATCCTCATGATTGTGACAAATCAAGTGCTGCTGCAATTAAAAAGGGGTCATTGCTGCTTTTTAGTCTGGTTCCTCTACATGGCCTTCTCAAGTGCTACAAGTACAGTTACTAACATGGCAAAAAAATTAGTTCCAGTTGATTTGTTTCAGGCTGCTTGATATTTTGGCTGAGTTGTCTGAGAAATTTTGTTGTTTTGTGTTTGGGAAAACTGGAATAAATGTCTTAGTTTTTAGGGTGTTTTTTGTGATTTTCTTCTCTTTTTTTAACAAACATTGAACCTTAAACATAAGCTGTTTTCTTCCTTAGCAGAAGGCAAAGAAAAACAAGCTCAGACTTTTAACTAAACTCTTAAACTTGAAAATTACTAGATGGATAGATATATTTTATAGTGGGACTCTACTCAGAAGAGTGGCTGGGTAATGATGGTGTCTTCTTCCTCAGCATGACACTGTGTGCATTCAGTCAGATCTTTATGGCTAAAATAAGTCTTGACTGCTTTTTACTCATTAGCCCTGCAGAGGCTACATAGCTAAGCAGCAAATATAGCTAAGAGCTAATGAGCTAGATTTTCCAGTGGTGAGTACTGAAGCCTCAGCAGCTGAGACTTCTGCAGACTATTGATTGCTCCTTACAACAAGGGGGTAGTAGGCACAACACCATATTTCTCAACTGAAATTAATTCCAAATAAGCCCAAACCAGCTACCTGTGTACTTGACTTCTAAATTTTAATACAATTCTAGGTCTGAAAAAGCAAAATGAAATGGAAGGCTGAACTTGAAACAACAATTTAAGTTCACCCTTTTAAGGCTGCACTTACACATTTATTTTCATCTTTTTTTTTTTGTTGTTGTTGTAACCAATAGTTCTTTTAATGCAAATTAGATTTCACATTGACACTAAATATATGATATATTATATATAAGACTTCCTAGATTTGATTATTAAAGCTTTTACTGTAAGAGTTCAGTGCTGAATCATTAGTGTTTGAAACTGCAGTATAAGTTGCTCTAATAGATTTTCTGCAATGTTCCTGAAATTAGTCCATGAATTTGTAATCTTCTTTCAAATAGATAAAAATGACTGCTGTGACTGTAGAAATCCAAAACAGAAATGGAAAAGATGTGATATTTTTGTAATTTTTGAAAATTATGAAATGTATGAATGAGAGAGCATGGGGAGCTGTAATGGGGCTGCATGTGCTGAGTCCATTTTCATTAAGTAGTGAAGCAAATGCAAATGTTAAGGGATGAGAGCTGATGAACAATAACATCTTTATACATATATTAAATAATCTCTGACATACTGAATTGATAGATATTTTTTAACATTATTGAATTTGTAGCCAATGGTAACGATGGCGTGACTGAAATACAGGTATTTCTCAATTTTATTGAAGAATTTGACAAAATACCTGCAGCCTGAACAATTATTTCCTAGCAACTTGGGTATAAGCATTGTCTCACACATGGACAGAGTCTAAATAAATGGTGGTGATTTGCAGCAAAATGCTGAATCCTGGAGGTGCCCAAGTGATGTGGTGCTGGACATTGTAATGTAGATTTTTTTTACCGGTGTTTATTAATTTTTGCAAGAGAAGTGTAAACTGCACATTAATTAAGTTCTACATAGACTAAATGGGGAGGTGTAGCAGAGGATGGACTAATCACTTTATCACTGAGCTGGTACAATTTAGTATAGCCCAACTAAAAGTGGGAATAAATTCTCCCTGATAGGAAATTTATTTCCTGAGCTGGTATGTGGATCTGTGCTTTACTTCTTTCAGACACTATGTATCTGTTCTTATATGTCAAGGCTGCTGGCTTTTTTGCTATTCTGGGTGCTGGGAACACTGAATAGTTCTTAAACTGCTTGTAGATGATAAGTGCAAATAAAACAATTTTATTAATGATGAAAAGAGGAAGTGGATAAATATTGAGGCTCACACAGCGATACAAAAAGGATCAGGAAAGGCTGACCGAGCACAGACAAGCTGCTGCTGAGCCAGACATTATTCTTTGGGTGTCATATGTTTACAGGGTGTGCTTAGGGCCACCCATGGAAAAGTCTTGCACAAAGGATACAATCTGATATTTTGTAAGAAAATTTCTCTAGTTATTTTAGTTCTGTTTCCACCCTGATAAGAGGTGAAACTGAGGAGATCCAGCTCTCTCACAGGGCAGAGAGGGAAGCAGGGAAAGACAGAAATTCCCCTGTATAGGGTAGGCCTCAACTTTTTTGGTCTGGAGGGTGGACGTGTGTTTCTTAGCCAGAAACTTCTGGAAAGGAGGTGTTTTTCTGTCAAAATGAGTTTCAAGGATTTTTAATACCTACACAAGACCTCAGCAGACTTTGGGTGTGACTGGAGGATGGTAAAGGAGTGACTTTGGTGAGAGCTGAGCCGGCTTCCATCAGAGTGTCTCAGGTGCCCAAAGTACAGAAGTTGCAGGATAAAACCTTTAGCTTTTGCTCAAACTAGCTAAATTAAAATGAAGCAGCTTTTTGTGCTCTGAGGGCATGTAGGGCAGGTGCAGGCCAGCACAAACTTCCTTCCCCTAGATCATGTTTTCATATAGAGGAAAGAGTTTAAAAGGCAAGTACAAAGGCAGTCCGGAGAGGCAAGGTCGGTGCATCTAAGGCTGCCAGGAATGGTGCCTGTAATTGTAGCAGTATTCATCACATTGCAGTGGAAATGAAAACCCTGTAACATCTTCCATGGACCCTTAAGATGCTTGGAGGCAAGACAAAATTTTGATTTAAACCATTGGCTTAAGTTACTTAAAGCAAGAAGAGTGCCTTGAAATAGCTTGGGTATGGTAACACATTTTTTCCTCTTGCCTCTGATGTCAGCATGAAAAATTTTAGGAGAGTAGGACATGGGGTGGTAGAAGTGAGTATACAATAAACTTATAGAGGAAATTCTTGCCTACCAACTGCTAATAGGCTCCATGTTATCAGTGATTTGAGCTAGTGAGATGTCTTATTTATTCCTTTAGAGTTTTCCATATTGATTGGGCCTAAATGTGCTCCTTTTATAAAAATGTCCATGGGGGTGATTAAGTCTTGCATAAAAAGTGTTGTAAATTTTTGCAAGCTCTAGGAGACTCTTTACCAGTCACTTGGCACCAGCACTTCCTTGCCAGGACCCTGTAAATCAGGTACCACCTGGCAGTTTTAAGTTAGTTCCCCTACTTGTCTATTCTTTGAGCAGTAGAGACAACTAGAGTTGTCTAGAGACAACTGCATTTGGCTACATGAGCATGTCCTCTGTCAATTCATGGCTGGAAAGTTTGAAAAATAGAGGGCATTGGGATGGGGATTGGAAGTCTTCCTCCTGCTGCCTCCAGCCTCGGGCCCAAACCCATGGAGAGGCAGCTGCTGGAACAAACAGTAAAAAAGAGGGTGGATTCACATTTTGGCAGGTGCAGGGTGATGTTACCTCTGCAAAGCTTAATTGACATGCACCTAGCAGTGCAGGGTTTCTCTACATACAGGGCAAATTCATCCTGTGTAATGCATCCTCTGTGGTATCTTCTGGGCTGCTAACTTGGATCTGGGGGGGTAGGTGGGGTCCACTTGCTCTTGATTGCCATGAGGGACACTGCCTAGCGAGGAAAAAGATGTTCATGGCCGTCTTTCAACATGGAGATTGGAATTATTTTTTTCTGGACGTCCCAAGTCTGGATTTACCTTGGTTACTCTTTTCTCACAGTCAAGAGTACCAAACTCCTTTTTGTCTTTCAATCATGAGAGTGGCATTTGATGGTGGGCCTCATCTTTTTGTTGATGGAGAACCCATCAACCAAGGTGCCAATGCCATTGGATTCACTTAGACATGCCTAAGTTACACTTGACAAGAAATCAGTGTGCTGCCAGCACCCATCTGATTCTCTTCTGCTTCTCTGCTACTGTAGCATAAATTATATGGCTGGAAATATTTCACAGTTCTTGGACTCAGATATATTCTGCACATGTCATATATGATCTGATTATTAAATGTTGTCCCGTCATCTGATTTGCGATGTGTTTGTTACACAAATCTCTTTATGACATTGAATGACTTCTTCAGTGAAGAAAAGTGGATTTTAGGCGACAAATTGTTTGAAATGTTTATTGGTAAGTTAGTTTTAAAATAATGTGTGGAAGACTTTAAATTCCTGACTAAAGTGTATAGCAAATTTAATTTAGATTTTTTAATATATCTTTAAAAAATGTGTTTTACACACACACACATATATATATATACATACACACCTTTTTTTTTTGTCTTGAAGGCAAGACTTGGCAATTTCAAGCTTTGAAATAGTTCGTTCTGTCAAAGGCACAAGTCCATAAGTTGTGATTTTTGAATCAGTACTCTGCTGAGCTAGTCAGGAAGGTGGTAAAAGTTTTAAACTAGCAGGGGTATGCCTGAGGCAAACTTGAGGCATACTGGCATCATAGCTGCTTTCCTGTTTTGCCAGCAGAAAAGTGGTACCATATAGACTGATTAGAGGAACGTGGACAAGGGAAAGAGTAGATTATTCCAGATAAAATAAACAAATAAAACCTTCATGAAGAAGCAAGCTTTTTGAGCTGAATTTCTTTTTCCTGGAAAGGTTTTTTAGTGCTCTAATTTGAGAGTTTGCTATCAACTGCTCTGTCATTTTTGCCTGAAATCATGTGACTTGCAAGTTTTAAATAGGACTATTCCTGGTTTACTCCCATGTGAATGATAGACCCTGCCTACGCTATCAAAGACATCTCTTGTGGAAACCATAGATCTATACCAGGTTCTTAATTCCACACAACAAGGGAAGTGAAAGTGCATTTTATACCTTGTTCTAGGTCACATACTGCAGCACAATGCATTTGTGAAACTTATATCCAGATTATGATTTCTAAAACTTGATGATCTTCTAGATGTCATATTCATTGATTTGGATCTATCATAATATTAAACATGGACATATAATGCTTTGTATATTAAGCATACTTTTTCCCTTTCATTTTCTAGTAACCACAGGGAGGTTAGCAACAAGATGGAACCAAGTTCCTCACAGTATCTCATACTGGGTGAGTAAGGGATAATAGACATTAGTTGAAATGAGATGTTCAAGCTGGCACGTAGTCAAACAATGGAGCAGGTTGTTCAAAGAGGCTGTGCAGTCTCCATCCCTGAAGGCTTTTGAGGCGCAGATTGAGAATGCTCTGGTCTCAGTCTTGTGTCTGACCCTGCTTTGAGCAGATGGTTGGACCTGAGACTTTCTGGGGCATCTTGCAAGCTGAATTCTTCTGATTTTTAATTGCCGGTTTCTCCAATCTAGTTACAACAGATATTTTGGGCAGTGTTAGATGAAGGCATTTTCCCAAACTGATATTATTTATAAATATAGAAAGGCGACTAGGATGCTGCCATTGCTTGATGAAGATTGCTGCTTAGGAAGACATGATTATAAATTGTAAGGATAGGAGTTGAACTCCCTCTGGCACATTGGATTTATACATATTTTTAATGTAGTTCTTTGGTCAGATTGGCCAGGGACTAGACTTCATTCCTTTTCTTTTCATGATCTCTCCCGAGCAGCAGTGCAATGATTATTCAGTTGTGAGCTGTTTAATTGGGTTTAAGTGGTACCAAAAGCAAGCACAAAGCAGGTAAGCTGGGGTTTACAGTGACAACTCTTTAGTGTGTTACAGTCACTCCCCTTGGAATTCTTCCTCTGAAATCTTACAGATTTTTGAAGAAACTTCTCATCTGCTTTTAGCTCTTTGCTGATGGTGAAAAAGACATTCAGATTCTACTCTTGAAGTTTTCCCCCTTTCTCATTTCACTTCTGCCACTTGAGCTATTATTTCCACTTCTCTTAGCAATCCTCCCAGAACTCCTCGCCCTCCTTCCTCTGACCCTGTAGGCAATGCAAAATGAACCATTTGCTGAGAAGAGCATCCCAGCTGATACTTTCAGGGATCCATTCAGGAACCCACAACTTCTCCAGGTTTTCTTGCTTAGTTGAAAATCCCTATCCTGAACTCCTGTCCACTTCCAACCTTCACGCTAACTTTTTTTCTCCAAAGGTCAAGCTAATTCTAGCTCTTACCCCACTGACTTTAGTGGATTTACTGCTGGAACCTATGAGCTTCTTATTTTGAGACTGCCATTAAAAAGACAGCACTTTAGTGCCCTCTGATATTTGAGCTTTACTGTGGTATTTGTAGTATCTCCTACAGTGGGAACAAGAAGTATTGCAGTTTGGACAAAATTTGAGGTACCGTAAATGTTACATTTATTTTAAATGACCCATTGCAACCCCACGAGAAAGATATACTTAATACTTTATTCTGTAAATATAAAAATTGCTCCAAGACTATGTCCCAGGAAAGTGAGAAAGTAACATTTCTTTCTCTCAGAGAAATTGCTTCTTGTGTGAATGAGTTACCTCTAGGGCTTACAATTTTTAGGTTTTTCCATGATTAGAGACCTTAGGTGGCTTGTTCCTACTGCCTCAGCCTGCTGTTAGGGGAAGACCGTCTTTGTGAGCACCTGACCTTAACACATGGAGTGGAATACACACCTCTAAACTGTGATGGCTCTAAGTCTGAAGTAAAAGTGAATTATCTGAGATTGTTTGAGTCTTTCAACCCAAAAGTCTGAGCAACTGTGACTTTTGCTTATTTAATTCCGAGTGTAAATAGGGAAGATTCAATTGTTAAATTTGCCTACCAACTGAGAGAGACTAATTTTTAAAACTGCTGACATAGGTGGAAACTTAGAAAAAAATCCCAAGGCTTTTGAAAATTGCAATGAAGTTTGCAAATGTTCTCCATGGGAGGATTTTTTAATATATTCCTGTTTTGAAGGTAACTCAAAGCAGTTGAGTTCATAATGAAGAAAAAGGGTCGTGTTTAGGAAGATATTACTGCCGTACAGCTCAACTCCTCCCTTTGTTGATCCAAGAATATGGCTGTTTTGGTCAAAAATCCTAGAAGAGTTCCAGTGCTTTTCTACTTGTACTGAATGTGTGAGGAAGAAAGAAGGCAGCTAAGAGTCACAAACACCACTCAGTGTTTGTGCTGCACACCTCAGTGCAGCTCTCAGTGTAACTGTGGATGTCCTCATTTAGATCTTTGCCTTCTGCCTCAGCCTTGTGTCACATTGATGCTGTGTGGACATATTGGCCTCCAAGGATCAACGTGATGCCGTGTACCCACCTCCTCAGCTACAGCCCGAGCCAAGGTCAGCATGCAGGCAGCCACAACAAGTGTTAGCAGCTGGGCAAGTTTAGTAATGCATGGCAAACCCTGTTATCCATGTTTATGCTTCTCCTCTGGCATAGGATTTTGTCACCTCTGTTTTTATTCAGTGCTAAAATGCTATGAGACAGGGTGTGCACAGAGATGTGGAAAAGCATCAGTGCTTCGTGGTTTGGGTCATGTTGTTAGCAGTCCCCTGGTGCTAAGAGGTTCCGTGAAAAGCAAATTAAAATAAGTACAATTTGTTAGTAGAGGACATTTTATAAATGGAGTACTGATTTGTACTTAGTTGTATTTGCAGTGTCAGGAGCAGGACTAAATAAAATAATCTTTCCTGATTTGAACTAGCAAGGTGGCTTCTTTAATGGTGCTTCTGAGCCAAGGTAGTAAAAAGTGACTAGAAAATTTTGGTGCTCAAATGAAAAAAATGGGAGAGGTCTAATCTTCAGAACAAAGGTACAGATCTGTCTTGTGAAAAGTTAGGGGCAGCTCAGTAAATGCTGCCATCCTTTCAAGAAAACCTAGACCATAGGTTTTGAGGAGACGTGTCTGTTTCCTTTATTTGTATATGCAAGTTGGCTGGTTAAATAAACTATGCAATTTCTCTAGGATTCTTTTGTAAGGATTGGAGACACTGTTTATTCCAAAACTAGTACAGGGAAATGACAAGGAGCATACTTAGAGGCCAGAGAGGGTAGCCAGCTACTGCAAATGGCTGTTAGGTGAGTGAGCAGTGCAAACTCATCTGGGAAGGTACATGGGTATCCTGGATATCAGTGTTGTTGCTTTCTGGATTTAATTATACAGCTATGTGTAAAACTATTTAAATATTATTATGGGCCCTTAAATTAGGAAACACAATAAATGTAGTGGTATTTTAATGTTACAGTGTGCTTAATAGTCCTCAGACATTAAGGAAATTCTCTGTGTGTTTCTGTCGCATGCTTGCACATTTAGCTCTTTCTTCAACCCATCTGGTTGACTATGTTGCTTCCTCAAAGAGTACAGTGTATCTCTAAATCTCTGTTATGCCACATTTATTATATTTGCTTTTTTAAAAGGGAAACATTCTTCTTTTAAACTTAAAAAACTCCAACATTTTCAAGTTCCTTTTTGTAAAGTTCAAAGGTGCTTTGACATGCTTTAAAAGTTCAAACCAACTGTAACAACAAAAGCAAACACAGATTCTTTTTCCCCTGAACTGGAATATAGAGAAAAATTATTCCATTGCAGACACAAATCTCAGGTGTATCATGTTCTCAGCCCTATTTTTTTCTCTCCTATTGGACTCCTGAGGAAATAAAGGTGATTGTAACATGAAGGACAGAAAAGGTAGTTGAAGTTTATATTAGCCAAACACGGGAAGAGAAGCAGAGCCAGCAATTTATGAAGTCTGAAATGCTTTTTTGGAAAGGACTATGACAACTTCTTTGTCACCAGCAAGAAGGACACATTTTAACTTGGTGATTTGTCTGACCAAATGCACCTGTAGCAAGGCAATACCTTGAATTTTACTTTTCTGTCAAAGGCTCTTGGGTTCATATATTTAGAGGCCAGAAGGGCCTATGATGACTTCCTAAATAAAGCAAATAACAGAATTCAATTCATTGATGTCTGCAAAAAGCTAGCTCCTAGCTCCTATCCATGTATAGGTTTTAGTAGACATCCGGTTTTGTTTCAAACACACCCTATAATGAGAAATCTACTGGATCCCGCAGGAAACTGTTGACATAGTTATTTCTTTTGAAAAGCAAGCATTGTGTTGCATTTGAATATATCTAATTTCAGCTCCCTGGTGTTTCATATCTCATTATCCAAAGATGTTAACAAGCATTCAACATTAGGCTCAGATGAGATCACTGGAGCAACTGTTGCCCCATCTGCTCACCCACCCCATCCCAGAGGCTGCTGCCCACCAGAGCAGGGATGGCTAAATGTCTCCTGAAATGACAGAGTTTACAGTGATAAGCTGATCCTGGGCAGCAATTGACAAGAAATGAAGACCTAGCTGGTTCTTGCTGCAGCCACAGAGTTTGATCTTTGGCTGGATGCATATCAATACTTTAATGCAGTAGTCTGAGGTTTCTCTTATCTCCATGGATGTAGTTATGATCAAATATCTTCCTGACCTTCACTTTGAACAGACGGACCTCTGAAATGTGCCTGCAATGACCCTGTAATATGTGCCTTTGAGACTCTCAATTTTGTGTCTCTTTTCTGAGACATATTTCAACATAACATGTGGACATGAGACTTTGATAACCATCTCTGAATAATTATCCAGCAGTATGTGTTAATCTACATAGACCTCTCCTCACTGAATAAAGGTAAGCCTGTCACACAGAGGCTTCTTTGCAAATAAATGTCTCAATTCTGCAAGTGTGACATGGTGCCAGACTACTGCAGAAAAATGTGGGTTATGAAGCTTTGATATTTAAACACCCTATTTAAATACCCACTGAGAAAAAAAGCAAATGACAAAATTAATGACATTTGATTTACATGTCGTTTCTTTGTTTTTTGCTGCTGTAGTGGAAAAAGTTAACTGAATATAAAACTTTTTTTGCATTGAAAAGGAGTAAAATTTGCATTGGAAAAGAAATAAAATTTTCTTTTAAGGAGAAGTACTTTCTTCCAACATGGAGTTAATAGTTTAAAGCAGGATATTAGGACTGTCCATTTCCATTGGGAAGTTCACTGGAGTAGCTGTAATATATTGGATGACCAAATTAATATGTTTAAGAATATCCAATATATACATGCAAAACCTCATTGTTTTTATGGTAACTCACTATGCAGCAATTCAGTGAAGTCAGCAGAGTAGGCTGAATTCAGCTTTGCTGTGAATTGGAAATCAGGAGAAGTATGAGCTACCTTGTATTGCTGAAGTAGGTGAAGTTCATTAATGTTCATTTTGGGAATGATTTAATGATGAGCAGTTGATACATTGCCAGCTCATAGTCAGCTCAATATCAACTCATTATCAGGAAGCTGGACTCTGTGTGAGTTGTTCTGAGACTTGTGCCTCAAACACACGTATGGGAGAGTAATGATTTTATTAGAAGAAAATAGTTTTCAATATAAAAAACCATATTTTAAAAATAAGGTGAGAGTTTATAGAAGTAATGTTGGAACTGCTTTGAAATTGCTTTCCAGGAAAGCTCTCACACTTAAAAAATACAATACGAATAACAAGGCATGTCAATGTCTTTCTCAATGCTAACACAAAACCACTATTCTTTGTAACTGCTAGAAGCTGCTTATGTAGACTTGCTATCTTATACTTTAGATCTAGGAAATCAACACTGAATTTAATTTAGACTCAGCAGAGAAAAACAAATCAGTAACACCATATCAAAAGCACAAACTACATCTGGTCTCAATCAGTTTATGTACAACATTCAACACACTTGAAAGCACACCACCCACAGCAACATTTCCCAGCATGCTAAGAGCTTCCAGTTCTCTGCTTTCTTCTCCTTCTTTAGAGTGTGCTCCTTAAAAACAGACAAATAAACTATGTTTTTGTGATTCGTGTTTTCCATAATCTTGGGTCTGAAGCACTACCTCTACCTATTTTTTAGATATTCCTGTGTTCCTTCATTTATTGTCTCAAGCATCAAACAAGGCGATCCATAGACTCCATTCATTTGGCATATACTTTGCAGCTCCTGAGACATTGGTACCCCACAGACTCACATCTCTTTCCAGATATGTTATTTGGGGATCCCAAATACCTGAGATTATCTTTTAGTTGTTTGTATAACCAAATCACTGATATATTGACTTTTGTCTGTTTTCATTTATCTGCTTAAACAAGCAAAAAATACTGAAAGATAACAACATTGTTGATTGATTTGACTGCCTGACATTTGATGCAATCCTCATGGGCCACAAAGCCAGCATTAGGTTTGCAATCACAAGGAGTCATCTCCAAAAACTTAAGGAGGAGGAGAGCTGTTGGTGCTGGGAAAAAAATTCAGTTCCTGTAGTAAAGAATCATTTGTTCTGGTTTATTCACCCCAGTGACATATATGAAGGCAATGACAGTAAATCAGCTGACAGCAAAAGACTTCACTCCAAAAAAAAGAACAAATTGCAAACTAGGATCTGCCAGTTTCACGCCTGGTAGTTTAAAAATACTAATAAAAATAGGAAAACATGTGACAGGAAACTGATTTATACAAAAACCTAGCAAACCTCTGTTATTTGTAATGTAAAGTTCTCTGCCTCTTACAAATGCTCCCCAAGAAAGATTCATAGCCTGAAAATCTCATTATCCTATGGCTATGTTGAGATGACCTTGCTCAGGTCTGGACTTTGGGGATAGATCCTGCTTTTCCTAGCCAAGTCAAAGCAGTGGATTCTTGTGTGGTTTTTGCCTCTTAGGTGCCTAGCCAGCTCTGGTGGCTTAAGAGGAGAGAGCAGAAGCTGATCATGTTTTTGATGCAGTTTCCCTTTGCAGGCAAGCCAGTAGATGTGAAAGAATTGTAAAGAGAAGACAGAATTGGAGCCAGAAAATCTCAAAGATGACACAAGAAGGAAATTCTTGCTGAATTTTTGCGTGATTGTATCAATTTTATGTTCCTAGGAAAAGACCATTTTCTCCTGTTATATTGCATTTGTTCAAGTAGAGTCATTAAAAACATGGGAATAATAATTTGTGAGGTAGATTGTGATCCATGCTGTTCTTTCCTCTCCTTCAACCTAGCTCAGTTTAAAAAAATTCCTTCATTATTGTCAAATTCTTCTTGCAGCTAAGAAGCTAAATGCAGCAAATCATCTCCTGTTAAGAGGTAAATTGCAGGTTCTCCCTACTGGAAGAGCAAACAAGTGTTTTCTATGCAGGGTAACAGTTTGTTTTCATTGAGTTTGCACTGAAAAATGCAGATAGTCTCTGTGAAAGTTTACAGAATGGAAAACTGGGAAAATTAGGAACTTAATGTTTCACTTTTTACCAAGAATGGTTGTTGTACTATGCCAGGCACTTTAATGAAGAAATTAGCAAGAAGCATTTAGGACTGTATCTTCAAGAGAATTGTTAGCAGCTTAGGTGTACAAAATATTTTCACTGGAGAAAATAAAAGTAAGTTAATGAAAGAAAGGTGTGATATTACATCCAGACAAGGTAAACTGTGCAGCTAAAGAGAGGCTATGCATTTCTATACTACAAGCCTCTACTGCTTTGTAACTTGTAATTTTTCCTTCCTTTGAATAGTCTCACATAGGCACCTGGGTCTCTTTTGGGTGACGACAACTACTTCATGCTCAGGAACATAATTTAGAATAAGGAGATTTATGCTTACATCTCTTTTTCATGCCTTAAGTGTGCAGTTTTTCTAGAAATAACATAGGGTTTTGATGACAGGTGTCAGTGTTTTCTTGAGGGTGTTTTATGTTGATGTTAAGCACTGTGCTTACAGGGCTGCTGGCTCAGCTATAAATGGTACCTGGCCATGTGAGTTAGGGCCCCAGAAAGGCAGAGGACATGGTACCTCTTTGTCTGCCCTGCTCTGCCTTCTTGTCTATCAGCTGTTGAGCAAGGCAGCCAGGCTTGGCCACACCTTTGACCTCAGCTTCATCACAGTTCTGTTTTCCTGTCTGCTGCAGGAGGCTCTCATAATGAACCTAAATACTGCTTTTCTTAGTTTCATGGGCCACTCTTGTTATTCAGGGCAAAGAAAGCAGAATCTCCTGCAATTTCTCTGCTATTTCCCCTTCTTCCTTTATAATGTTCTATTTCCCCTTCTTCCTTTATAATTTTTTTAAAACTTTTTTCACTATTCCCTACCAGCTTGAGCTGGGTGTAAAATGAGCACTTCCTGCTTGCTAATGCCAGGCTGTGATGAGGGCTTTGCACTACATTGCAGCCGTTTCTGCTGGATTTGGTTCTGACGTGAACTGGTAGGACAAGCTGTCATTTGTCGCTCGCGTGATGTTTTCCTTGTGAATGGGTTCTTCAACATCCTTTTGCCCAAAAGACAGTCAGACACTGTTCTCTTGCCTGCTCTGTTTGTTATCTTCCAGTGCTCATTGCTCTGATTGTGCCAGATGCAGAGAGGCAGTTACTCCCCTTCAGAAATTTGCAGTGGGCCTTAACCGAGGACATGGACACAGGTATTTTTGTGGTCCAAGGAAGACATTAAACAGCTGAGGCAGGAGGGGGATGATGGCACCTATGAACAAAGCTGTTGCCCTGTGGAAACCTTAGCTAATTACCTCTGGATGAAGAAACTGTCATGGCCCACTGGCCAAACTGCTGGACGCTGCTACCTGAGCAGTTCCGTGGGATCCGGGCAATGAGCCAGGGCAGCTTCCAGCCTTTGCCAGTCCATTAGCTGCAAGCTACTAATATGACACATCCCTCACTACTTGTGTCCTCTAAAGGCAGTGCTGGATTCAGTCCCAGATCCAAGCTCCTGCATCATGTGCTATTTCCAGATTTTAATTTTTTTATTAGAAACAAACTATCAGAAACAAAAGACCAACACAGACAGTTGACATTGTGGTGCCTGCTTCCATGTACAGCAGCACTGGTGGGAAGTGCCAGCACACTGGAAACCTCACTGTGGTGCTGATGCCATGCCCCAAAGATTCATGAGATTCATGAGATCATTCCCAAATCACCTTAAGAGAAGCCTGCCAGAGAAAGTTGTGGCAGCCCCAGGCCTGCACTTTCAGGGAAATGCCTCTAAGGGCCTGAACCAGCACTGATGTAAGCAGAGAAGAAAAAGAGCTTGCCTAGACCTTGTTTGCCTGGAATGTGACGGTGCCTACCTGTGCTAATGCTCACGTGGGGGCAGCAGAAGGCAGCAGCCCCTGCACAGTATCCCTGGGCTGTGCTGGCAGCAGCAGGAGTTGCTTCAGGACCAGTGTGTGCTTCTTGATGGTACAAGCAACACTTACACATTCACTTCTAAAAGGACACCTCTCCACCTGTGTGAGACAGCTCAAAGCTATTTTAAGCAGGCACCAGCCTTGTGCAGCAAAGCCCTAACAACATTGACATCTCCAAATGTGGGAGGAAAAACATCTGAGTGAACATAACAGTGAAGAGTCACTATCCCAGTCAGCCAGAAGCACAGCATCCATTCCACACTGGCCATTAATCTCACAGAGTAATGAGAGTCTGGGGAAATTCTTTCTTTTCTCTGGCGGAAAGAGACAGCTGGGCAGAGCCCTGCCAGAAACAGAGCACTGGTCAGGCTGTGGGTGACAGATGTTTGCAGGACAAGTAGAGGTTTTCTGGAGGAAAGTTGACCTGTGGCAGAGTTCAGAGCTGTGCTGAAGGACTGTGGCATCGGCTGGCAGCACTGCTAGAGCTGTGTTGCTTTGCTTTGAAAAGGAGAGGAGCCATTTACCAGGTGCATGACAGGTGAAACAGCCAGAAACAGCCCTGCAGCCATCTGAACCACTGCCATGCCAAAACATCAGTCGCCTTTGGCTTTTGTAGTTTTGCTCTCTATGGACTTGTTTTTAATGAAGGATAAATTCCTCCTATAGTCTATAGCGTTTAAGCAACTTTTCCCCCTGGAAAGCTACTGCATAGGAAACCTCACAGCAGTGACAAGAGAAAGATGGAGCCTTGTCAGCATGCAGGCTTCAGACACAGAGCTGTCACTTGGTCAAAAGTGTTTTCTTCGTCACTTTTAAGAGCCCAGTAAAACTCATTCTACAGGCTTCATACCAGTACAGAGATGCTGTACAAGGGCACTGCCTGCCCCTGCTTCACTCTGGAGGGGTAGCTCCAGCTGGGTGTGCTGTGGCCTGGCCACTGTGGTAGATAGGCTGATTGCCTTCTGTATGGGCAGCAGAAGCCATATGTGGCCAGAGGTCTCTCACCTGAGGCCATTCTATTGTTAATGGTGGAAACAGCTGAATCCACTTAGGCTATTTGTTACTGTTCCACAGCAGCTGGCTGTCAGCCTGCAGCTAAACTGATGAAGGAACCTAGGAAGGTCCCTCAGTGATGCTGGCTGGGTTCCTGAGGCCCTTGGGTTGTTTTTCCACGGTAAGTAAAGCTTACCTAGCCGGGATATGATGAGAATTGCTTTTACAGTCTGTTCTGCAGCTCTGTTGTGTCTATTTGGACCTTTAGCTTGTACACCATAATTGATGATAATTGTGCAAATAACATTTTAGCCTTGTACAGATACTTTTGCAGTAAGTGACCCTGAGCTAAGAAAGGAAGGATTTTGATCCATATGTTATTTTAGTTTTCCTGAATTCACCCATGTTGTTATTTAACCTTCTGGTGCCTAGAGTCTTTTAATATTTGGACATGTTGGCTTATACTCAGAAACAGACTTGGTGCATAGTTTTTCCTGTACCATCACCATTTTCAGCCAAGGGGAAGAGCATCATATGCCCTTCTGTGTCAGTTGACTGTGGTAGATTAGACTATAAGCATGGACAGCTTGTAAAGATTATGGGCTGTGCTCACCCATTGCTCTTGTGTTGTTGGTACCCTCTGAGGAGGAGACAGACTGGCAGCTACTGCTGCTATCAGGGTTACTTTCTGCCTCACAGCTGTTATGCACCCAGAGTTGGCAGTTGGGTTACCAGTATAGGACAGAGAGTGCTGTAAGAAATCCCCACTTCTAAACCTGTTTCGGCCAGCACTAGCTATCAGTGCTCCCAGCTGCCCATCAACCAGAATAACATTTTTCCTGTGTGCTTGGTGAAAGCTCCCTACTTGGCTCCAGCTAAATCAGGCTCCTGAGTCCTCTACTCATGCTATTTGAGGAGATGGATAACCTCTGATGCAGGAACTTGTGAAGTTTCTTGGTGAGCACCAGGGCTGAAGGGCAGCAGAGTTTGCTGTCCTGAGGTCTGCTCCCTCAGCTCTACAGTACATAATTGCAGTCCTGCAGGAAAGCAGCTGAGCCTCAAGAACCGAGTAACTATTTTTGCCTTTCTTAAAATGATGTTTCAGAAAATAATAACCCATGAAAACTTAGCTAGTCAAGTTATGACTGCACTGTAGCAGGTGCTTTGATATGCAGATAGCCAGAAGGAGAAATCTGAAATTATTTTGTGCATGATTTCTGAGCCTAATGTTCCAGTAACATTTTTCTGGCTGTGTGTACAGTTACAATTAGCTTCTTGAAATATAGTACTGTTTTTTATAAGACCACTCTTCTATTTTGTTGTAGCTTTCCCAATTCTTACACTTGCTGCTTTGTTTAGATCAGGCTATAATCTTTCAGAAGGAACTCAATGTCTCAGAAATTTATGAGTCTATCAAAAAGCAGCAGTTTAATTTTATAGGCACAACTGTGAATTTAATTCTCTCTCTAAAACTGCTCTTAAGTCCTTAAAGGGTCAATCCAAACTCAAGGTGGGAAGTTTTGATTGTGTGGTCTCAGTAAACTGCATGATATACAGACACAGTCAACCAGACAAGTGAGTGGTCACTAACCCTGAAACCTGGCCAAGTCCCTTTTAATTCAAAAATCTACTGCATTTAAAATGAAAGGTTCCTCTTATGATATAACTCCATTTATTACATCCTTATTATATTTCTTACTGCTGTCCTCTATTAGTAACTGGTAGCAGCTGCTAGTAAGTTCATTGGTAGTTAAAGCTTTCTCCACCTGGGCAAATGTCTGTGAACTATAAATTCCAGTACAGGGCTATTCCTGCCCCCCTCCTTTCTTAAAGTGAAGCGAAATATTTTTATACATTATACATTGCTTCATATCAGCTCATACAAAGAGTACTCTCTACCTTCAGGAGAATAATGCTAAAGGGGAGCAGGACTTCTGAGCTGGACAAAACCTGCCTATTAGCGCAGCTTGCTTTCAAAGAAAATGCATTTGGTGCTATTGTTATTAAGTGTTACACATAACAACAGTATTTCTTCCTAGTGTTTCACAAAAAACCCCAAACCCTGTCCTATTTCATCCAGTAGGTGAGATGAAAGCTTTTTTCTTGAAAAATTGAAGGTAGCTGTCGAACAACATGTGTTAAATATTGCTTTAAAGTGATCTTGTTAGTAAGTTTTTAAGTTTTCTTAATAGTGGCCTTAGCCAAACTGCGCCTCAAATTTATCCGAAAGTTTTCTAGAAGAGAGAAAAAGAAGAAAGCAGATGAAGAAAATATCAACCCAGGCAGCTCTTAAAAATATGGGGAAGATGACAATTACCAGACAGATGAACTTACTTGAGCACCGTTTAAATTCAGGCTAAAATATATTTGCTTTACTGTTAATGCCTGTGTGTCTCTTATTGTGGTCTCCTTTTAACTTAAATCAAAGCTGTGGCCAAATCTCTTTATGAAGTACTGATATCTTGACAAAACAAATGTACCTGAAATCTCTGTATTGTCTGTTCTTTGGGATATTCAAAGCAATTTTTTAATTTTAGGAAGATAAAATTGCTACTCTGAAATTCATGTAAGCTCTGACATTTATTTCAGTAGGGCCAGTATTTGAGAGTCCATTACCTGAGGAGCTCCCTCTTATGGATGGTGGGCAGCTCACATGCTTACCTGAACCTCTTCCATGCTTATCTAACCCTGTTGAGGTTTTTGTGTCATTGAATATGAAGCATAACTGTCCTGATTATTCATGGAGTTTTTTTCTTTTTCTATTACTGAAAGAGGCTGAAAAGACAAAGGAAGAGAGTTGCTATGACTAAACATGCACCTTGGTGAAACTTGAGTGCCAATCAACCTAAGTATGCTGTCTTAGACTTGGAGGGGTCTCCGAGACCCTCTGCAGGGCAATCCACATGGTGTAGGCAAGCCCTGTGCTTACAGAAGCTCATTAAAGCTATTACTAGGTAGAACAATTTAATTTTTTAATTTGTTTTCAGTGACAAGAAGGTTTTTAATGTTACACCATGAAAGGGCAGCGGATGCACCAAGGCATTTTTGGTTTTACTGACGGGTGAATTAGCTGAGGTTGAATCATCAACCTCTGTATTAGTGCTGACCTTGCCTAGCTGTTAGTAAAACCTGCAAGCACTTGTGACCCCTTGCAATTTACAGCAAAATAACAATCCCAAGTTTAAATAAATAAAGAAGAAGGTGGATATCCCTTCCCTGCCCAATACCTTTGTGTTAGAGAAGACAGTAGCCTCAGTCCTGAGAGACCTCTTAGTCATCTGGCCTCAATGAAATATTATCTTTATATTGTCTGTAATTGAATTTTGTCTCTGGGACTGAAGTGGTGAGGAAAGAAAGACTATGGGACATTGGAATAAGACAGGGAAAGTGCAAATGCATGGTAGAGAGGAGAGATGCAGGGAACCTGATTAATATAAAAATCATGCTGGAAAGCCCTGGAGTGTTCTGATTTTTACTTTGTCTTATTTATACATCTTCACATTGTTTTCTGTCTGTTCCTTAACTCTGGAAAATGATGATTGCTCCATACTTGGCAATTACTAATGGCCTTAATAGATTAAATCTGTGGTAATGTCTCTGCAACCTAATAAAGCTGGGTAGTTTGTAATGAAGAGCATTAGGATTTCTGTTCTTTCTGTATTGGCAAGAGGGAATATGACAACAAGGGAAACAATTCTAAGAGCATGCAAACAAAACCCAGGAAAGACTTGTGAGTCTTCTGACTCAGAATTAAATGAATTTATCATGAAACAGTCTTCACAAAGAGAAGTCCTTATTGCTTCACTGGATGTTATTTTCTAGAGCTATTTGACAGTGTTGTTCATATCTTGGAATCTAGAGAACAAAGAGAAGTGATTTTCATTTCTTTTCTACTAAAACATTCCCTTGATATTTGGGTTCAGTTTTGATGATACTCTGATAGGTTGTTGCACTTGTATATACAGTTTTCCATTTTAAAATCTAGAGTGTCATGTGTATCCTGAGCCCTCACATACCTGCATGATATTGGGCAGTAGTGATACCCTTGTGTAACAGGATTAAAAACTGAGACATTGAATGTGATTTTCTTAGTATGCCCTAATACATCTGAGGCAGAATTGAGAGAACAGTACAACAGATTTAATTGTGCCTTTTTTTTCCTCCAAGCCTACTGTGAAGCTGGATATCTCCTTGAATTACTTGCATCCCCTCTGCTTTTCTTCCTGGAGGAAAAGCCCAGGTTTGCAGAAACATCTCAATGATGAGATGAAGGGAAAATACTGATGAACTTGTCCATGAGTTGGCACTGTGTGTGAGTAAAAACCAAACGTGGTGCGGGGATCAGGGTTTTCAGAGATGTGTGAGTGGGTCTGCCTGTAGCAGTTTAGGAAAGTACTTGAGCTGGTCATTTACTCTGAACCAGCAAAATGGCTCCTATTGTCCATGGAAACTGCTGTCCATTGCTCTGCTTCGTGCCTGCAAAGGGGAGGACTCACCCTTGCCTCAGCTGTTCCTGTGCCAATGGTGTGGAACAGAACAAAAAGCCAGTTTGCTATCAGGTGTGGCTGAGCAGGCCACAGGGCCTGGACAATGTGCTCCTACTAAGGGAGCAACTTCTGGCAGAAAGTGTGGTTACCTGGAAATAATAGTGTTTCATCATGCTTTCTGTGTATTTGAGGGGCTTGAAGAGTTGAAAAATAATGGGTTTTCTTCTCCCTCAAAATCCCATGTGTTATGTCTGAATGAATTATTTCATCTTATGCCTGTCTCCTGGGCTCTTTAAAGTAGGTTTTTTGACTTTTTCTTTGCAGAATTCTGAGGAAGAGCTACTAATCAGCTTGTAGGTATACTTGCTCCCTGCTATGTGTTTGCATACTGTAAGCCGCTTTCACTTCTAATTAAAATCATTGTGATTGTTTTATGAAGCTGTTTTTCAAAACCTCTGGTACTGAGCTCTGGACAGAAAAAAAAATCTGAAAACTTCAATAATATGTTACACAGTGCATTTGAAGAAGCTTTCTGAATTGTTTCTTCCTTGTCTGTAAATCTTCCCATCAAATCCCCTTTATATGGCCATTGCTAGGCACCAAATAAGTAACTATTATGCTTCTCGCTTTCTCTGCTGCATACCTATAAACGGCTACTGCCTGTCTTTCTGAAAAGACAAGAGATCATTTTGTATAAGGTCCAACACAGGCAGGAAAGAAGAGGTAAAACCATGTGGTCTCTCACACAGCTTCCTTTTGTGTCATCTAGCATACTTATCTTAGCAGGAAGAATAATTTTGGTCCTTTGTGTGTGGATAAACGTGACAGGATTGAAATATGAGTCTATATCCACAATAGCTTCAAGGCATTGTCCTAGAATACTGCAACGGATTTAATAAAATACAGGAGTGGATGGACAAAGACCTATTTGATCTTCTTCCATTAGCTTTGCTCTCTATGGGACCCAAAGCAGAAGGTTTCCTCTCCCCAAGCTTTGAGGGGTTGCTTTTCTGTTTTAGCATGCTGGTCCGCTGCTACAGCACAAGTAGATGCCAGCACCTGATCTTGCCTTTGAGCTGAAGGATCAGTGAGAAGAGTTAGCAAGAAGTTGTTTGTGCTGTGTTAGACCTCATTATGCGTTTGCCCCATGTCTTGGAAATCATAACCTTTTATGGGACAGATCAGTTTCAGCAAGAAGCAACTACACAAGGGGAGCTAGAACACACGTTTGCCTGTTGGTAGGTGTGGGTGCCTGAGTTTCATCTACTGCCTGCTGTCTCCAGTTTACTCATTTGGAATAACATTGGTGAGAAAAGGAAGATTTAGCCCCTCATAGGAAGCACAGAATGTTGATTTCAATGGATGCTCTTAGTCTGTCTGTTAGGTAGTCTCTTCTATCTCTCTTTTTGTGGTGCTTACTAAGGAGCAATGGTGTGGATGCTTCCTAGCTGAACCAGGGAATTGTGGAGCTGGGGCTAGCTAGTGATGGCAGCACAGGTGCAAAACAGTGGTGTTCATTCAGAGGAAATTGTTTCTTTAAATACACAATTCCTGTGCTTCAGCTGACCTCTGGAAATATTCTAATGGTTTTCTACTTGTAAGAATCTAAGCATAGCAAGTTTTGAATTCTAAAAATTTCCATTCAGCAGATTCCACTGTGTCTTTGCTACATCTGGTACAGTTTGATGCTCCTATTAATGAGAAAGAAGTCACTTAGCATTGTTAATTCCTTCGTCGTATGACTCTTCAAGTCATTGAATAATAAGAACCTATTGTGTTCCTTATGGTTATTCTGGGTAATAATAGTCCTAATAGTTATTTGTATAATTTTTTTATAAATTCCTCACCTCCACCCACAGTTGCTAATGCTTGGATGACTTTGGAAGAAGTGACTCACTGTTGTCAGGCTAACACATTTTATAATAACTTAACAACTTATGAACTTCTTAAGCTTTAAATACCTTGTGGCAGGATATACATATGTATCTTGTAACTATATTTAAAAGTTTTCTGCTTATTCTCTCCTGTTTTATGCTCAATGAAATCTTTTGGATGGCCCAGCTGTTTGTGGGCCTAATATAAAACTGGAAAATGCACATGACTAGATAAACTTTTTAAAAATCACAGATGTGATATAAATGGATATTCATGCAGTGATTTTAGTCTGGTTACATCATCTCAGATGATGAGTATGGGAGGGCCAAAGCCTGAGACAGAGGAATGTACAACTCTGGACCTGGAACAGGATAATCCAAATACCATAAGGGTGCCACAGGAGCTGGGTTAGCTACAAGAAGGTGGATGGGGGTAGGACTGCAGTCTCTTTCCTCCTCTCATTCATTTCACACTTTAGTGTTGAGAAGAATTCATAAGCTTTTTTGGTGTGTTTTGGGTTTTTTGTTTTTTGATTTTTTTTTTTTATTTTTGGGGGGTTTTTGTTTGTTTGTTTTTGTTTTGGTTTTTTTTTTTTCCCTTAAAGAAAATTCTAGGACTATAGTAAAGTTTGGTTCTGGATGGGAAACAATAACAAAACACCAAGTCTCCTACATGGGTCTGACTGAAGCCTTTGAATTTCTTAGTCTTCAGATTCACAAGAAATTCTGATCTGGCATTGCATACTAACTGGCCTGGGCTCTTGGTGAGCTGTGTGATCTATTTGATAATAAAACTCAAAAATAGCTATGTTTCTCTCGCTTTAGGATTCTGCTTTGAAAACTTCATGTTGTGGTCATGTCTTTTATTCTCATTTTTGTCCTGCCAGGAAAGCCTAAAGAGGAATGGCTTTTGGGGCCCTCCGTGTAACTTTCTTTGATCTCTCCATTGCAGTAAGCAAGTCAGAAAAGTCTTGGCATGATTTCTCTTTCTGTTTCCTTATTTTTGCAGCATTACCGGGTGGGAAGCAGTGGAAGCATCAGGTTTGCTTTCCCTTCCCAATCATGCTCTTCACCTCAAGGTCTGAATGTTGTGATTCAGTTTGTTCTACCTCTGCCTTTCTCCTCTTTACACCATCCCTTCAGGGAAAAGTACCAAAGAGGTGCCTTCATTATGCTGGACCTCTGAAGGGTAGGATACCAGTACTCAGGCAAACCAGAGGTCACTCATAAACAAGGAGATATTGCCTTTGTTATAGCCCTTTGCTGTTAGATTTCTATTGTTCAGCTCTAGTATGAAAATCTTGAGTACTAATAGTATGATGCAGGTTTCTGCTCTGACAACAGTTATCTACAGCAAGATCCTTAAGGATGACTTATGAAATGGTGCAAAATTAGTAAAGCAAAAGACTGCATTATGTTTAGAGCTGAAATGAAACTTGCATCTTCCTATCCTTTGGAATATTTGGGAAAGGAAATAAAAAATAACCCCAACCCTACACTGGATTGAAGCAGACCTTTTGAAATATTTGTATAAAGAAAAATCTGGAAAAAACAGGTCTGAAAATTTGGAAACAAGATTCTTGCACACCATTCAAAGGCTGGGGTTTGGTTCAGCTGAGGTCTCTGGGCTGACCTCAGCTTTATGATAACATCAGGTTTATGATGGATGGGCTGGACAGATGTCCAAAACTCCTGAGACTACTTGCTCTGTCTGGGGTCTTGGGGAGCCTGGAAAATATTTCACCTTGCTTCAGAAGCACTTGTCTACTTCTACTAATTGCCTCATTGTTTTCTGCTCTGTTTTCTTTTTATCACTGTAGTAAATACAGCCTACTCAGTGACCTCTTTTGCAGTCCTTTCTGAAAGGAGACTGGTAATTACTGAAAGCTGGTTCTCTGCTATTTGCAAAACTTTAACACCATACCAATCTGTAAGACCTCAACATCTCTCTTGTCTCAGGTGAAAAATAAATCCTGTTTGATGACTGACCTTCCTAGGAACAGAAGCTTCTCCAGAAAGACATCAGATCTATTGGTTTCCAGCTGCTGCTAGGTAAAAATCATTATCAGAGCACACAAGGGAAACCCAGTTGCACTGGCTGCTTAGCTCAATGAACGTATTTCTTAGTATATTCCCTAAATTAGTATGAACCAACATGGACATAATGTGATTGCATCTCTGGCCTTTTGAAAGGAAAGGGCTGTAGTTCATTATTGATAGGATTTACTGAGCAGAAGTCAGGTAGTTATATTAAAAAATATCCCAACACAACACTTCAGAGTTTAGACTTATTTTGTTGTCTAGCTGCTCTTGGAAGAGGAGTAGATGTTACAGGGTCAGAAAGCCTTTCCCTTGGTAGGCAAGTGGCTCACTTTCTCACTTTGTGTACAAATGGACTCTGAGCATGCTCAGTCTGCATAAGGGATTGATTCCATTAATCAATCCAATTCCCCATTAATAAAGTAGCTGATGATTGGCTAGCAACACCTTGTACTGCAGTCAGATTTTTGAGGTTGGAACAGAAGTGGCATGTGACAGGAGAATATCCTTGCATTTATCTGGCTGAAATCTAATCCATTTGACACTTAATTTAAATGGCATAAATTTCTGGACATCACTGAACTGGGCTGTGACTTTACAATGTCTCCCAGCAGTAGACTGAGATGAGACTTCTCAGCCTTGGCATCATGCCTCTTGCTCTGAAGGTACCCCGATGCAAAAAAGTACACTGAGAAGATAGATTTTTACTATGCTGGCCCAGTTGAGTTGGCTGCTGGTAAAAAGCAGGAAGAGACAGCAATGAACCAAGACCTTCCCCAACTGTAAACGAGAGAAGGTTGGTTTCTCCTTCACTTGGAAATGCAGATTTTGTCAGTGGGTAGCCTTTGGAATAAGGAGACTTTTTGTCCCACCTTTCTCAACAAAAGAGGTCGTTATAGGTATGCCCAAGTCTGTCTCAGCAGCTTCAAAACAATGTGGAAATCTGAAGATAATAGATAATTATATTCTATTATCACAACTTATGTTTATTTCCTGCTCTGTCCAAAACAGCTAAAAGGAAAAAGAAAACATTTCTCTATGCTTTTAAAAGACAACTATTACAGCTACTGGTAAATCTGAGACTAAAATAAGAAACAGCCATTTGAGGAACATTTGTAATTAATGCTCACTTGTTCTCACCTTATTAACATTTCCCACCCCCAACATCCACACACCTACACATGCAGCCATCCTTCCCCAGCTCATATTAAATTCTGTCTTCTGGTGAAATGCAGTATAAAGTAGGCTGTAGGGAATGAATCTAGTAAGACTGTACTTGGTAATCCAGTTCTGGGTTGTTTGTTTCTTATCTTTTATTGCTCTATTTTGTCCTTATTGAAACTCCAATATATTGCCTGTATTATTTGATATTCCCTGAGTTTGATCTTTAATAGCTGGGTATGCCCAGCAGTTACTGACTCTCAGTTCTGTTCCTTTCCTTCAGAACAGAAAGTTTGGTGTTTCTGTAGGTTTCAATGCACCATTTACAGTCCTCCAACTTTTTGGATGCAGTAATCAAAGCCAAATCTGACTTTGCAATATGAGGACTTGCATGAAATCATCCCATGAGGACCATGTAAATTAGGTTTCTCTAGAGTCAGGTTAATAAAATTATCACTCTTACCTCTTACATGAGAATGAATGTGGTTGGTCTTCAACTGGTTGGTGAGTCCTTAGATGAATTCTCTGTCATTTTGTATAACTTTACATTTTGTACTTTTTTGTTTCTGAAAAGCAATTCAAGTGATGATCTAGGATATACAATACTATTCACGTCCAAAAGGGCAGCAGATGATGTTGGGAATTCAGATATTAAATGGCTGGCACACTGACAGTAAGGTTTTGTAGATAAATTTAAGGAACAAATTTAATTTTAATTAAAATAAATTATAATAAAATTGGAGGTTTTGATCACTAATTGTCAAAAAAGTGTCTGGACATTCCAAAACTTTGGGTTTTGCACAACAGCTCTGTCCACTGGTATCCAATAGGCACATCCCCATCAATTACTTTGAGCTAAGGTTTTTGTTTCAGTCTCTGAATATACACAGTGTGGAATCAGTAAATGTTGTGGAAAAGAAGCAGAGGATAAATGCTGAAAGTGTGCCATTGTTGCAAAGCTGAGGTAGTATATCATTTCTGTAAGTCAATACAGCTCAAGAGATTGAGGTTACACTGACATTACTTACACTCAGGTGGCTGCATCCATGTCAGAGCTGTGCTCACTCATTTACAAAAGAAACTGAGATTTCTGGGGCTCTTACTATCCCTGTTGTTAATGAGCTGAGCTCTTAATGGTGGCTTCTCTCTCTGGTCCCACTGGAGGATTAGGGGAGGAACTGGAGCTGGTGGCTTTGCAGTCACGTTTGTTTCCTTCCCCTCTGAAACATGATTATGAAAATGGCTCATTTGTACTTTTTGAATCATGTTGAAAGTTCTTAACACACAAAGAGTTTTTTAAATTTTATCTTTTAATTGGCAGCTGAATCCTTATGAGCATGTTTCTCAAGAGAGCTTGATTGGAGAGATAGAGGCTGACTTTGATGCCTTGGACTGGCTACCTAAACCAGAGGCTAGCCAAGATTGAGAGAATAAAAGTGGGTATTTATTTAAATTTATTTATTTAAATTTATTTATTTATCTATTCAATAGATGCACCTTGGGCAGTCAGAAGCTTCCAGGGAGCTACACCTAAGATGGACGATGGTCATGAGTTTTTTGCACAGCTATAAGTTTGGTCCATTTGTATATCAGGGGTTAATCCTCCAATCACAGCTTCAGGTAATGAAGCCATTTAGTCCAAGTTTGCTCCCCCAGTTCACTGTTGTTTACATCTCTCAGGGCCTGAGACAATAAAGTGTCCTTGAGTTTCAGGCCTAGAGAGGAATTGTTTTGTCTGAATAAAATGGGAGAACAGTAGCTGCCAGACTATGGAGTTTCAGAGTTATACACTAAAGCAGTACAGGATCTGAAAAAATATAAAAGCCAAATCCTAAGGCATCACCTTCTTGCTGGGCAGGAACATTAGCAGAGATACCTAAAACTCATCTTCAAGAAGAAGGGTCAGGATTGTGTTTGGATGAGCAAGTATATTCTCTCTCATCATGGCTGCTGATTTTTTTTTCTTTTTATATCTAACTTTATTCAGACCTGTGAGTTTTGATGTTGCTCTCTCAGGAGTTTTGTTGTCATTGCCTGTGACTAATTACAGTTCCCCTGCAGTTACTGGCACACACAAATTTTTTGTAAAGTTTGTGCATGGATCTCACATCACATCGACAAAGGCCTCTTATACTGCCAACCTCAGCTGTGCCCTCAGCATACCTGCTGAGCTGAGAAGTCATGACTATTTTAAATCTTTTTTTCTCTGTGCTTCATGGTTTGATGTGTATTCATTTCATGTTTTCAGCTCTTCTTCCTGAGAGCTTAAAAACTTACTAGGAAAGAAACAAGGAACATGAAAGATGCTTATGCAAGTCCTCAGCTGCAGTTGTGATTAGAGCACTAGATTATTGCTACAATAATGATATAATGAGGTGGCAGTGCCACAGAAGTATGCCCACATCCATTCACCAGGCCTAGTGAGGGAAGTAGAAGAAAGTGTGGAGACGGCTCCAGCAGGAATGTTGCGCATCATTATTTCACTGGAGAAGCTGCCTCTGTGGGTCAACAGCTTGGGCTCTGAAGTGATAGCTTGAGATTTGAAGGTGTCTGCCCAGATTTGAAGACCACCTTGGTCTGTCTGTGCTCATCCCTGTATAATGCAGCCCATGCTGGAAATAACTTCAGTTTGAACAAATGTAGCTCATCCTCCAAGCCTGCCTCATTGTCTTCCTCTCCCTGAAGGCAGTGCCCTCTACTGCCTCTCTTCCTTGGTGGAGTTTTCCTCATAGGCCAGGAAGAGCCTTTATCTTCCTCCCTCCTCCCCAAGCCCCGCTCCCCAGCGGTGCAGCTGCCAGGCTGGAGGTAAGGGCTGGGGTGCAGGGCTGAATCCTGCTGTGCTGTGGTGAGGAGGAACAAAACTGGCATACAAGAATTAAGCAGAGATGTCAGTGGCACTGCGTCTGGCAGCACATGACAACCCCAAGCATGTGACAGCCCTTCTCTTGGCAGTAGGAGTTCTGTAGGCATGTGGTGGTTATTCAGGCTGTGGTGAGTATTTGTTATCCCTTCAGACACAAAAAGGCAGATTACTGCTCACTGCAGGGTGCTGACCTGTGCAGCTCACTGCTGTGCTGGTGTCCTGCTCCAGGTTTATGGGGTTTTTTGTGGTTTTGTTTGTCATTGCCATTGTATTAATATTAATGTTATTAAGGAAAACAAAAGCAGCAAAAATCATTTGGGTCACCAAGTCTAGTCTCTCTTGACTGCAGGCAGACAGGGAGAGAAGATATGTTGGTCTGGAGAACATCTGCTTCTCTGGCTTCACAAACACCCTGTTGCACACAGGGTGGCTTTTGGTAATGAGGGTCAAGATTCACTTCTGTCTAGAGCACAACAGTTCATAAGGATTTCATCATCCAGATAGTCTGTTCATTTAAATGCTAATAAGATTCCTGTTTTGTTTTGAAATGTAGAGAGGATCTTTCTTCTTTGCCCTTTAATCCCCTTTCTCCTGTTGTTTACAATCTTGCTTCAGCAGTTCAGTCTGGTATTGCAGATGAGAAACACTTGACTTAGTCAGGGTGAAAGTATCTTCTAGGTGTACTTTTCAGAGTGGTGTGTGCTGGATGTGAGTGGTTCAAGCATGATCAGGAGAAGTCTCTCCACCTGTTTGGACTTTTCTATTGAGGCCATTGGCTTTTGTTTTGCTTTCAAAGCTCTAATACTGAGAACAAAGGCCTCTTCTCTAGACAGCCTCTTATGTTTTACCCAGGAAGTTTCCTACAAAGACAGCAAATGCACCTTTAAGGGCTCCACTAGTGGCCACTGGGGACTTGCTGCTCAAAGAGGGCAAATCCAAGATAAGAACAGCATAGTTTCCGTGGGAGCCTGACTCCACTTAGGAAAGGGTGGCACTTTCCCCCCAGTATTGAGCTGGACCAGAAATAGAAGCAGGCTGCCTCTGTGTACCACGTGGCATTAATGACTTCATAACAATGACGTGAGTAACCCTGTGAGTATGGCTGTAAGATGACAAGAAGCTGGAGATAGTACTGTACATGGTCTTCTCATTACGTATTCTAGATGCAGGAGGTAACAGGTCATGAGTCCAAAAGCATTTAATTTAAATCAGGCCCAGCTCTTTTACATTACTCTGATGTGTGTCTTGGGAATATACATTAGAATTGATAGAAAGGTCCTGCTAATATTATTTGTTATAGTTTTATTCATTGCAGTGATCCAAAGGTTCCACTTTATCTTGGCCCAATCTCTGAACGTACTCATGCATGCACTAAAAAAAGTTCCTGATATCACAGCCTCAGACTATAGTGTAACCCAGTGATAGCTCTATTTTGAGTTTAGGGACAACTGCTGTCCTCCTTTTCAAGTAGTAGAAATGGTTAAACCCTTTGGGTCATAGTGATGCTCTTCAGATGATTTTCTATATTCATATTAGTGCTTAGGTCAGAGGAACCTGGAACCCAGACCCTTCAGGTATCCATAATACAGAAAAAACACTGAGCAAGCCTCAGAAATGGTGGGGGGAAAGACATAAAGGAAAGCTTTGACAACAGCTATCTTGACTAACCGTGAACAGACTAGAAGAGAGAGTCTTTTTAGATTTTGTGCTGATGCCAGTGAAGATGAAATCTCCTGTCTTGTGACACCCTCAAACCTGGCAAAGGGGTCTTGGTGTTCCTTGTCAGAGAGCAGAGTTTCTATAATAGATAGCAGGCTCTACTGCCAAATGCTTATTCCTAATAGAATAATTTGCAAGATCCCAAATTTTGGGGAACTGTTGAGTTCAGAGAGAGTAGCAACAGAGCTGAAAGTGTTATGTAAACAACATATGTTAGATGTCTGATGTGTGGAGCTGGTTTGTTCCACACAAAGTGCTAGAAAACTGCATAGAACATAGGAGCCCAATTTCCAATTTACCAGTGGGAAAAAAAAACCCTAAAAAGCAGAAAAGTGAATCTCTATTAAACTTGTAGTAAGACTATATTTTTTTCTTATAATTGTTTTTTTTCTATAGTTTTTTTAATGGTTTTTCTTCTTAAAAAAAATTGTTTCTGTTGGTTGTTTGGATAAAGGAAACCAGTATGTGAGTTGTATTTGAATGGGAAGATCCAGTCAGAACATAAGCTCAATAATTAGGCTTGGAATCTTCTAAAATAGCTTTTGCAATCAAAACATAGCCATCAGGCCTAAGCCAGTTGTCTAGGTACCCACCACAGCTAGAAGAGGGGTATCCCATGAGGGTAACTTAGCCCTTTTTAGAAAGACTTTTAAAATGAGCAAGATGATTTTTCATCCAAAGGTAATTTTCTCTGTCTTTGTTAGAGAAAACTTTGGATGACTTGTTTATTCCTACCCTTTATATAACTTTGATATCCTATATATACACCTTATGCTTACCCTTTATATAGTTAGAGTTAACTGAGCAAATTCTTGTCCTGAAGTGTGTAAGAAGCCTGAGTTTGAGAGGCTGTCTGGGCAGAACTGATCACAGAGCACTGCTGGCCATGCTGCTGCTGACTGAGCAGCTGTTTTACAGTCCAGCCTCACCAGGCATTCTGCAGCCTGGGCAGGGCCCTTTGCTCTTGTGGCACCCAGCAGTGAGTTTCTGCCACAGCACTGAAAAGTCCTCTGCAAACTGTTACTTTTCTCAGTCTTGACTTGAGCGTTCTCAATTGATTGCAGTTTCTGCTTTGTCTTCAGGTTCGTATTCAAGCACTGTCGCATTTGCTGGTTTTCTTAGGAATTGTGCTGCTGGTGCTCTGACAGCTGAGTGCTGCCTTGGTGGTGGCATTACTGCAGGGCATTTGTGCTGTGCCTGCAATGACAGGCTCTGACATTCAAAGCTTGGCTTCATCCAGTTGCTTGAGGGGGGACGAGAGTGAATTCTTGCCTTCAAGCTGCAGCCTTGATGCCAAATCTTTTAAGGAAGCCTGCATCTCGGATGTGAGAGCTCCCCTTATTCCTGCTCATTAGGTGGTAGGATCTGCTACAGTGGTTTGACTTTTACAATGCCACAGGCAAGAGTTGCTGCTGCTTTTTACATTTTTACCTGGATCATTGGCATTCTGCCTCTCTGGTTCTGACACTCGGATTAGATATCGGATTCGGGAGAAGGCTGTAAGACATAGAAGCATGCAGACTGCTTTCCAAATCAGCCTTGATTAAAGATGAAAAATTAACTTCTTTTACACATAATATATATTTATGAAAGCATTGTCTCTCTGCAGACATTACCATTTTTACCAACGTATTATAAGCCAGTCAAAATGGATCATTCTTAGTGTGTGTATTGTTAAACATTCCTGCAGTATTTAATTTCAGAATGTTTATTTTCTGCGAGTGGGCTTTTTTTGTTGTTGTTTTTTTTTTTTTTTTTTTTTTTTGTTTCTGACTTGATACAATTGATCTTAGAGCTCTGTTTCCGATACCTAGCACTTGTCCTGCAGAGGAGAGACAGAAATAGAATGTCAGATCCCTGCTTGGCTGGAAAGGCATTTGTTCCCTTGCCGTGATGAAGAGGGTGACAGCTACTCAAATGGTGCTGCAAGCAGACATGTGAGGGAAAACCCAAGCCACCTGTCATTGCTAGCAACCTTATGCACCAAAGCTGTATAAAGAACTAGAAAATGGTTCAAAAATTCATGCATTCCCTCCACCCAAGTAAAAATCCTATGTAAGTACGTGGTTCTAAATGAAAATCTAGCCTCATCCTGGGCTCTTTGTGGTTACAGGCCTCCCCAGTGAGCTAGCTTGCTGCCTTGCTTCCTCCCTTTGCTACTTCATCCCCACTCCTAGGGGAGGAAAAAGGATTTTCTTCCTTTCAAGTTTCCCACACTCTACTTTGACCAGTTAAGCTTTTAATAATTCCCCATTTCTTCTTACTCAATTGCTACCCTTAATAACACATAGAGATATAGATTTTCTTTGATTTTTTTTTCTTACTGCTAATACCCAACGTAATTTTAGGCCGTAAATAATACTTTTAAGCAATTTTTCAAAACTGTTGTCTGTAGGGGGATAGAATATAAGTAAATAAAGGTAGTATAGAAAGTAATCTTACCCGCTAAAGAGTTGCTGGGCTAATTATTAAAGATTAGGAGCAGGCCTGATTTTAACAGGCCACAGCTGTAGCCAATAATAAGAAGAGTGCTATAAAAGAGTGGGTTGGTTGATTGAGGGGAGCTGCAGTCAGTTGGCTGCTGTGAGAAGAAGGAAGAGTCAGTGCCTAGAGGAGCTGCCCTCAAGAAACATCAAGGAGGTATGAAACTCTTGCAATAAGGAGACAAGAATATGGAACCTTCTTGTGGTCATTCTCTTTAGCCTCATACAGCATGTGCTCAAAGACAAAATAAGAAGTTGCTGAATGCCTCCCTGACCTTTTGTATTAGCATTTTGAACATGTTAATGTATTTTGAGTCTGCAAGTGGCCTCACAGCTTACATCTTTCAAGTATTTGCAAAGAGAAGGAACTTCTGGAACTCACGTCTTTGAGCTGTAGAATGAGTGCTGAATGAGTTGTGGGTTGGTTTCGTGTAAGGTGGTCTGTGATGGGATCTGGGACCTTTTTGCAGGGCTTCCAGTAAATCATGCACAGCTCCACTCACTGTGCCCCGCCCTAGACACAAGGCTAAAAGCTGCAATTCACCTCTCAGATTAAGAAATACCTAGAATGGTTTTACTGGAGCAATGAGAAGCAGAGGTGGCCAGGCACTCCCTTGTGTTGGGGATCTCAGATGGAGGCACCCTACAGTGGAAGTGAGTGGCAAATGCATTTTGTCACTCCACCAACCCTGGACCTCTGAGACTTGCACTGGCTGTGGCAGTACTTCAGTACCTGTCACAGGTGCTCTTTGCAGGATTTGGCAGTAGGATTCCACAGAGACTCAAGAGAATGTTGTGAGCTCCTCTAGCTCTTGCTCCGTATTATCACTGGGGCCTTTGGAAGTGGTGTCTTTCAAAAGTTCCTACTCTCCTTCCAGTAGCTCAGGAACCTACAGCCCTTTTTGCATTGTGTTGTCAGGATGGTGTTCTTCAACAAGCCTATTTCCATGCTATGGTACAACACCTGGAAACAATTAAAGAGAGGGCTCAGGTAAAAAGCAACCAAATAGTAAATGCAATGGGAATTTTGAGATAACTGCAAAAGGTGTCACAGAGCAATGAGCCCAAGTCCTCAATCACACAAGCACCTTTGGATGCTCAATGACAGGTTTCTGGGGTTAGGACAGAGTTTATTTGTGTTAAAATGCTATAATATAATCTCAGTTGGGAACCAGTGCACGCCTGTGCAAGCCAGCATCAGCACTTGCAGATTGATGCCCCCACCCCACACATAAAGGAATAGGCTCTGCCCTGGTTTAATCCAGGTGAAAATTTGTCAGAGTTTCCCTACTGTAATTACATAAGTCTAAGTAAAGTATCTCTTTGAGCTTCTCACAGGCCAGGTCCTGGCAGGAACACTGTCGATTTTCACGCCTATTGAATGGCATCAGACAGTTTTCCTGATGGCAAAAATAGCTGCTGTCAAAGCACTGCCCTACCTAAATTTGCTCAACTTGTGTCATGAAAGGAGCTGGTGCACAGTGGCCTGCTTCAGCCTTTGTCAGCGAGGGAAAGTTGAATCGTGGATAAAGCATACTAGCAAGGAGTTGCACAGAATCAAGATAATCCAATATTTGCTGAGTGGTGCTTGTGTGTTTTTTGTTGGGTGGTGTGCATGCAAAGGCTTTCAGCCCCCGAGAGATTTTTGGAGTAGTTTTGTACTAATCAGGAGGGCCGCTGGGATCTTGCCTGAGAAGCAGAATTTCTGCGTTGTGTTTATCTTCTCTTTGTTTGATAAGCAAACATAGATATTTTAAACTCTGCTGTATCCATGTGGTTTTCTCATGGCTGTGGTCTTTCATACAGAGCAAAAGGTTCAACAGACTATTTGTTCCTGCTGTCAGATAACAAGCAAGGGCTGGCTGTACACAAGGAGATGGGGCTGAGGTCAGCTTGAACTGAAATTTGCACTTGTTAGGTCCCTGAGTTAAGACAAACCAAAATCACTTCTAGTTTTTTGGTTATAAAATGCGGAGAAGATGTATCTGTCCTTATAAGACTTAGTGCTAAGAACTGCTAGAAACCATCCTGTCTTGGGAGCATTTATTCACCCTTGGCACTAAATGATTTTTTTAGTTCCATTTCTGAAAGCAATTTAATGGTTTGATAAAATATAGCAATTTTTCTATGTTGTATGTAGTAGAGTAGCCACTCTCAAGCAGACCAAATATATTTTGTTGCCTCTCTGTCCTTGCTGCAATACAAAATACCAGTGGTAATTAGTCTGCAGTATGGATGAACTGATTAGTTTGGGGAACAGATACATTTTAAAATGAGAGCCTCTGGAGCCATATCTCCCACCCTAGTAAAAAGTTGACTAATATTCACAACAGCACGGTGTTCCTATTTTTTTAGCTCTTTCTTTTTTTTGTGTGTATGTGTTTAATTTACTGTCCAATTTAACAGTCATTTAAATTCACTGGATTTGATTTATCAAGTGCTCTGTTCCACCTGAGCAAAATAGAACTATGCAGAGCAGGTATTCATCATATAGTGAATAGGTAGCAACCCTTCCAGAGGGAGGGGGTGGTGTGGCTTGGGGCAGGATGGCAGGAGAGGAATTAGTCATCAGAACCCCCACAGTGTTGGTTCTGCACTCTCTGCTCCCTGTCTGCAGTGGCTGCTGAAACAGCTGGATATTGCAGAGCAGCACGAAGAGCCATGAGCAGCCTGTTTTAGGGAGACCCAGGCCAGCTCCTTGCTGCTCCTGCTCTGGATGGAGTGTAAGGGGGAATGAACTTCCCACTGTGCTGTGTAGCTTATGTGAAGCCTCAGTACTTAAAGATCTTTGGATAAAAGGTACAATTAAGTCTTGGCATTATTCTGTAACTTAAAAATGGTTGAAACTCTGGGTGAATCCAAATTTAATTAACTTTGTTTTAAACAAAGATTATTGTAAAACTTTTATCCAGCTGAAGCTTTATCTGCCAAGTTTCACTGCAGGCTATGCATTTGCATAGCAGAGTTTTACATGCTCCTGAAATTTGTGGTTTGCAATGGAAAACCTGGCAGACTTGGTTATATCAGCATTAACAGACATTCGGTATAATTGGACGTACTGTCCCTTGCCAAAAATTGTATCCTAACAGCTTAATAGGTTTTTTTTTTCTTTTGCTTCAGGTCCTTGTACTTTAGTAATGGAGGTTGCACCTGAATTTATACCTGGGCCATACATGGCTATGAATTCCACTTCCTGTATCTCCTACCCATGATCTTGGGGCGAGAATGCAGCCCTCCAATTTAAGAGTAATGCCCAATTTCTGCCCAATTTCCCGGAATGGCCTTGTGTATGTGAGCCAATGCCAAGGACATTTTAGAACACCCCATTTCTCAGGTCAAGCAGTATGATGCCCTTTGAAAATCCCTATGTCAGGGAAGAAAGGGAGAGGAGAGGTGGGAGGGATACTCATGTTTCACAAAGTCCACAAACTGCAGCCAGACTCAAAAGTGCTTAAGTACAGGCTGACTGCAAAAGGAATTCAATATTCCATTCTCCAGAGTGAATGACGCTGATCAAAGAATCTGTGTCTGAAAAGACAAACTCTCTCCTGTCCCCTTCACTTCCAGACTTGAAGGGAAAAGAATAAGAGATCAGTATGCTGCAGGGATTGCCAAGCCTCATTTCCATGGGGAAAATACTTTTTTTTCCCCTGCCAACCTTCTTTCCTTATATCAAAATACTGTTTATTTTTATAAAGGGAAATGCTTAACTTTACTTGCACTGTAAAAATGGCTTCAAAAAGGGCAGGACAAATACAGAGTAGGATAAAACTACTAAGAGCTGCTAAAAAGCTCTAAACAGAGCTGCAAGTGCAATTTCTGGAGAGAAAGGAGAGAATAGAGCACAGACGTGCAAGCCTGCTGCTGCCTCTGAGCTTCCAACCATACCATGATACCTGCGCTTGTCCCCAGGCAGCTGCTGCTGTTGTCAGAGTGTGGCGAGGCAGACCTCTGGTTTGACAGAGGACAGACATCATGTTGCCTTACCCTGCTAAATGGGAAACAAGATGTTGTTCCTTGTTGCAAGGAAAGTCCAGGTGCACCGTGTCACGGTCCTGCCCGTGTCATCGCTCCCCCTGAGGACTCATCCTGCACACTTGGCTTTCAGTTGGTAAGGCTGGTAGCGCTGAGCACCTTCCCAGGGAGCAGCCTGCTTTCCCTGCAGAGCAGCTGCTGCCTGGGAATGCTCTTTGTGGCTGTGGTCACCTCTGTGGTGGCTTGAGGTGGATGTTTACCAACTCCTCATCCCTGCATGAGACAGGAGAGTATAGGAAATGCTTCTGTGCAGGGAGAGATACAATCCTCCAGGCCTTCAGAAGGATCTTCTGAGACGTTTATATTCAAAACACCAAAGCTGAAAGTATAAAAGTGTAAAACTGCATCAGATCAAATAGTTGTAATTATAGCAAGCATATGAGACAAAACCCATTGTCATTTTATCTCTCTAGGGACTCCACACTTTTTGTTTGAGCCCTATTATTGGTGAAGTATGAAGTCTAAAATTATAATAATTAAAATGATTATAAAATCTTGGGGATTGTAATGGGTTTTTTTTAAATAGCTGGGAACAGCCTGTTCATTACTGAACCAAAGATTTGGCTTTAAATTCCCATCAGTTTAAAATATAGCAGGAGGGGGAGTATGTTGATGTAAATGCAGTGAGCGTGCCTGAGGGCTGGACCTCCTTTTACCTCTCTCAGGCATCAAGAGGAAGGGAACTGTGGTGAAGAACAGTCCTGAACAACGGGCTGGAAATGTGTCACTGCTTGACCTTCAGGGAACCTGCTGGTGACTTTGTAAACACTAAGTCGATGGCTCCTGCAGCCGAAAGCTAGCATGTGGGAGCAGGCAATACATTATTTTCATTTTCTGGAAAGAGAGGCTGAGGGTGAAAAATTGAAGAGAACCACTGGAGGCATCAGCAATTGGAGCACAGGAGCCCTTACTGTCAAATGCACCTTCACTATGTTACTTTACATTGTGCGTTTTATGCCAGTGCTGCTTCTTGCTGCAAAGTCCCATTTCATTCTCATGGCAGAAGGTGGGGTGTCTCTTGCTGGGGCAGCAGCCTCTGCTAAATGTGGTAGCAAATCTCCACGAGTTGACTCTGAGCTTTGTAGGTTGCCAGGGCTCAACTGGGTAGCTCAAAGAGAGAACATATTGAATGCCTGATATTCAAAATACTTTTCATTTTCAGATTGGCGCAACTTCTGGGATGAAATGGCCCCAAAATGTCAACCATGTCAGTTCTGTGTCAGAAACAATTGAAAGCTGAGTGTTAGCTTTGGGCACCCATCCAAAGCTGTGGGAGCGGGGAGGGAATCTATACCATAGATTTCAAAGAGCCCATATGTCTCATCTAGGACTCGGTGTCTGTCCTTTGCTGGATCAGGCCCACCTCTGTGAAGAAGCGACTAGGTAGCAACAAGGGGATGGTGGGGAAGGGGAGGAGAAAGGAAAGGGAATCAGAGAAACACTGATAAATTCTATTTAGTGAATAATACAATGCATGTAGCAGCACAATGGCCTTTTCTGCAGGCAGATTATCCCAGCCAGAGTCTTTGCTATATTAAAAAGAGGGGGGAAAATAGAGCACCAAAGAAAAGGAAAGGCGGGCTGTACAGCAGCAATCAATGCTGCCCTTTGTGCTGCCTGACATTTGAGGGACTTGTTATCAACGATTGCTGGCTGCTTTATCTAAATGTATCTCCCCAGCTGCCAGGCACAGCGCTGATAGGCAGCGGGACGTGCCGATGGCCCCGGCTGATACCGCAGCCGCCCAATTCACCCGCCAGCCTTGCTGCCAGGGGCAGGGTGGCTTCTGTCACACCGCTGGCATGCTGCATCTGCTCCCAAAGGGGGAGAAGGGCCATTTCTCCCTCCCTCCCTCCTCCCCATGCTTACCAGATGCTTTTTTGTCTTTTTAAAGGAGAAGGAAGGAAAAAGAAACAGTCCAAACAGGACCAAAATTTAAAAAGAAAAGAAATCAAGAAGCTTGGGATGGGAAAGGGATGTTTTGGGGAAAGGAAAATTTACTTATTTTTTTATTTGTCCTATAACAGCTCTGTCATCTGCTGTTCTGGCAGAAATTCCCATATATGTGCTTGCCTTCTCTCTCCTGCTTTACTGCAAAAGAGTGATAAGAATAATCTAGTGCTTGGCTGCTAGGTCGTCTCTTAGTGTGAAAAATGCCTGTCTAATATTTTTTGTTTGTACAATATACATACTTGTGTCTATGTAATGCAAGGGGCTGTATGCACAAGTTTGCCTGCAATTATTATCAATTTGTATGACTGGAAGATGATGAATGGGCATAAAATAAATATTAGCTTGTGGCATCTCCTAAATCCTGGACAGTGTATGTATTTAAAAATAAATAAAAGTGTTGCAGTCCACTTCCATCTAGAAACTACCTGCTCTTAGGTGTAGATTCTGCTTAAAGCCAGCTTAATTATTCCTAAAGTGTAGCCAGTTATTGACATGTACTAAAGTACGAAAGCTCTGAATTTGTGTGGCCTCTTATTCCATGAGACAGCTTAAATTATTGCCTTTACAGCTAAAAAGGTTTTGAGGTCTGTGTGGAAATGTCAGCTCATAGGTTTGCAATTATATTTACTCTTGCTGGGTGCTAATGAAGCCATTAAAAATGCAATACAGCAAAGCTGAAGGATTTCTTTAAAATGACCATTTTCTGATGTCTGTGACTCCTTCTGGTGAGGCATTTGGAAAACAAAGCAACCTAGAAGCACAGTTATAGAGGGCACTGTATGAACTGATCTACTTTTAATGATCCTTTGCCAAAATCTGAAAGTAATTGGAGGTCTCAAAAAGCAGGTGATTCCAAGAGGATAAATTCTTATCTCTGTCGTGTTCAGCTTTATTTTAATGTGTGCACATTGCTACCTAGACTATGGTTGGAATATGTTTCATGTGCACATAGTGAAAACTAATGTTGGCAGTGCATTTTGAGGAAATTCAGGCCTCTTTGAAGCATAATTTTCTTCTGCAATCACGTACAGCTACTTGCATCAAAAAACCAAGGAGGAGAAAAGTAAGCATGCATGAGGGGGTGTTGCAGACCATAAAAATCCCTAAGGAGAGCCAGAGCCAAAGCCCAGGTACCAATATATACAACCCAGGTACCTGTTCAACAGAAGATAGTATTAAAATACAAGATTTGCCTTTGAAAAATGGCACTTTTGAATGTTAGCACTTCAAATGTCTAGGCTGAATATGGAAAATGGTGAGGGCTCTTTGATAAAGCTCTGGCTGAGGAAGCATCATGATAATTTAGTTCACAGGTCAGAGCTGGATGCTGTCACTCACCTCTGCAGATCCCAGTTTTGGCTGGGTCATGGAATTCTTGGTGGAGCCAATGCTACTATTCTGTATAAGAAATAGGGACAATTTCACTATGCAGCGTGGAGTGATCTTTAATGGAAGCTGTTCTGCCTGGCTTCCTTCATAAATTATCCAAAATATAGCAGAAGTGCCTTTAATAAATAACTACTGTCTAGCAGTCCACCCCCCTGTTACTCCTCAGCCTTTTGCAGGTGCAGGCAGCACAGCTCATAGAGCACAAGCTCAATGTGCACAGAGTATAACCTTCCTGAGCATTTCTCTTTCTGTGGCATTAGGAAGCCAATTCCTCCCAAGAGCATGTTTATATCAATCTAAAATTCATTTCAGCTGAAATATTTATGATTTTGTGGGGGGGAGGCAGGAGGTCTGGGTGTTGAGTGTGGTCAGATCAAGTTAGCTTCAGCTGGCAAGGTTGACACAAGTAGTAATCTCTCTGTCCCTCCTCCTGTACCTAAATGAGCATTTATTCCAAGCCCTTTCTTAATGCTGTAACATAATTCATTAGGACAGCCTTAATGAGCTGGTAATTAGTCTGGTGGGAGGGGGGCGAGGAGGGGAAATAGAAATGCTAGACAGAGAGAAAGTGGAGCAGGCTGGGACACCTTAAAGAGCCCTGAGAGAGCCTTTTGTCAACAAAATGGATCGGGCTTGCAGGCAGTAAAACTTTCAAATGACCTTCGTGTCAAAATATTAGGCAGCTATTTTTTGCTAGATGGTGGTTTCATAAACATAAAAAGCGCACATATCATTCAGAGTGTCGTAAAATTTGTCTCAAAGATGTGGTGTTTCCTTCCATCCTTTTTCTTTTTTTTTTTTTTTTTTTTGTTGCAAGACAAATATCACCTCTGTATGGCATGAGTGGAGGAGGGGGTAAGGGGGATGGCATCTAATATCACAAACTTCTACTTAGTCTGAGCATAATGTTAATAGCAGCTCATCTTTGTTCCGATGGTTTTAAATGCTTGATCTTTCTTTTTAGGGGGTGGGGGGAATTAAATAGATACCATAGTATACATGCTAAAGACAGCTATTGAGATGGTGACATCTTCACTTGTAAAACTCGGGAAAATTACTTAGATGTTTATAATTTACGGCAAAAGCTTGATGCTAATATTGCTCTGTGATTTAGAAGATGGATGTGGTATAATAAATACATCAAAGACAACAGCTCATTTCTGCAGCATGAAGCATCAAAACAGTTGGCTATTTAAGTGCTTTTTCTTCTGTAAAGTCTTCATTTCCAAGGTTAAATTTTGACATGAAGTTGGGAGGGTAAACGGGTGGCTGTTTTCCACAAGGCAAGGAAATGATTACTTAAAGCATCCACTCATTTTGCATAGAGCTTGTCTTTAAGCTCCTTTTCTTTCTGTCCCTATCTAACAAGTCCCAGAGCAGTGGGACTTCTGTAACTTGGATAAGTAGTAGAATGCTGATAAGGCATCACTTGAGTTGAACCATAGGAATGTGCAAGCAGAAATAACTGGGGTAAATAGCCCACTTGATAAAGGCAAAAAATAAGGCAGCAGAAGGATGCCTTATTGACTTACTGATCTGTCGTGGGGTTAACTTTCTCTGCCATCACATCACACAATGCAGAAATGACAAGCTGTTCCTTCTCTGCCTGCTGTCTTTCAACTATATTTCCCCTTTGACTGCCTGAACCACTTATCCCTTGTAAACAGCCATTGCAGTGATGTACTGGCAGCCAGGCTGCTGCTGGGTGCCCAGATCTTCCCCCAAGAAATGGCCATGACAGGTGATCACAGAGCTTGAATAAGGAAAAGCCAGGGCTGGGTTTAATGGCCATCTAACCTAGCCAGCCACCAGGTTGTGATTGGGTGGAATTGCTCAGCATTTAAACTGGTACCACATGAAGTATTTCTTATGTGGCTGGAAATATCAGGACTGATCTTCAGACTTCCAGGTCCCAGTAATATCCCACCTCATTGGTGTGCCAAGCAGACTTGCCTGTGGCCAGTTGGTGGCAGAGGCTGGAGACTGGCTGGGTCTGTGCCCATGAGCAAAGGCCACATGGGACTGGCTGCCTCAGGGATCTGCAGTTTAGTGGGCTTTCCCTTTGAGATCTGAAGGCAATCTTTCCCACATAAAATGTGAAATGTAAAGGCAAATTTAAACAAGGATGAGATGATGCTTCACTTCTCCTCATAGACCAAAGCAGAACAGGAAGTTTTACATGGACTTGTTTAACCCTGTGTAGTTTCACACTGCTCTTTTATCCATTGTGTGAAAAAGAAAACACTTTGGACTTTCTTTTCCTCCCCTTTAATTATTCGAAAGTACTTTGCTAGTGTTACAGTGCTCTGTCAGAACTGAATATGGATCACAGTCACCTCTGGAGGACAAGTTCTTGAGTTAATAAATGAGGTCCTTTTTTAATTTTATTTTTTAAGCCAACAGAAAATATAGAGATGCTGTAAAATACAGTGTAATATACAGGCATACATTCAGGAAGATTCCAGATGGGGCAAAATATTGGTGTTGCCCTCTATTGAATCCTGCTGTCTGGCTATGTTAAACCTACCAATGAAGCTTTATTCCATGTCTCCTTGCTATTTTTTTTCTTTCTTATTTTCTTCTTTTTCTCAGCCCCTTACAGAAGAGACAATTTCTTTCACCCTTTAACATATTCAGGATGAGTCAGGCCCACCAATAAAATGCTAAAGCTCAGTAATGAAACGGAATCTGTTCATAGGGTGCAGTGCAATGTTTCTGATACAAAACACACATGACATGATCCCCAAAAAAGTGCCTTTAAAAAGTCCTTTTTTCAGCACAGTTGAGACTTGTAATGTTCTATCACATGAATAACTGGTGAGGCTGTAATCTCTGCTTAGCTCTCCCTATTAGAAGGCTTAGGCTTTTTCTTTTTTTTTTTTTTTTTTTTGTTCTCTTCTTTATTTATGGAATGTATTTACTTTTATTCCCCAAACCTTGCTTTTGGGAAATTGATTGAAATTTTCTCTGCTGGGTGCCTGCTGCAGAATGAAGTTCATCGTTCCCAGGAAAAACAAATTTTTAGCAGGGTTAAAGGAAAATCACATGCTAAATTCTGACATCTTTTCTTTGCAAATATCAGCCAAGACTGAAAGTCAGTATTTTAAGATGGGTCTTACATTGTTTTTAGAGGGATATCTTCTGCATCTTTCTCTCTACTTTGACAAATTTAGCCAAATTCTTCTGTTTTTGAAAATCTGTAGCATGTATACATTCAATAAACATTTCTCAGGTGACAGGAAGATGTCTTAAGGAGAGGAAAAATAAAGTTGGAAGGGAGGGGAAGGCTGAGAGAAGAGCTCAAAGGAGTTGAAATGCTGCTAGGAAGGGGGCTGGGGTAGCACATGTGGGATCAGGCAGGTTTTGAAGAATACACAGGGGATGGAGCTGTGGGCCTGGCTTGCCAGACAGGAATTAATTGCCTGTGTTTAAGTGCCTGAAGAATGAAGGAAGGAACAGAGAAGGATTGTGAGGGAGAGGTTGGATAGATTAGAGCAGATGGTCTTATGGTGTGTCAGTAAATACAGTTATGTCTGTCCAGCAAATGCCTCCTTCCCTGCTCCAGAGTACCTGGGAAAGCACCTCAGGTCCTTGAGTTTCAGGATTCATCTGCTACCAGCAAATAGCCATGGCATCGATTGACAAAGCCTTCCACCCCCTCTGAAAAATCAAACTGACTCCCAAATTAGTGGTTCCTTTTAGCTTAATATCCCTGTGACTTGCCTCTATGTACCATGGAAGTAAATTATCTGTGAATTAGTGCCAGAGCCATAAGGAACTCACACAGAAGTTAATAGTTCTGTCCTCATAGCAGGCACTGAATAATGTGCAGCAAAATAAGAGCTAGGCAAGTACATAGAAGAATACAAACAAAATATTGTAGACATGTGGCCTGTGCTGAGGCAAGAGCTCCCAAGGCAAAATACAAGATTATGTAATTTAGAGTGGTAACCTAATGCAGCGGCAGTGAGGAGAGGCTCGGCAGGCATCCTTCATTCCGCTGTGTCCTAACTCTGCTTTGCCCCTGAATAATGATCTTTAACTTACCCATTTTGTGAGATATATTTGTCATTGCACTTTCCACCTACCTCCTGCACAGTGCTGAGTGTCAGAATTCACTGTACACCATCCCTCAGTAGCAATGTTATTTTTCTTGCTCTGGAAATGCCAGGGCTAAAATTGCCCGCATAACCACAACTCTGGTCCCCTGTGTAAACACATTACAAGACAGTCTTTAATTACATGAGTTTACATTTATTTATTTTTTCCCTGCTCTATGATACTCAGAGGCATCTGGCCATATCATTCAAAGTGTGGCCCAGGCCTTATTTACCCTGTATCACCCAAAGAGTGTGCTGAATACAAAATTATTGATTCGCTCTGGGGTGTTTCAGCTGCGCTTTCAGCAGAACGTTTTGGGTACTTAATAGACACATGTGGATTCAAATTCACAGCACCCCTGTGAGGCAAGAAGGTGACAGTATTCACATTTTACAGATGGGGAGCTGAGTCACAGGGAGATTAAGGTCAAAGGACCCACTGATTTTGGGGCCCCAGTTTGATGTTTCAGAGTACTTAGTGTTTTTATAGCTCGATATATGTTCAAAGCACAGCTCCCAGAGACTTCAATTACAGCTTCCAGCACTCAGCAATTTGCAAATCAGCCCCCATGGCTTCTAGTCAGGCATCCAGAAAATGAGGAACACACAGTTAGTGACCACCTGTGGTTTATAACTTGGCCAAATGTATGTGGGTTTTCATGGTAATAGCAAAAGGCACCTCTCTTATTCCTGGGTGATGCTTTTCTCTCAGTCGAGCCAACTGATCCCTGCAGTAAAATACAGAGTGTTGCTAAGGTCTCTCAGTGGAGCAGTCCTGCACCCTGTGGAGGAGAAATGCAAGGGGACCACTGTCTTTACTAGGAAAACAATACTGCTCTCTTTCATGTAATTGGTGGCAACAGCCGAAATCTCCTTTGTTAAGGTTTTAACATGGCTTTTCAATTTCTAAGACACAGCAACTTCCCTTCCAAGTCTTTAAGTCTCAAAAGACAAATTGTGAAAAGTTATGGGAGGCCAAATTGTGACTTTAGACTGGGAGGTAGTGGTGGGCATCTCACTGCAGAGGTTGATGTCTGCTCTACTTCCAGTGCTCTCTAGCTGTGTCCTGAAAGTGAAGGGGTGATACACTGGGGCCAGTGCTCTGCTTCTGCATGGTGCTGGTGTGGGGAAAGGAGTACTTTTAGCTGTGCTCAATTTGGGACAAATTATGGCAGTCTGAGGAAACCCCTGGAAGTGATAATTTTAATGGAGACCTCTGTGGTAGACCACAATTATAGCTATGCAAATTATTTTCATTTAAAAAAAATAAATTGAGTAACATGGAGATGAAATGCTCAGATATAGGTCATTGCCTTTAATAGTATTAACAATAGAAAGATAATGGTGAGCATGGTAGGGAGAATGCATTTTATGAATGAAATAATAAATATGATTTATTTTCTTAAAATACAGAGAAGTGAAACTGAATTAATCTCAGGATTTTATCTACATTCCACACCTTGCTCTTTGTGCTGGCAGATGCTTATTACTGATTAAGGTGAAACAGATGATGAAATGAGTTGCAGGTTGCTTCAATTTCAGAAGGAAATATTTGAAATATCAGCATATAGAATTATATAAGTTGGGATGAGCTGTGATGTGGGGAGAACAGAAAGCATGATGCGCTGAAGGGTGCAGGTGGTTTGGATTGAAAATGGAAAACTCTTGAGAATTGGTCCTTAGGGACACATGAGATCCTGGAAAAACTCAGAAATTATTTCAAAAGAAGTCAGTAGAGCTGCAAGAAAGACACAAGGAATGGGCCAATAAGAACTTACAAGGTCCAGTTTCCTTAGAGGAGCAGTACGTGTGAAGTAATGGCTGCTCTTAATTTGCTGGGTTTCTTGTTTACTGTGAGTTCACAGGGCTGCTGATGAGTCTGTTCCTTAGCAGCAGCATACTTTGCTTGTTAGTTTTTCCACTGTTCCACAAAAAACCTGAAAGGGCTTGCTGGTAGAAAGTCGGATCTCAAGGCGGTGACTCTTCCTGCATTGACAAATACTTAAAATCCAGCTTGTATGTTCACATCTGTCATTACCATCACAGGCCTTTCAAAGCACAATGGACTCTCCAGCACCATATTTATTATCATAAAAGCTTGATTATGCAGAGGAAAACTTATCCTACAGAAAAAGCAATCTGATTTCTCCCTTCTATTTCTAAATATTTCCCCTTTTTGTCTCTAAGTTGGAAGGAATGTTCTGAAGAACAACACGTGAGACTATCCCTTAAAATTATGGAAAAAGATAAAATATAACCACAAGAAATGGAACAAGGAAGGAAACATCTGTCCTGCCTGAGCTCAGCTGAATCCTGCTCACCTTTTGTGAGCAGCTACCTGAAATTATTTGCCCTGGGTAGACAAGCAGAATTTGTTCCCTGGTGATGTTCAGAGGACTTGGAAGAGAGGCAGCCAATGCCTGAAGGAAATAAACCCAAGCAAAATAAACATTTTATCCTCTCTTAACAACAGTCCTTTACAGGTTGCCTTTAATAGGCTTGCATTTATGACATTAATATTTGATCTTCCTTTTTGTATAATCTCTGCATGTAGGCTGAAGCAAGACTATGAGTGCCTGAAAAATACAGAGGCTAATTACAGCAGTGTGAAAGTAAAATAATGAGAGCTTGAGAATGTGACTGATAAGCAGTTAGATAATAGACTAACAAGCAGGATGTCTGTAGTCCATCAAAGGGCTAATGAAGGTCTCTATGTCCTCTGCTATTGCCTGAGGAGAATGTACAGATGGAAAATATCCACACCCAGAAAAGGCGTGTAAGGATATACAATATATAGCAACTGCATGGTGATATAAGGATTGGATTCAGTGAGTGCTTAACCTATGGATAAAGGAATTAGATATAAAGTGCACACTAGATGCTGATAACCAAGTGGGACATGCTTGAAAGTAATGTTTACAGAGGAGGTGGTGCTTGGTTTCACCTGCCCCACTGAGCTGGGCTTGCAGCCTGCAGTGCTGCATTGGATTCCGTGCCCCGGGAAGGAGGCACAGCAACACTGAGGTGGACTGGTGCCTGGGGGTGGCTGTCTTGGGAGCAGGAAATTGGGCTGCTGCTCTTAGAGTTAATGGAGGCATCTGGCTCACACGCTCACGTGCAACCCCTCATGTGTCACAGTAATGCAAGAGGACCTTTGCTGATAACAGCTCTGTGAACATTGATGTCTCTGCTGCATTTTCAACCTCTGTCGGACTGGCTGACTTTTCTTAGTAAACATGCAAATTCTGACCCTTTGGGGTGACCTGTTTCAGACAGGGAAATTGGGGAGCTAAGCACTCTGGCAGGCTCAGAAAATGCCAAGAAAACAAAAGAACAAACAAGAAAACCCATGACCAGAAAAGATTAATAAAAAAAGACATTTTGGCCATTTGGTCATAAATAGTACTGTTCAATAGCACAAGAAATCATGCAGGCTGTGCAGGGAGACATAAAACCACTGAATTATGTATTAATATGTCATATAAAAGGAAAAAGTACTAAAGAAATACTGTTGGAAAAATAAATAAAAGCACCATAAAAAGTGAACATGTCCCATTTGGTCAGTTATGCCAAACATAAAACAACAGAAAGTGCCATTTGGAAGTTAACAACACTTTTAATTTTACTACTGACTTTTCCATTATAAACCATACAAAGGTGTGGTTAGGCCATAGGCTGAGGAATTGATTTTATGTCTGTGCTCATCTAAATCAGCAGGCTTTCAAAATATGTATCTAGACCAGTATTTCTCTGTATATATGTAAGAAAGAAGAGGGGAAGAAAGGGTTGGAAAGCTGAGGTTGTGTGAGCTGGCCAGTGCTAAAATGGAGCTGTTACCCTCTCAAAGGGACTTCTTGGGTAAAAGGAGCCAGAGCTGAAATCTGGTGGTGGTGGCCACAAGGCCAGTCCTCTCCAGACATTTGCTCTGCAGAGGTGGGATGTGTGAACACGTGGGAAAGCCACGTCCTACTTGCAGCAGCCCAGGGTGTCCAGCACAGAGGAGACGCTGTCCAAAAGCACCTGGGGAAGCAGCATGGCCTTGCTCAGGTTTCAGCTTGAATTTCACTCTGTCCCTCAAATGCCTCTGGTTTTAATGTGAGATGACAGGTGCCATGGCAGGCCAGCCTTGTGGAACCAGCTATGGAAAAGTAGGAAAGAGGCTGCCCACACCCACACAGCTGGGCCTGCTCTGGCAGGGCACCAGGACTGCCCATTTGTCCATGGGGCTGGCTGTGAAGTGTATCCATGAGGTCCATTCGGGCAGCTCAGGTGTGGACACTGCTTTGGGCCCATTAGCCCCTGGGAGGCTCTCCCTGCTGTGGAGAGCAGGGCCATGGCCAGCTGAGGAGCCTCCTGAGAGGGTCCCTTGTCTCACACACACACCCCTCAGGAAGGATTACAGTGAAAACAAAAATAGGGATGGAGAAAACATTTTGCTGGCAGAAAGCGCAGATGACATGGAAACTACTGGGCCGCTGTTTCATTAGATACACTGGCCTGGCAGAGCTGCATTGCAGATATCCTCCTAGTGTGTTTGGAACAGCAAAACTCCCTTTGGTCAGCTCCACTGCTCTTTGCTTGCTCTTCTCAGCCTGCCTGCCATGGTGCCAGTAACATCTCTGGTGGGAGAGGAGAGGCTCGGGCAGTGGCAGGGACAGTGGGGCTGGGCACAGAGCTCCAGCACCTGCCTGTTCCGCTTTCCCTGTGCTTTCTGCACTGGGGGACGGCTCCACACCAACATCTGGCAAGAAGCAGCAAAACCTGCCAAAGCTCATCCTTCCTCTTGGGGCGTGGGGATACCTGCACAATGCCCCACAGCTCCATGGTGTCACCTCTGCAGAGGGAGGAGGGCCTGGCTGGGCTGTGGCTCCAGCCTGTGGGTTTTCAAAGATGGTGCTGCAGGGTCACTTTTATCAGAGCCGATGTCCAACATCAAGAAAACATGGAGCTTTGATTTTGTTTTGCTTTAATTTATAGTCCTGGGACAGTATTACAGAGCATGAGAGAGGAAGAAAAAATAGGAGGCAAGTATGTAAATAATCACAATTAATCTGAAGGTCTAATGGCCTGCCTGCCTGCCTTCCTGCTGTAATTTACCATATGCTCTAGTACTTGTGTGAGGTTCCCTGGTTCACATGTTGTTAGTTTATGTAAGTGTGCACAGACCTTTGGCAAATTTGTATTTTTATTATGTAGAAGCTAACATTTAGCTTTCTTGTTGTGGGTATGTTGTAGCATATGTTAGTGTTTATGTTGCAGGGAAAATGAATCTCTTGACTAGAAAATATCTTCTTCTACTATTCTAGTGATTTGTTATTTTGACCTTTTTTGTAATGATGTTTTGTCAATAGCAAAGCTGATTGGGATGGACCAGGTAAAGGCTAGTCATTTGTGTGTGACACACATGGTATATCGTTTCTTCTGGGTTCTTGAGGGGATAATCACATCCAGATATGATTCAGAAGGTCAACCTGAATTGGAGGGAAATGATTTCTCAGAAGCGGGTATGAAATAGGATGTAGTTTAGTTTTAATTTTTTTTTCCTTTCCCTCCCCCGCCATTTAAGTTGGAAAAATGTATTACAGGGATGCTATGGCTTTTATTTCTTAGTTTTCTGTGTATATATGTTACCCTCAGTGAATTTTTTTCAAGAGAATTTTATTTTTAGCTTTTTCATTGAAGAATCTTCAATGTTTTCAGTGGGAAATATGTTTACATCATTGATATCTGTTTTCTCCAGGGCCAGTAAATAGGATCACGCAATATGTTATTAGTGGACCAAGGCCAATGTGGTGTGCTGTGATTTTCCATAATTAGTGAGAAGAAAATACCTTAATGCTAACAGAAATTTGAAGTGCTACAAAATTAGGGGTCTATTTGTTCCCCAAAAGCCTGTGTGAGAAATGGAAAAACTTCTCTGAGCTCTGTGGTGCCTGGATTTGGCATAAAGCTTGAACCAGCCCTAATGGCTGGCATGCAGCCAAAGAAAGAAGGAAGTCCCTGCACTGGACTCCTCTTGTGTCCTGAGACTGAAGTGTGTCCTCTGTAGTCCCACGACTGGAGAGAGTGGGCACAGCTTGGAGTAGCTCTCTGACACTGCTCCCATGTCTGGAAAAGACATCTGCATGCTAAAGGGGAGAGTGGGAGAGGTCTGCCTTTTGCCTTGGTTCTCACTGATTTTATTTTACATCATTCCCATGTGCTCTGACCCTTGGTTTGTTTTTGGAAACATCTCTCCTGTATTCACAGAGAAGTCTGATTTCATTATCTGCAGTCCTGTGACTTTGTTCAGGTCAGATTCAGTAATTATTGTCTCTAAGTTAATAGCTGTGGGTTTTTATGACCTCATGTGATGTCTAAGGCAATGCATTTGAATTCATAATGAACAATGATAAAAGGTGCTTTTGCCTGTGTGACTATTTGCTTCTGCACTTGAAGCACCATGAGGATTGTTGCTTGTGAGTACCATGCCAACCAGATCAGGAAAAAGTGGGGAAATCTTTTCAGTTCAGACATGAATTTTCCTTGGACTCCATATCCATATGGGAAATTTTCTCTCTATTTCCTGCCACCTAGCTTTGACTACAACAGAGATGTGTGCATCTAAAGCTATACTCTGTCTTGAAAATAATGGGACATATTGTGACAAACATCCAAAATAATTACTACTATAAGGATCAAAAAAGAAATGGTTCAAATATGCTTTTAAGCTGGATGTGACCGTATTTACAGAAACGAAGGTTTCCTGAATCTCTACAAGTCATGTGTTTCAGAACTGCTGAACATAGTATGAAAAGACCCTGACACTTAATGATTTATAGCACTATGGTGTTTCTCTACAAGCTGCAGCCCAATATCTACCAAGTACAGAACATGACCTGGGCAACAGGGAACCAAAACCTCATTTAGTTATACAGAAGCCTAAATTGAACAGTGATTGAAAAATCAACAGGATCTTGAAATGAGTCTTGTAGCCAGCTCAGCAGCAAGTAAAAGATTTTGGATGTGAAGAGTGTGTTTTTGACCAGGTTTAGACTGTGCTGAAGCTGGGACAGCTGGATTATGTCAGCTTCCACTCCAGGGAAGCCTGTGAGAAAAGACATGTCCATAAACTGGTAACTGTAGTTTTTTCCATTTTTAGCTGTGGGGTTTTTTTTTGTGGTTTTTTTTTGGTTTTTTTTTTTGTCTTCGGATGCATCAGAACATCAGGAACAGGTTTTTGTTCCTTTCCAGAGTGTTTAATTGTAGCCATCCCTTCAGCGCTTTCTACTGTGATATCAGCAAACACAAATATTTCTTCCAAATGATTTGCCAAAAATGGCAAGAAAACAGCAAATTTGAAGTTCTCTGGCATAAAGCCATACATATGGATTCTCATTAGCTAATATTTGCTGGGTTTTGGTTTTCTTTCCCTTTAAGTGAAAATTTGTTAACCCAGTGAAAATAGGATGTCACGTACTTCCCTAACTGGCATGTAATGAAATATTGACACGAACCCTGTGTTTGATGGGCAAAAATACGTGGGGGAAAGTGTCTGTACAACTGCAACAACTTCTTTATGGTGCATGACTAGCTTTCATTCACGTTGTGAAAGCATGAGAGTAAACAGGAGGCTTGAATATTTTGCTGCAAGGGTTTTCCTACAGTTTTGCTTTTTCTTACTTAGGTGCTTTCTGGCATGCAGCACAAAGAGGGACGCTTACCTAGGAAATGCTAGGTTGTTTTGTGAGTAAAATACTGAGGAAAAAGATCACATCTTCACGGTGGAAACTGCACTGTTCAGTCTCCAGTGTCTTTTAAGTACTTACCAGATGCTGCAAGGCAACAGCTATTAATAATGCACATATTAGTACAGCCTGCTCAGCCTGTTCCTCTTGGATATGTGTCAGCACATTCTGGGTGTATCCCCCAAACTGGAGCCACACACACCTTCAAGCTGTCTTAATCAGGGCTTGAGGGATTGGCTCCTACCTTTGTTTTCTAGGAATGTTTTCTTGTGACATGGGGTTCTTTGCAGGACTGCTTTATAAGCTGAGCTCCTAGAAACATGGAGTTTTGTTTTCCTAACATCTACAGCCCAGCATTCTCCATGACCAGCTTTCCTACACAAAAAAAATGGTGTCCTGCAGTACAAACCAATGCCTTCTGATCTCTCTGTGCTCCCCGAGATTTATCTCATCTCCTGTTTTCCCTTGCCCTATCCTTTTCTTCAAAGCTCTTGGAGGAAAACATTTCTTTATAATTTTGTTCCTCCTAGTCAGGGTCAATGCTGGTGCTGATAGTCCTGACTGAGCAATCTATTCTGAGACAGAGATGTAGGCACTACTCAAAATAAAAAAGGAAAAAAAAATACAGGCAAGGAGTTATATCAAATATCCACAATGCTTTCAATGTACACAAATTCTGTGATCTTAAAGAGAATTCACAAGCTGCACCTTGAATCCTTGATCCATGGCAGAGATACTTATCCTGTGTCTACACCAGAGTAACTATGTTTTTTCAGAAAGCTATATTTGTTGACAGATTATTCTATGCTTTCTAAGCACATATTGAAGAAGTTTTGGGTTGTTCTGAATAACCAGCCACATCAACAAACCAAACTGTTACACAAATCTCTACTTCTGTGGAAATACATCATGTGCTGGTACATCTGACCCACTAGGCATCATTTAATGCAGTTAAAATCTTCCCATATAAGATTTATTCTGTGCAGAATCCAACTTTGTAACCCAATGCATTTCAATTGTAACACATTGCTCCTACTTAGTCTAGCAGTAAAACCACTGCACTGGCTGGAAACAGCTTTCTTTAACATCTTTAAACCAGAAAGATCTGAAGTTGACAAAGTGTTTGTGGCATCTCTGGTTTCTTGCTATTTTTCTCGATAACTAGGCTCTGGGGGAAAGTCTTCAAATCCTTAAACAAGCTGAAGAAAATAATTCCCTCTGATTTGCACTCCTCAGTGGACTCTCTTCACTGCTAGCTCCATACTTGGCAGTGAATGAGCCACACAGAGGGCGTCAAGAACTACTCTGTTTGCAGGAAGGGCACTCACTAGGGAAAAGGCTCTGTGGCTGCACTGGCTGGAGGAGGGATATTTGTCTCCTTGATGAAGCTTCATTGGCTTAAGTAAAGGTATATGTATATTTCCAGAAAAGCTTGGAAGGATGCCTGGTTTGGGAAAAAAAATAAAAAGAAGGAGCTTTCCAGATTTTGGTTTCTTCGCTTTCCAAGGGAAAAACTGAGGGATCCATATAGTTGATGCTTGACATTTTACACAGCAGTGTCAGACGCTAGCAGCTCTTCACTCTCCAAGAATAAGTGTAACTGCTATGATTTAGCACAACGTTGCTAAATGTTCCCATTTTACCTTTTTATGATCCATCTAAACATTCATACCAAATTTGCTACCATGAACTCTAAATATAAGTTTGATTATGGGCCAGATAAGTACAGCACATATAGCCACTTGGAAACTTCTACTACAAAACACTTGCTTAACTCCTTACTGCACTTGTACTAATAGAAAAAATGAATCACAGTAATATTTTGCATCATGGTTGTACCTGGCAACCAAAGATCTTCAAGCATTTATGAAGTAACTAGATTTACTCTATATTTCGCCAGGTATCTGTTTTTTTCCAATTTGTGTAAAATCACAGGGAGTAATTCCTTTTACAAATTTGAGCTTTTTCTCATTGTGATGAGTTCAGCCCAGCACTTCATTCACTTGCTGGGTGGGTCTCATCTAAAGAACTACTGCTGAGCAATTTTTGATTTTATATCAATCTTGGTCTTTATACTGATCATGTTTACTCAGTGCATGGTAAGACCCTGGAACAAGTTTCCCAGAGAAGTTGTGGATGCCCCATCCCTGGAATTGTTCAGGGCCAGGTTGGATGGGACCCTGAGAGACCTGATCTAGTGGGTGGCATCTTTGTCCATGGTGGAGAAGCTGAAACTAGATGTTCTTTAAGATCCCTTCCAATTTACCCATACTATGATTCTGTGAATATGTGCCTAAAATTTACCTGAAAATTTAGGCTACATCATGAAAAGGGAATGCAGAAGATGTGCACATTTTGGAGGTATTTGCATAACAATAGTTACAAAATCTGTCTTTAAAAATCTGAGGCCCAATCATGGTACTCCTTTGTTTTTCCTTTTTTCTTTTAATACCACGCAGCATCTTGGTGACAGAGAGCTGGAACTGTCTTCAAACTCTTGTCATTACATGATAGTTCATCATCTGGTAGAGCTTGAACAAGAACAGATGCATGCAAAAAATGTAAGGAAAGGAAATGCATGCAAGGAAAGGTTTCCAAATGTTTCTGTGCCCATCCAGGGCTAGTGATGTGTTAGGGACTCTGCAGGCATTCTCCAGGCAACACTCCTGCTCTACCGCTGAGCTGATCCTCCAGCTCTCACTGCTGAAGGATTTCTTTCATGTTACTTCTCACCTTTTTCATCTATGGAGAGGCACACTCAGAGGACATCGTTAAAAACTCTGGAGCACTTGAACATTTCTGCAAAAGAAAAGATGCCAGTTAGTAACAATACCTCACGCAAACAGTCATATGTGTGTGTGTGCCCTTGACAGGTATCAGAAACCTCAGAAAGCCATTCATACAAATGCTTCTCATTTTTCCCAGAGGCAGAGAACATGCTGGCAGTTTAGCTTTTACGAATTGCTTTAAGTTGGAAAGAGTCAATGGACCAAGCTGCATTGTGCTGTGGGTGGGTAAAGCTTCTGTGAAAGAAGCACTCACTGTCTTCATTGATTTTTTTCTTGCAGCATGAATTTGTTCCACTGTCCCTAGCTCATGAGACTCTTTTCCAGTCTCTCTCTCTCTTTCCTATTTATGTCTTAATTCACTGCTGTCATGATTTATACTAGCAATACAATGTGCAATGAAAATCTAGACATGAAAATCTATATATCTATCATACGTCTGTCTGAATGCTGGGATATGACATTTCAAAATTATTTTTTCCGTATACATTTATCATACATTTTTTTTTTCAAAAGGAGACACTGTGAATTTGAACAGACTGAAGATGGCCTAACATCTCTGCTATCCTATTTCACATGCTACATGTGGTTAATGGGGTAGAAATAGGGACAGTGTTGTGGTTTAAGCCCCACTAGCAGCCAAGCCGCATGCAGCCACTGGCTGCCTCCCCCACCTGTGGGATCAGGGAGAGATTCAGAAGGATAAAGGTATAGAATTTGTGGGTCAAGATGAAGGCAGTTTAATATTGGAAGCAAAAGCCATGCGTACAAGTAAAGTAAAATAAGGAATTCACTGCTTCCAATGAGCAGCCAGGTGTTCAGGCACTTATAGGAGAGCAGGGCCCCATCATGTGTAAGAGTGAGTTGGGAAGACAAATGCCATCGCTCCAAATGTCCCCCCCCTTCCTCCTCCTTTCCCTACTATACATACTGAGCATGATGCCATATGGTTGGGAATGTCCCTTTGGTCAGGGTTACCTGCCCTGGCTGCGTCTCCTCCCAGCCCCCCATTTACACCCAGCTTCCTCATCAGTGTGGCAGAAAAGCAGAGAAGGCTTTGGGTCTACATAAGCTGTGCTCAGCAATAACAAAAACATCTGTATATTATCAATCCTGTGTTCAGCATGAATCCAAAACCTAGACCTGTCCTAGCCACTGTGAAGAAAATTAACTCTACCCCAGCTGAAAGCAGCACAAGGAAGCACTGCTCTGTTGCAGTTCTATGCAACTCCTTTGGCCAATATTGTGGAGGTAAATATTTTATGATTCTTGTAGAGATTAAGGGAGGTACACATAGCATGCTATCCATCAGTGGCAATTTGAGGTTTAGTGTCAAAGTAAATTGTTCTTTAGGGAAGAGTAAGGATCTGTGCTGGCTTGTACCTGCAACTGACTGATCTTTATCAGCCTTCTGACAGTCCCACAGGGACAACTAGTTGTAATTAGCTCATTTAATATTGATTAAGTCTTTGGACAATTAATCAGAATTAATCAGGGTTCAGTGGTGTTTTAGAGTTCTGAAAATATGTACGTAAGAGCTTGGGATTCCTGAGTGTGCAGAAGGAAGCATGACATGAACACTGTTCCAGGAACTGCATGGAGTTTCATCTCTTGTGGAGATCTGAAAACATGTAGAAACTTTTTAAAGAAATATTTTGCTTCCTCTCCCTCATCACCACATCTCTATACAGTGTGACTCTGGGACAGGTTGAGCATAAATAACAAAACACACTGAGACAAACAGTTCTTAAAAAATTTTCTGCCCAGTCTTAGATCTTTCTCCTCTGGTCACACCTGCTAGCAAAGTCCTCCCTCCCAGAAGCTGTAAAGCACTGAAGCCTGAAATTAGGTGTTGATCTTATTACTGAAGCCCTTGTGCTTTTTTCCACGCATCCACGTATTGGTAGTTACACTTGTTCTTTGTAATTTAATTTTAGGCATAAGATAATCTTGTTGGACTAAAAGCTTGTGTCTCTTTGTGTATTATGTGTGTGTTTGGGTTTTTAATTTTTTTTTTAAATAAAACATGAGCTGTACTGTTTAGATGCTAGGCAAGAAAGTTGTAGTACAAGGACCAGATTTAAATTTGTTGTAAATTCTTTTATATTTTTAACGTGTCTTAAAAATGGTGAAAATTTTTGAATGGAAAAACAAGTCTTTAATACAGCTGGAATTTAATTAGAAATAATTTTCACTTTTTTTGGTTTTAATTGTTTTTCTATGTGGATTTCCTGAATACAGTAGATATCTAGATTTTGTTTCCTTAGGTATTTGTGTATTTTAGAAATGAAATTTTTTTCAAGTGTAAATTGGTTTTTGAATTAGGAAAATAAGTCAACCCTTATATTATAGATTGTCTTTTGCAAGGCTTTGTAATGTACATTTTTCATGAAAGAAATCACCTGCTATTCTCCCCATTCCCAACTATTTTTTGACTAAGTTACACTTGGATTGGAAATATTATGAAGAAATAATTTGTGATTTTACAGGCAATGTGATAGATAATTTAGACAAAAAAAAGTCAGACAACTGATTAATGCTCTAAAAATAAGATATAGCTAAATGCTGAGTATCTCCTGGATTTGCAATAATTCTGTTTATATTAGATCTAAGCTTAGTACTAATTATATTAGCAGCAGTAAGTCTAAAATTCAAATATATAGTAATGTGGAGCAAGTCAATGACTTATCGGAACAAGAGTAATTAGGTGAGTAATTAATTGGACCGTGCTTGAGGGGTTTTTTTCAGTCAAGGTATTTAAACTAAATATGCTGTTCTTTATCCCATCACAATGAATTGTTCACAGAATGTATATGCTACATTCGGCACTGACATGTGGCTTCTACTTCATACCATTAATAAAGTGGTTAATATCCACAATTAATTAAATATTTTTGGTACACTATCCCCTCTAAGTCAATGAGTAGAACTGGATATAACTTGATGATTCAGTGGTTTTTCCTCTGTGTTTGAATTTTCCTCTGAAGCAGGCAGAGATACCTGGGTTATGAGGATGAAGTTTTGTTCAATTTCCTCCATTTTTTATGTTTAAGTACCCTGACATGTAATTAAGAGTGAGGCATTTGTGCATTTTAAGGATTTTAAAATTATTGCCAAAGACATGTTATTTGAGATTCATTTTACTATAGGTCTTATTGTCTGAAAAATTTAAGAGTAACTTTTTAAATTAGAGTCCTAACAATGTGTTTAGATAATGTTTAATATGACAGTTATTTGTTCTGCTAACAAAGGTCCCATTAATTGAGGATTAGCACAGATGTAGTAAATTTAGAAAACTTTGATGAAAACATTGCAAAGTATCATTTGTCATTTGTGATTACTGCAAATGTACTGATGTCATTAATGTGACCATCTACTTATAAATCCAGTTCAGTTCAAAACAGTATGCTTCTGGGGCTATGACCAGCCAAATCAATTGAGCTTTTTTATACAGTGTTTAAATTATGGCCATTTCACAATTGTTCGCAGATGCTCTTACTGCAGACATACTGTCACTTACCTGGTCTGCAAATGGAATAGGTAATTGTGCACTGACTTGGAGATCAGGTACATCAAGTGATGCCTCCCTGCAAAACAAAAGTATCTCAAAACAGACCTTTCAGTCTCTTCTGGAAGTCTCCAGTGAGAAGCTGTTTGTATATTTGCACATGCTTAGTGGGACTGTATTGCTAAACTGAAGCACTCATATGCAGAAAGTTGCTGCAAGTTCCTTGCTCAGCCTGGGAAGTCCCACTTTCCTGCCTCGGTGACATCCTCTGTCCTCTGCAGGGAGCACAATTAAACCTTAGGGGAGCTATCTGTGGTGTGTAGTTCATAATTTTCTATTAAGTATCTGCTGGGGACAGCCTGTGCTAATTGACAAGGTAAGGCCAAGTGGAACTGTTGGTGGTGTTCCATTTTGGACTGTGCTAAACTGATCCCCTGTGCTCCTGTTCTCATTTCTTTGGACAATGTGATTTATGATGCAACTTGCTCAGGAGATGCTAAGAATTTTGATGTCTGAGGCTAATCAGTGAAGGATGCCTTGGCTTGAAGGCTGCTGGAAGGAATAAAAAGAAAAGAGAAAGAAAGAGGACTGACGACATCTCTTCCAAAAGATCTTTTCATGGAAGAATGGGAAATGGAAGGGGTGGGCCCAATGATTTTCTTCTCTTTGTGTATGTGCAACTGTTTTCAGTTGATTGGCTTTTTTGAGAGATGACAGTCAGTTTGAAGAAGGATCTGCTTTGCCAGCACCATAGTGTTCTGTTTCTCTTTTAGTATTTTAGGGAGATAAGAGAAGAGACTTCATGGTTATTCTGCTTTGTATATCCAGCCAAACTTGTCCTTTGCTTTCTGCCTCAAATGAAGAGAAACGCTCTTTGTCTCTGCTGGTCAGTTAATGCCTCAGTGACACCCTGTCCTATTATTCTCCTACTATTCCTGCCAATTTTAGGCTCACCAATTTTTTTTCTGATGACAGGAGAATTCCCTAGTGTGCTGCAAGGAACTGGACAGACAGTACACATGGTGTTGCCTTGAGGGCTGTAATGCAGCCTTGTAGCAGAATCTAGTAAGGATGTATTATTATAAGTCCTTAGCATGTTTATTTCACTTTTGATTCACATTCCTTCCAATCTTTTGATATTTAGCCTTGGGGCAGATGTATCCAAGGATGCAACTTTACATTGAATTAATGGGTATCTCTTTGCTGGTTAAGAAGTTAACAAAAAAGGAGTAGGTGTCACTATTTTGCTTATGGTGGGAATTTGACGACGCACTGAACCAAGCACAACACACTTCCAGAATCTTAACTAGTTTGATTGCACCATCGACACTGTTATTTCGACAGTCCCACTCTCCGGCATCTGGCATAATTGGAAGGAGCAGCCAGCAGGTATCAGATGTCAGTATGAATTGTCTCCTGCTGCGTGAGCACTGACTATGAAATTGATTTGCTGTCTTTTTTACACAGTTTTGTAATGAAAGTAATGTAAAGTCCCAAACAGACAAATTCTGCATTTGTGTACATATGGTTAAAATAGGCATATGTCTGAAAATTAGAGAGGGGGAAATATATCAACAGAAAAGCAGGATGGCACCATCAGGCCGTGCTTCCTCACAGGTGGCTGTGGTGGTAGTCCCTGCTATGTTTCTGAGCTAAATCAATATCTGGAAACCAATTTCTTTTGGGTACTCGTATGGATCAAAAGCATAAAACATGAGAAGGAAGAACCCTTCAGTGAGTGAATTTTATCTCTCTACTTTACTCACCAGTGTTAACAAGGCAAGCAAAAAAGACTCTGGAAACCAAGTCTTCAACCTGGAGCAAATTTTTCTCTTATTTGTCATCAGGATGATCAAGGCCCCTAAGGTGAAAAAAATTGGCCTGAGCAAAGTCATTGGTAAATTTCTGTGGATTTACTACTGCCAGGATGTTGCCTTAGGGCACATCAGAAATAAACAACTATCAGTGGTTCAAGATGCTGTTGTGCAGAGCAATTTCATGTGTATAAAGGTAATGTTTCAGTGGCTGGAATCTTGACTACCAATTTGAAGAACTAGAAGGGAGGATTAGACCAGGTATTAAAGAGGTGCTATCATCCCAAGCTTTGAGAAAAGCCTTTGAGCAATCTTTAGGGATTGTTGACATCTAGATGACCGCAGTAGGAGCACAGGATGCTGGGCTTCACTGGCAAGAACTGGTGCCTTTTCATAAGCAGTTACAAGTAGCTACGAAACAACCATGTTTATTGGTCTCTTCCTTAGCTTGATGCAATACTTGGCTTTGAAACCAGAAGGCGTAATCAGCTCCTACTGTAATCAAATTATTCAGGATTTTTCAAAGAGAGAATTGCAGCAAATTCTTGTCCTAAGAAGTCAAGGTCAAAAGCCTGTTTAGAAAAATCAGCTTGAGTGTTGATTACTGAATGTGGCTGCCTTTTAGACAAGCACAATGGGGAAAAACACTCCCAACATCTGGTTCAATGAGGCCCAAAACCAGTGTTTAATTGTGTTTTTGCTCTGACACCCAGTTGCATAGCAATACGGGGGAGCATATGATACAATAATCTATATATAGGATAGGTGGAGCTGAACCCTTGACTTGAGGCCAGCTAGTCTGGTATTCCAATCTTGGTGCTGACATGAAGGCAGCCAGTAACATTAGGCGGTTTGCTTGAAGTTCTTCCTGAATTTCAGACCCTCTGTTGATGAAAGGACTGGTCTGTAACTGTCTTGAGATTGACAGTTGTCATAACATGATCCAGCAGGCAATTTCATACACAACCAGGGCATGGGTGCCCAGAAAAATTTTCTGCCCATTCAGGACAGGCAGAAGATCATTTACAGGCTGCTCAACTCAGAGAACAGTCTTCCCATAGAAGTGAAAATATACTGCTGGCTTCTTCCCTGCAGAGGGAAACCACCATGGTTGGAGTCTGACCACAGGAAAAGATGGAGGACAGCCACTTGAGCAGCTGGTCCTCTTCTTTCTCCCCTACAAGGCATGTGCTATGGCTCATCATGATGCCTGGACTGCTTCCTTTCCCCAGCCACCCCCTGCCCTAGGTAGCACATTGTTTTCTCTATTTCTGAGGCTAGAAAATAGAAGCTGATTTCAACAGCAAGAAGTCAATCAGATGACAGACTCAGGTCCTTTTCCACACAACCAGAATTTCTGTCAGATTTTAAGCCTATACCTTGACCACAAAGATGAGTTGCAATTCCACCTGCAGGAGGGTGTTTTTATATGGATAATCTCTGCAGCTCACTCCCCAGAGGGATGTGGTAGAAAGAAATCCTCCCACCTCTGTGTTGGAGCACTGCATAGACTTGCTCAAACAGATGTTGCTGACTCAGCCAGCCAAATTTGCTGTTATATTCTTCCCCTTATTTTCTTGGGAAGATTTCCTAAGTTGTGCAGGTCTTCAACAGCAAGGAGGAGGAAGAGGACTCTTCTTCTTACTGCAACAGAGAAAAATTTTATGTTTTACTAGAGAAAAACTTGTGTGTCATGCTAGAGAAGCTGTTGCCTTATTACTCTGTCTTCATTGAAATTAGAAGAACAGGGACCCAAAACCATTTCCATTTCTTAGCAAGGGAAGAAAAATCCCATCATTTATTTAAAGGGTGCTGTTACCAGAATCCACAAAATTTTTTCATGGTGGTGCACTCATTTGTAAAGAAAAAAATCCTGCAAGAAAAATACAAACCTGGGTAAATTGAACTGCAGTCTTACAGCAATACATTTTATAATGCATTTAACAGACTCTTCCAAACCACGTTCTTCCAGTCTGTTTCCTTCCCTTCATTGTTGTGCTGTGAAGGCAAATGAGTGGTAATGCTGGACATTGTGGTTTCTGAGACCCTGCTCCCACTACTCTGCACAGCACATGGCTGTCATTTTACAGTGACTTTTCCTGCTTTCCAATGTTCTCAGACCTTTATGAGGATTCTATAACCTGTGTTTTTCAACAGTGGTTGAGTAGCTAAATCCAGTATGGTCAGTGAAGTCACTCCCAAAGTGGCATTTCATCACTTCTTTCAGGCGACTGTTCAACTTTAGCTTTTTTCTTCAGTTTCTTTCTCTTAAAAGGAATAGGCTAGGTCAGACCTTCTCCTGGATTATCTTTAAGAGAAATTTCAGGGGGATTAGTGTAAGCAGCATGGTTAAAATCCTGGCTGCTGCTTGCTGGAAATGTAGTCTTCAGCTATTGTTTTAGTAGCAGTAAAACTTTTGGAACTGCGTGACTTTCTTTGAATGTTTTACTGTTTCTTTTATAGCAAGTGTTACAGCATGCACATATGATGTCAAATTCCTCTGAAGAGCACTTGATTTTTAGAGACATGAATATGACACAGAGGGACATGAGAACCGGCTGTTGACTCAGTCTCTCAGTGCCCTATTGTTTGTGCCTGTGACCTGGTCACATAGTACAAAGAGTTTCCTGCTGAACTACATGCAGCTGCCTGGCTGAAAAGTATGTGAGAGCTTTATTTGTCCTGCCTGCAGTCCCAGATCTTCTTGGAACAGGCTTTCAAATCCTTCTCAATCTGGAGGTGGGTGATATCACTGTGTAGCCTTCCAAAGGATCCTGTCCTCTCTGTAATACACCATCAAGGATCTGCAGGGCATTAAAGCCTGCAATAGCCTGCCACCTATTTTTGTCAAGGACAGCAAAATGTAAGTGGGGAGCATAAACTGAGTCTTGACTGGTTCATATCCTTTTTTATAAAATTATTTTAACAGATTTACACACTCCCATACTCACCCCCACCACCCCTTGCAATCCCTTATGCTGTTATGAAAATTACTCAGGCTTGCTTTTCCAATTTCCCATTTTTTGGTGGATAGGAGAGACCTAAGATCTGTATTGATCAATCTGTTTCTTCAGATGGCTGCTCCACATTGCACCCCACCTGCAGCATTGTAGGCATGCAGCCTGAGACCAGGAGGAGTCAGAAATGTTTGGGTCATGCAATGGCCTGCATGTTCTGGGGCACTGGCAGGCTGGTGGACAGTCTTAACAACAAGCAAAAAATGCATCTTGCTCTGGCACAAGCTGGGGTGCCCAAAGGGCAGTGGTGTATTCTTGGATGGCACGGGTGTTTGGTTGCATATCCTGAAGGTACCTCTGTACCACTGGGTGTCTGACCATACTTCCTGGGGCCCAGGATACCCTGACAGCTGAACAGAGTCACACTCCTTGGTACAGACTATCACTGTATGTCCCAGAATAAGAGGAGGCTACAGATATTGACAGAGGAAAGCATAATACACCCCACCAACTCATAAGAACAATCTACACGCTTCTCAGCAGCCTTTACTGAAAGAATACATTTTTCCAGCACACCCCATTGTTTTGCTTTATCTGTTTTCTTAAGTGGGAGCCTGGTTTTGCATCTCACATTCTCCTGAAGTCATCCATACCTCCCTTACCATCTCCTGATGCATGGAGCAACACTCTTCCACCTTTCGCATCTTTGGGTTACTTACATCCCCATTTCAACACCAGCTAGCAGTCACATGAGAATGCAATATTAGGAAATTATTTGGTATATTTTTAGCAGGGTTCAGGCTGAAATAGCAATGAGAATGGAGGAGTGCCAGTCACACATGACCAACCAGCTGTCTATGGCCCACATTTTGGAAATCACTGATTCAAGTAGTTGGCAATAGGTTATGGAAAGTTTCCCTTTTAGATTGCTAGTTCAAGTTGACCCCAAACTATACAAGGTAGGAAGGTCATCTTGGATGTACACAACTTTATGGTGGGTGAGCAGTCTTCATCCAGTTTCTTTGCCTTTTAATGCAAGAGAACTATTTCAATTGGAAGTGAAATTTGTGACTCTTAGCTTCAGGGGCTGCTGAAACATGGGTATGTCTGGAACGGAGAGGCTGTCTGGCTGCAAAGTACTTCTTTCCTACTCTTTGGCACTTGGTCGCACTGTGATAAGTGCTGAGCTCTTCTCTACTGTGTAGAGAGAGGGGGGACTGTTGTATTGCATTTACCACGGAATATTGCAGGGGACCATCTAGCTGGTCTAGCTCCATAAATTGTGATGTGACGGCCATTTAACAAAAAACCTCCACATTAAAAATGCGAATCTTCTTCCTTTTTCAACCTCTGTTATGCATGTCTATTGGCTAGCACTTCTAGTTTACCTCCTTTCCTGTCTTCTTAATCCATGATATTTTAGGAGCCAATAACTGCTTGTCAGCTGGTACCTATTGCTATATATGCATCAAAGGCAGCTGCCTGCTAGAGTTCTGCATGCTTCTGGGGTTATTTAACTACACATATGAGTGGATCTTGCATTCCCTGTATGTCACCCATCTGTGAAATTCCCTGCACCACTTTCAACCAGGCTTGCTTTATTACATTCCCTCCTTGCCAGCCTAGCAACCTGCTGTAGTCTGTTTCCTGCCCCAATGGGGAAGAGGGGACTATGTCTTTAATGCAAGTTGCCTGACTTCTTATGGTTTTCAGCTTCATTTCTCTTGCTGACCCTCAGACCATTACTAAGCATAGCAGAAAGCGAGACTCGGACTCTTCCAGGCCCCAGCATGTGCACAGGGTTGAGTGAAGAATGACTTCTATGTGCTAACCACCCCCAAATCCTGAGACTGATAATCAGCCAGGTCTGCTTAGGAGAACAAGATCCTATTCCCCACACAGTATGGGGAAGCAACCAGAGAATCCTAGTGGGTACTCTGCTAGGGCTGCTCCATCCCATTGGGAGATTTGATCTTCCTTGTAGATCTGAAGCCTTTGCCAAGCTCCCTGCTCTGCATTGTCTGCCAAGGAAGTGACAGGTCCATGCACCAGCTGTGATGGACGTAGTGGAACTGAGTGCTATGTGTTTTGATTGGACCCACTTTGACTCCAGAGAAAAGCCCCCCAAAACAATCTTTCAACCTCCAGTGAGGCTATTTATTTTAGTTTTTAAGGAATGCATTTTGTAAATCACTCAGGTGATGGCAAGTTTATGTATTTGTATGGCAAATTTATGTTGTGCTATTAGTATCAAGGAAGTCCAATTGAGTGTGTAGATTTTAGACTCCTGACCTCTAAGCAGAATGCATTTTTTTTGAAGGGGTGTTCATCTCCGTGAGCTGTAAGCTCTGTTGAATGAAAATATCCTCTGTAGAGACACAGGAGATGTGAGGGGTGGGAACTGCCATTCATCTGAGTCAGTGATGCCTCCCTTCCCAACCTCTTGTCAATGCCTGTGATACTGTGCTAAGCACTGGCCCAGTACATTTCCAGTCTCGCACTTTGTGTTTTTCAGAAGGTACCAGGAAGGTGAAAAGAGCTGCCCTATTGCTGGCTCCCATAAGGAATGGCAGTCACCATCTTCTGGAGATGGGTCTCAGGGCAAGGGTTGCCCAGATCTCATTGCAGACAAAGAGGAGGCAGGGAGGAAAACGGAGTTTGTTTACTTGGCTTGGATCTTGTTAGGACTGGGAGCATGTCCATGTTACTCCAAGTGTTGTCCCTTTTCTCCTCCTCTACCACCCCTTTACCCCTTTCCCAGACTTCCCCTGCCTTCCTACACAGATCCAAACTTCTCCCCCACCCCTGCCATACATGCTATTTATGTAGCTTCAGTGCAATCTGAGCTTTCTGCTCGGTTGGTTTGATGTCTATCAAACTGTAGACTCCTTTGACAGAGGCAGACCATGACAACATGCTTCGCTTCTCTTCCCATTTTTTCCATGCTTTCTGCCGGCGGTCAGGTTTGAACTGACATTGGCTGGTTGTAGGTCAGGTTCAAAAGCATCAAGCACTGTCTGAACATCCCCTCGAGCTATCAGCTCATGTGAAAACGAGTAGTCTAGGAAACCTCTCTGACTGCACAGAATAACCCACTTTATGATTGAGCTCCCAGGGTTGGCAGACTTCTCATTTAATATGGGGTTTCCCATATTTTAGCTTGAAATCCTGCATCCTATGGTAAAGGACAGGCATAATAACTTCCCTGGTCTTTTTTTTAAATATAAATCATGTCAATTTTTAGCCTGAAATATGGAAAATAGTCCCACCTTACCCTTTTTCTCAGTTTCCTTGGTTGTCTGAAAGCTGCTACCTTGCCCTGCAAGTAGAAGCGGTTATAAGGTGGAAAGAGGGAAGTATGTGTACATGAAAGATAAATGGGGAACACCAAAGAGAAGTGCTGTGGCAGTGCAGCGGGAACATCCCATATTTTTAAAATGATGATTTTAAGAATACAGATTCCTATTTTATTTCTCAAAAATTAATGGATGCAGCAGAGCATCTTGTTGATGTCTTGAGTGATTAAGACCCAAATGTGGAGGGAGAGCAAGAGCTATAGCTACAGTGTGTAGCCAGTGAAACTGGCTCCCCACTCTCCCCAGTTTGTTGTACCATCTTCTTAGGAGCCACTTACATAAATGTTCCCAAATCTGGTGCACACAGCCTACACCACTGCCCACAGAGTTCCTAACCTTTGTGAGTATGACGATTTTAAAGCCTTTGTAGAACTGAATATTTAAACAAAGAAGAGCTTCTCTGCTGCAATTGTGGGGGAAAGATTGTTCTGCTTGAGTCAGGGCACGCATTTTTAGCCTGTTTAATTCAGCATCAGCTTGAATGAGACTCTGCTAATTGACAGCTCCTTGATTTTTTTTTTTTTAATAGAACTTGTGGAGTAAAGGGAAATGATGGTCAGTGGCTTAGAATTCATAATACTCAGCTCCTGGGTGTTTTCAGTATGCAGCACTCATAAGCCATCACTTGATGAATATGGCCTGAAGTGATGCAGGCAACTTATTGTAATTTTTTGCTGTGCTCTGTTTGGATTTATTTCCTAGTCAGTCAGGTGGGACACCCTGTAGATTAAGACTTAGCACATGCATTTTGAGCCTGTAGACTAGTACTTAAGCTGAAATAGGAATTCTTTATGTTTCAGAGAAGAAATGGTCTAAATTGCCAGAAATAACCATAATAACAAACTGCTTGTTTCCTGAGTCAGGCACATAGTGCAAGCAGCCTTAGTTTCAGTGCACCCTGTTTTTTAATGAAAATAACAGGGATGGGAAACTGTCCAAGAAGAGTTTGTTCCCTTGGCTTGTCTGATATTCTTTTTAAAACTCTCTGCTACTATGAAGAAATATAATTACAGAACCATTTAAAAGTGTGGGTCTTCTGAAGAGGAAAGTGGATGTGGTTGTATGTAAACATGGAGGTACAAAGAGCACTTAGGCAAACCCAAAAAGCATGTGGATGCTGAAATTTCTGTTTGCTGGGATGTTTTTGAGTGACTCTCCTAATTTTGTTAAACCTGATATATAGAATAGGACCTTCTGCTGACCTCCCTTGCTTGTGTGTCTCTTTCAGACATCCTCCTCCTGCATCCTCCTTCATCCTGTAATTTGCTTCACAAGGGATTTTCAAGGTGCTCTGTTTAGATCAGCAGCTTGGATGGGTTTGGAGAAGTCTGCCAGCCTTCTGTAGAAGAGCTTGCATCAGACACTTTCATTGCAGTTCTCTCTTCAAAGTCCCCACCTTACAAGAAAGTTCTCTACAACTCTGTGCCTCTCCTTTCTTTCCAGGACCTTCTGCTTCCCCGTTTCATATTTCACACAGACTGTGAGACTTCCTTCTTTGAACCACCAAAATCTCTTTAGTGGTCTTCTTAGAAAGGCTTGTGAGGACACTAATAAAGTACAGGTATAACTACTCAGGCCTTAGTCTCTGCTGACGAATGTACAGCCTAAAATTGTGGCAGCAATCATGGAGATGTGAGCAGTAAAGCAAAGGTGTGATGTCAGATGTTTTTATCACTGTGGGGTAAGGGCTGTGTGTCAAAGCACCACTCAATCCCAGCAGAAACAGGGCAGACCTACTTGCATTCCCTAAGCAGCCTCAGGCTTGCTCAGTGTGCACTTCGTTATGAGGAGATCTTGGCTTCACTTGGTTTCTGCCAGCTTGAGACAGGAGTTTTTACTTACTCTGTGGCAGACTGTAGCAAACAATAAGTCTGATTTCCCATGAACATGAGTTTGTGCCAGGCAAACACATACCACAGGCTCTCATGACAAAAGTGGTGGCTCATGTTGACTGAGAGCGAGGGAGGGAGGAAGCCCAGGAATGAGCCCTCCTGTCAGCCGTCCTGTCGATTGTGATCAGTCAGCTGCTGCTTGTGATGAAACCAGTCTTTGGGAGATTTCATTCTGCATGGCTGGCCAGCTGGTATGTGTTTCTGTCTGGGGTCTGACAGCCCTGGCCCTCATTTGAGGAGGGAGAGCCCTCCTCAAATGTTCGCTCTGTATCAGGCTTCAAATAGTTTGGCATCTGTTGGTTTGTGTTGTCTCGACCATTTGTTGCACTAGCGAGCTTCCTTCTAATCACAGCTCCTAAACAGTCTGTTCCCCTGAATGGTTTCTGCTCTAAAAAGTTAAAGTAGATGTGTGTTGGCAGTAAACACCTGAACCTGCTCTGGTGAGAGAGGTGAGGACATCTGCACAGGAGATTGAAACCAGCTACAAGGCTTTGCTTCTGATTAACTGTTTGGTCACACTACAATTTCTTACCACCAGGGCATGTTAGTGATGAAAGGTACAAGTTGTGTAATCCATACTTCCACTGCTTTGCAGACAGCAGAGCTGATGGACAGAAAAGACTGGTAGTGATTAGATCTGCAGCAGTGATTCACAGCCCAGGATTATAGTTTCTGCAATTTGCTTGAGTTTGTACAACCCAAATATCAGATAACATTACAATTTACATTTTCCATGGAATGCTGTCTCAAGAACATATTGATTTATACTGCATCAGATTACTCAGGGGTTGGAGAAAGCCAAAAGGAAAATTTTACTTTTTTCCTGCTGACATTTGAAAAACAGGATTACACATCTTCACACCTAGCCCTGTGTAACCTTCAGCAACCAGGCTTGGAAAGTTGCTTAGGAATTACAATTTCTTAAGCTTTCCTCATACAGTTAAGAACTCTCTTCAAATCTCTTGAGGGCAAGGATTAGTCTTTTCCTGCCACCTTTGCCGCAAGCACTATGCGGAGTGAGGTGGGGGAAGAGATGGAAAATTCAGCCTTTGTGTTCAGCATCACTGTCTCTGCTTCAGATGGATCCAGGTTTGCTCATTTGTGTCCCTGGGCTCGTGGATGACCAAACCTGACTAGAAAAACTGCTGCCTTTAGTGTCAGCGAGCTGCCTGGAGAAGTGAGGGTACTGCTCACGGGGGATTTCTGAGATTTGGGTGGCATCAGTCATGCTTTGCCCTCCCTACTGGTACTATCTGTTGTAGCACTTGGTCTGTGCCACATTGATAGGAAAGTGGTCCAGCCATTGCACAGCCTGCTGCTCCCACCCCCTCAGTGGTACTCAGTGTGGTTAATGCTACAGAAACTAGACTTTCAGTGTTTGATTTTTCTAATGATTTTTATTCAGTATTCATTTGCCCTTACTCTCAAACAAAACAGTTTCCAGGAGAACAAGTTAAACTGAGCCATTAAAAACCCTAATGTTAAGGCACCTGCTTGAATGTATCCAATTTTCAGAGGAACTGAGCCTCTGTGTTCCCCAAGAAACGCAGTTTTGAAGCAGTGAAGTCCCTGGGCAACACCAGTGCTCAGTAACTCCCCAAAATCAGGTCACTCTTAGTTGTATGCCTGGTTTAGTCATTGGATTTTGGCCTCGAATCTAACATGTGTGTGGAGATGAGTGGGGGAGGGGGGGGAAGCTGAGATATATTTTTTTTAAAACTTCTCAGCTGCTTTGCTTGGAAGCCACAGACTGCTCTTTGTAAGCATGCAGCTGTGGCTAGTCCATCACACAGAATTTTATTTTAGGATGAGACAAGCACCGAGTCAACGTCGCTCCTATTGTTACTTGTCTGTCGCCCTATGTTAGCAGAATTCAATGCATGCAGTGTTCACCAAGGAGATGTGGCATTAGAGATGCATATGCAGATGAAGGCTCTCCAGATGTGTTGCACTGAAAAGTTCAGGGCCTGGAGCACACAGCAGTTACTTTTTCTCCCCTTGGAATCTGTATAATTCGATGAGGCACCACAGACTCGATAATCTCAAAAGAAGTAATAGCCTTTGCCACAGCAGGTCACTCTCTGATGCAATGGGAGGAGACATCTTTGCAGTGCTGCGCCAGGAGTTATGCAATCTAAAATGTCAACTTGAAACATGTCCAAGCATTACTCAAGAAATAGCTGCAGCACTGAACACTCAGGTGCTAGAGATGCTTGGGTACTCTGAGAGTGTGGAAGCTCAGCAAAATTACTTTTGTTGTGCCTGAGAAAACAATGTCACTTGAAGAAATTGAGCTATTGAGAGATTCAATTTGCAAGGAAGGAGATGGAAATTACCTAATTGTTTCAATGTACTAGAAGAGGAATCTATTTCTTGGTAGAGAGAACTCTTTTCTTCTTGTAATTATGTTGTTAAGTCCCAAATCTCTCTTCAAGGAAGGATGCCATGGGTCTGTCTGGGATCAGTGAACTTTCTGCTCACTTCCCAATGTTATTGTGGGGTACATATGCCATCTTTCAAGAAGGATGTTGATGTGTGGGTTCTTGCAGCATTAATTTCGTGTCCTATCTTGCTTCCCAGTTTCACCTCATTAGCATACTCCATTGCAGGAACCAAGCATTGGAACTCTGTGTGAAGAATGATTCTGGGGTAAGATGTAGACTGTAGAGAGCCCAGATTTGATGCTCTCATAATATCAGTCTCAGTTTTGCAGCATAGGCATTTTCCTGGCTACAAAGGATTTGGCAGGCTAATGAAACTGCTCCATGGGGAAAAATGTTTTCGTGATACTTGCTTCTGTATACCAGATATTACAGCAACATTTCTCACTGGAGTAACTCTATTCAAATATTTCATCTAAGGCATTTGTTACCCTTCACCAGTTCTTTTGCAGGGTGCACAGAGCTACAGACAATATTGCATTGCTAGAGAGGAAGGCATGGACAAAAGTCACTGTAAAGTCAGCAAAAGCCAAGAATTAAAGAAATAATCCCAAGCTACGCTGGGTACAACTGGATCAGGAAACCAGAGGAAAAGCCTCAAAAAGCCTGGACTATGGAAGCCATTTAGGAGGTGCAATGGTGAACCCCAAATATGATGCAATGAATCTTAAAAATAGTCACTGATTGTGGCTGCTACTTCCTACACTGCTACCTCATTCTTGGTAATAGCTGTAGCAGAAAGCTACAGCTTTCCTTGGCTTATTCACAGAGAAATAAGGGAAAAGGGCTTCAGCCTACTCCTGACAGTCTTGCAGCCCAGAGAGTTGCCCATCTTTGGAGGAGGTCTGTGTAGTATTGTCTCACATTCAACAGCTCCTTTTCCAAGCTTATTTAAGAGCTTAAGGGAACTCAAGCAAATTAACTCAAACCATTTATTAAAGAGGATTTCTGGAGATGGTAGATGGTGGAGGAGGAAGACCATGCAGGATAGTTTATGCCATTCACAGATGGGTATGTGAATTGGTCTGTGCTGCTGCATGGTGTAGGACAGGCAGAGGGAGGTCTCCTAATGTTCTTCCAAAGCTCTGGTACAGGAACTTGGGTAATTAAACATGCCAGAGTAGAGTTAGGTTGCATCATTGGCTAACAGGTGCTCACCCACACAAATGACTGGAGAAGAATGTGAGTGGAAAAGACAGGTGAAAGCCACTAGCCCGTAAATGTGATGTGCCTCTTCTCCCATGATGAGTTACAAAGAGATGCACTACTTGGGGATTGGACTGCAGGAAACAGACTGGGAGATGCAGGGCTTTGTATAGAAGGACATAAAAAGACATGAAGTGACATTTAATTCCTTAACTTTTCTTAGCCCTTTTCATTATCCAAAGTGAACCTGAGAGATTCAAAACTCCGGTGGATACTTTTTTTGACTTTGCAATTCAGGGAGTGAATTACAAAGTAGATATAATAATACATATGATTTTTAATGCCAATTGATTGGCAACTCACAGTAGCTAAGCTTTTTGAACAGTTAGGCTGTAAATTCATTGTCTAAATTTGTTTTCAGAGACAGTCCCTGAGGTGATTAGAAACACGGGAATAAATTCATAGTTAGAATGACCTATTTGCAAATAATTTCTTTAAATTAAAAAATGGAGTTGATTTGAAGAGAAAACAAATCTCCTGTAGTGAATTATTTGCTCATATCTGTTTCTGAGGTTTCTCATCTCCTTCCATAGATTTCTAAGCCTTTATGCATGAGTCACTAGCAATATGATGAAACAAGGGATTTGCATTAAATAAAAATTTCCTCCATCTTTTAAGGCACATTTCGTCGCTTCTGTGCTTCTATCTTTTCTCTCTACAGAAAATCAGAATAGAAAAAATATGTATAGACTATATACCTAATGATATCCTGTGAGGATGTTTTTTCCCACCAGACATCCATATTATTCATATTGTTATTTATGAAGCTGTTACTGATCAAGAGATTTTAAAATAATTTTTTTCATCCACAACATGTTTTAGGGACTTGTTTTGGAGAGTTTGCTTTCCACGGCAAGGTTCCTCATCAGCGGATGTTTATAAAAACGATAATGTGTGGTTTTTATTCTTTGACAAATTGTCTTGTTTTTTCATAGAAGACTGACAGTAACTCAGAATCCAGTTATCTGTTTATGCAGTTTTTAACTGCATTACTTTCATAATGATATGCTGTATGTGCTATGCATGGATCCAAAAATACAACAATACAATAAATTAGAGAAAGATGATGATTGATTTAAGAGACCTACTGTTTTTATCACACTCTGCTACTGGCATACCAGGAATGCGGTTTTAACGTTCCACTGCTATCAATATCTTTTAGATAAGCTTTAAATAACCACTGGAAAAACACTTTGGACAGTTTTATGAAGATAATAACAGCAATTAAATCATGATTCTTTGGGGAGAAACCCTTAGCAAACCACAGATGAAAATTCCTTCATGAGATCTCTTCAGCTGCATGTGCAGAGGCAGAGAAACCCACCACACGAGCAGGATCAATGGGGCCCCTTGTTGGGCTGCAGCTGGCATCACACCCCAGCAGGTGTGCAGGATTTGGGCCTCTGTCAGATTCCCGTGCTCCTGCCTGCCTCTTGCCCCATCCTTCTGGCAGCTGGAGAGGCTGCCCCGCTTCTCCCCCTGGCACCCGGCAGCTGTGCGAGGGCTGCAAGGAGCCCCGCTCCCCCTGCACACAAGGATTGCTCTTCATGGCAAAGGCAGAGCCTGGCTGCTGGGCATGACAGTATCTCTGTGCCAAGTGCTTGGGCTGGGCTTGGGAGTGCCCCTGTCTGTCCCGCCAAACAGTGTATAGATCTTCCCCAGGTACTGCCTTGCTGAGTGCCAGGGTGGGGTTTTTGCATAGTTTCTTTCACTCAGGGATGAATTCAAAGTCAAACAGCTAGAAATGCCCCACTGCAGTGGTCCACCACTTGTTTTCTGGTGGATTATGCTGGGCTTAAGGCAAAAGTGGCTCTGACCTGCAGTCTTGAGGATTCTGCAGTGGGATGCACAGCTTTGCAGGAGGCTTTTTCTTCACAAAATGTGAGGATGGGCACAGATGTTTAGTGCCTTTGGGTTTTCTCCCTCTATCCTCTTAGAAGGGTTGTCCCTACTCAAAGCTAATAGCAGCAAATATGTGGTGGTTCCACCCTAGTGACAGAGAATGGGCCACCCACAGGAGTCTGTGCTAGCACTGGCTAGCACAATGGCTGCGAGAGAGCAAACATCCCCTTAGCCATCACACACAATCCCAGTGGAAGAGTGTTGCTGTGAACTACAGGTGCTGCAAGTATCCTAAAATGCCTGTTGGACTAAGAGTGATGAGGCATGGTGGGATTCTGTCTTTGCCTGGGACTAACACCCTGAGCGCTTTACCTCTGGTGAGGTACTTGGCACTGCTCCTCCAGGCATGGGTGAGTCCTGTCATTTGCTCTTTATTCTCCCTAGGACAGCAGCGGAATAGGGATTCACCATCTGACTAATCCCCCAGATTTCTTAGTCTCTGCTATCCCTTGCAGCCACAAGTTGAGTCCCAAGACCAATCTGCATTTCTGTTTGGAGTCTTCTAAATGTGAGTCCTGCTGGCAAAACTTAATGGCTCCTGTTGGCTTGGCACACCCTGGGCAGTAGCAGGTACCCCTTGGTGTTAAAGTCCTCCTGTTCTCTAGGATTTTATTGAGAGGTGCTGCCTATTCCAGCCAGCAGCCCGGGCTGCAGAGCACTTTCTCACTGCTGCCAGTCAGTAGCTAATGAATTTGATGGAGATTTGCACTGCAATTTGCACAGAGAGCAAGTATAATACCACTGGGAGTGGACCTCTGACTTTTCGTGCTCTGGACACTGCAGCCCCACAGAAACAGGGTGAGCAATGGCAAGTTGCAATCTTGTTTCAGGTGTGTAAAGAGAGTTTGTGAACCAGAAAAGCTTTGGTAGAGAAAGAGGAGAGAACATCATGAGCAGAGTGGGAATACCACAAAAGCATGACTAGCTTTTCCTGGTGGGTACAATTACCTAAGTCATTGCTTCATTTATATTCCTCCCATACCTAGCTGAGTGCTCACCACTTCATGGTGGCCTCCCAAATGTCCTAAAAGTTGTCACTTTGCTAGCTTCCTCCAGGAATAAATAACCCAAGCAGCTAACATGGATTTGTGGCTATCTGAGGACTGCTATTTTTATGGGAAAAAGCTGGGCATTATGCATGTAGACAGCGAGTCAGCAGTGAAGCCAAAGTGAGGAATAATGGTGCCTTTAGAGCTTCTTTTCCAAATGCCTGCCATTAGGGTTTTAAGTTCTGAAAGGAGCTTATTGCTTTCAGGCAGGACTGTTTTACCACAAGAAAATTGGAAAAAGGAGGAAGAAAGAAGAGGGAGGGGAGAGGAAAAAAGGGAGTCTTGTATTGTATAAAAACAATTGAGACAGTGGAAAGTGGAATTGGTTACTAATGATCTGTGGCTAAGAAAGCATTAAACACATTCAGACTCCAGCCTCTGTGATGATAATACTCAGTGGGTGAGAGGAAGGCAACGTGAATGTCAGTGAAGTAGGGAAGAGCTCTAGTCCCGCTGCAGCGCGGTGCGACTGTCACCCCAGTTTCTGTGCTCAGCCTGAACCAGGCTGCCTCCTGCCCATTGGGTACCAGGGATGTGCTCCTACATCAGCGATCAGCAACTGCTCTCCTGGCTGCTCCTTGTGGGAAAGCAAACAAACAAGCTTCTGTCTGATGTCTGTCCGTTTCCTCTGGAGTCCTGCTGAGACTTCATTTGAAAGTGGCTTGTGAGGAGCCTCATTACAGCAGGGAGGAGTAGGTGTTACTACTGCAGGAGCTGCTGGATGAAATTCTATGGCTTGTGTTTCACAGGGGGTCAGGCTATGTGATTGTTGTAGCAGTTCTTGCTGCCCTTAAGATCCACGTCCTTGTCTGCTTTAGCAGGGCTGGCTTACAGCCTAGGGGCTGTTACACAGGGGTTTTTGTGAAATGCTGATGTTTTGGTCATCCTGCTGCCTGTGACTTTAATTTATGCTGCTCAGAAGAGTCTGTCTTATGTACTGGGTTCATATGAACTGCTTTATTTAAATATTTTTTTAAAATATTTGTGATGACAATACTTTTGCGGCCACAGCCTCTGTGGACACAGAACATCTGTGACACAGATCTTTGCATTTCATGCCTGTGGGACATGTTCCTCATCCTCTCAGTAGACCCCTTGCCCTGTGCAGCTCTTCTGAGTGGTGTGTCCTGAGAGTGTCCCTGCCCTATCCCAGTGTCCCTGCACTGCTCACCCCTGCAGCCAACAGCAGGGCAGTGGGAAGTGCAATCTTTCTGAGGTCTTTATGTTTCCTGCCTGCAAATGTGTCAGTCAGCAGTGAGGAAGGCGAAGGCAGGTGTGTTTGCTTTCCCAGCTCTGCAGACAGGCATGGCTGCCCTGGAGTTGCACAGGGATAAGTGCAAAATCTGGCACACAATCCCATGTCAGCCACTGCATCCTCAGGTAGGGGAAAAACTCATGAATAGATCCCAGTAACACTTCACAGTTCACACAGTGAGGTGCTGCCAGACAAACAGGTTTTGTGTCAAAACCTCAATCCTGTCCCAAAAACTGAGAACATCTGGATGATTTCCCGACAAGGGCTCAACCCTGCAAGATGGCCAGGCTGGCTGTATTTCATGAGCCAAAAGTGAAAGAATACAGTGGCTAGGTAACCAGGTTCCATTTGGAGATTCTCATTTTATTATTTTGCTAAAATATCCTATAGTTTGATGACTTCAGTCACAGGCTGCCTTGTTTATTTGCTCTGCTGCTAAACTGTGATTTCTGAAATCACTCCCTGTTGGGCCTTTTATAATTCTCAGCTTCCCTAATAACCTTAATTTTCTGTCACAATTTTCTTTTCCAGTGTTAACACCTGCTATTTTATTCCTCTTTGTAAACTGGAAACTCTTATGGCAAGTCTCTCTTCAGTAAAGTGGTTATGGTGAACTGACATATCCTAATAAAATCCTGTGTTCATATGGAGCTCAGATACTGAGGAAATTTGAAAGGTGTGTGAAACACTTTTCTATTAAAACAATGAAAAATCATTCATCTTCAGTAATATTGTATAGGAAAATTAACAGTAAAAAAATGGTATGGTCATTCCAAGTCAGACTACAGCTTTTGACTTTTCTTGTATATCTGAATTATTAAGGAAGAAAAGAAAGAATCCATTATATACAATTTTAAATGTAATTAATATAAAAATTATTTATATTTTTTTTACTGTGGTAAATAATACAACTGCATGACCCAGTAGACAGTGGCCCACTAGGAAAGCACTTTTGCTGGGAAATCTTCTTTTGCTGTCTCAGATATGTGAGGCCTAGCTGTGCTAGTTCTCACCATCACACCAGAACAAAAATTAGGTTTCCTTTAGCAGACCTGAAATTTTTTGTGTTGCAGATAAAACCAACCTCAGCTTATGTACCATACTATGTTTCTGCACGAAATTGTCACCATCTTGGTCTAATTTGCTCCCGTTTAAATGTAATGAAAATGCCTGACAGTTACAGGCATCACTCAGTTTACAGTGAGGATGCATCAGTCAAAGCTGGCTCCCAAGATGGAAAACTGCATCAGTGTAAATCTTGGCATGACGTCAGTGGCATGACTCTGGATTTTCATCAGTGGATGTTAGAGGGTATTTCCTTCTTTAGAGAGTTGTTCCAGTCTTCTACAGAAGGGCAGTCCCATGGGGCACTTGTTTAACTTCTTTTGCTAGCTCTGAGGGAGGAAAATTATTTCCTTTAGACAGGGATTTTATCTGGAGTGGATTCCCTCTTCCAGTTGTTTTGTATCATAACCAGTAGAGGAAGAGACTTTCCATAACATCTTCCATAATAGAAAGATGATACAAGAAACTGGAGTGCAGAGGATAATGCAAAAACAAGACATTATGAAAGTAGTCTTTGTCCAGGATGAAAGTTGCTGCTCTCCAAGCAGGCATCCTGGAAATAGCTATTTTCAGCAAAGTTCAAATACTCTTACTTCATGTGCCTTTTCTTCATGTTCACAGGTCCATCACTGATGTGCATGCATTGCTTGTGATATAAGAATTTACAATGATTTATGGCTCATCTTTTTATCATTTGTTTCTACCTTTGCTATTCCTGTTCTAAAATGAGGGCAGTATGTTATGATGACTTTGAATTTGTGCAAAGAGGGAACAGGAAGCTGTGACTGGTCTAGTGCATTGCTCAAGTGAATTTCCTGATTACAAACTGACTCCTAAGAGTGTAATTAACCCAGTCATGCTGAATGTGTACAATTAATTATTTGTACCAGTATACCCAGGAAGTCCAATTCAAGGACTGTGATACAGATAGATACAGAGCGATATGAAGTCCTTGCTCTACAAAGCAAACTCTTTGGATATCGAACAAGATATGCTAAGTAGTACAGATCCCTGTTCTGAGGTCATATCTTTTTATTTAAGTTTAGCTCTTACAAGCTTTATTTGACACTTTCTGCTCCTTTCAGTGGATGGACAGTGAACAGTCATTTCCTATCCACTGACTTCACACCATCACGAGTTTTCAGAACTCGTGTAAACCACACCATAGCTTATCATATTTGGTCCTTCTCTGAGCTTTAGCCACCTCAGATATGTCCTTTGTGTCCTTTTGTTGAGATGAGGTGACCCTCACTGAAAAACATTCAAGATGTAGATGAACAGAATCAAAATTGTTTTTGTCTTGTTTTTTTTACTGGCATTTGAGTTGTTTTTTAACTGTTGCTGAGCAGAGCTGATGCTTTTGCAGAGCTGTCTATTGTAACCTTGAGCATCCGCTATTGAATGGTAATTGTCACCTCAGAGTCCATAATTTTATTTCACTGTGAAGGGTATTTGTTCTATTCTAAGTGCAGACTTTCTGTTTCACATGTTTTGGCCCTTTATTTGTCCCTGCAGATCTTTTCCACTTATGCTATGGCTGCTCCCATTGATGGGAGACTTTACCCAAAGAGTTGGAACATCCAGTTGTATTTTACTTGACTGTCTCCTCTGACCCATATGTTAATTAACTTCAAAAAACTCAGATTTTATAAGGCATAATGCTCCACTACAGAACTGACATTGGCTCTTCCATATAAGTTGCATTCAGACATATATTTGTCCTTTATCATAACCTTTACCAATTTGTGCACTAGAGTTACAGGCTTGCAGGTCTGTAGCTCTCCAGATCCTCACCAGTGTCACATTTGCTAACCCTCAGTGTTCAGTGCCTAAAAATCAACATGGGAGGTTAGGTACCGCTATCAGTGATACTGCTCTTACTTCCTTGAGCTTTCTCAAAACTCTTGATAACTATCTTCCCATCCAGACAACTCATTAACACTTGCGTTAGCATTACAACAGCCTTTCCACAGTCAGCTATGTTTCAGATAGATCCTGTGCAATATTGCCTGCATAAAAGGCTTCTAGTGAGGAAGTATCAGCTGTTCCTTCTACATGATCCTAGAAACATAGAATCATAGAATGATTTATGATTTAGACATTAGAGATCATCTAGTTCCAGCCTCACATGCCATGGGCAGAAACACATGTCACTAGAGCAGAATGTCCAGAGCCCCATCCAACCTGACCTTGTACACTTCCAGGAATGGGACATCCACAGCTTCTCTGGGTAACCTGCTTCAGTGCCTCACCACCCTCACAGCAAAGAATATTTTTCCAAAGTCTAATCTTAACCTGACATCTTTCAGTTTGAAGCCATTCCGCCTTGTCCTGTCATCGCATGCTCTTGCAAAAAGTCTCTCACCATCTTTCTTGTAGGCTCCCTTCAGGTATGGGAAGGCCACAGTGATGCAGGTATTCACTCTGCTTTTCTGCAGCAGAATTATACCTTGAGCATTCAGCCTGTCAGTGGGCTCCACAGACTGCCTGGCAGGCTTTTTGCTCTGATGTTGATGATTCCTGTGGAAGGGGAATTTAGTACTATGTTTGATTGCTCCAGCCAAATGTTCTTCAAACTTTTTTTTCCCCCTGGCCTGCCTAATTATATTTTTTGCATTTAATCTGCCAGGTTTTATGATCCTTTTTATTTTCTTCATTTGGATACAGCTTCTGCTTTTGAATGATGCTGTCTCAAGTCTAATAAACTCTTTTACTTCCCAAATCTTTAGCTCACTGCTCCATCACACCTGCTTTTTTTAATTGTTTCTCAAGTTTTTCCTAACAGACAGTGTGCACTGGAGCTCTGCTTTTAGTAGGATGTTCTTTGGTAATCCTTGTGCTATCCATGAGGATTTTGCTCTCTCAGATAACTATTTTAGTTTCCTTTTAAACAATTTTCCTCCTTTTCACATACTTCAATTTCTTGAGGTTTAGCCCAGTTGTGGTGGCTTTTTGATCTTTGATGCTCTAAAGAGTATATTTGATCTAAGTATGTCGTGATCATTGCTTTTCAATGGTGGTTTTTCTATGAACATTTAAACCAGAACCTACATAGTCTTTACTGTCATGACACAAGATATGTTGAAATCCTGAGATGAAAAGGTTTTAAGGTGATAAGGAGACAGCTCAGGTACGTGTACCAGGGTCAAGGTGATTGATTTGAAGGTAAAAATGTAGGAGAGTTTTAGGAATATATTTTGAAGTATTCAACTGTTAATGGAAATTATCAGAGATCAGGAAGGAGGGTAGTGGTGTGGAGATGGAACGACTTAGGCTAATATCACTGGAGAAACAGAGCTGGGCTCAGTAAGATACCATAGAGTAACTTCAGACAGTATTGAGAACAAGCAGAGGAGAGGAAATAATGGACCAGGAAAGTAATTTTTGGTAGCAGCACTTAGAATGGATTTGAAGAGTAATCCAGGAATATTTTGGTCAGATGGTGTGGCATGAGGAGATAATGTGACCTTTCTCCATACTAATTTGTTCATGCAAACAAAGCTGCCTCTTTCAAGATGCTGTCAGCATCTTGAAGGCATTTGGAAAACCAGGCCCTGTCTTGAAGGAGTTCATATATTAAAAAAAGATTCAAATCTCAGAAAATGTTAATGGACTAATGCATGAGAGAAATTAAGGATTAGAAATTGTGAGTAGTGCTGATGGTCTTGAAAATATACAGAGTCCTGCAATGCTATATTACTTGTGCCACACTGCTTAGAAGATCCTCTAGGAAAATTAGCAGAAGAACCTCAGGTCAAAATTGTAGCAAAAGGCTAATCCTTCAATTAATCAAATCATTGCGGATGAAGTTTTTTTATGCAAAGGGAGCAGGTAATTTTGCATTACTGTTTTGCACATGTAGGCTTTATTCACTAAGGAAATGTAATCATCAGTCCAGGCAGTGCTTTTCTCCTTTCCTCCCAGCCACTAGCTTAGAAATAAATGTGTGCAGAATGGATGTGTGTGGTAGTAGCTATATTCTTTCCCCCTGATTTATTTGGTTCCATACACGCTGAATACATCAGGCATTTGTTTAAGTGTATCTTTCTAGGTAACTGTGGACTGGAGGAATATTGAACTTGGTATAATACGAATCTCTCAATAAATAAAAAGTCTCCCACTAAATCTCCCTTTATAAAGGCTGAGAAGAGAGATCTGTAGCATTCCACCTGCGTATGAATCGATTTCAATCAGCCTTTAGGAGGTTTCAGGCTGTGTTAGCTGTAGGATAGCACAGCACAGCAGCAAAACTGCCCTCGCATCCCTTATTGACAGGTTTGTTATGAAACATGGAATATTTAGATTGAGGAGATTCATCCCAGTACTGCAGATGCCCAGCCCTATTATCTTCATTTCAAGTCTGCTCTAATGCTACCACAAGCACACCAGCTTTCCCCATTGTATGCAACAGGACACTGACTTCTCCAGATAGGCCTTTCCTGCAAATGAATTAGCTCTTTAAGGCCAGGACACTGAGGGGGATATTTTCTGGTTACTTTTTTCAAGGGCAATTTCTGTATCTAGGAAAATGGGCCAACTTTTCCATTTCAGAATCCTCTGATTCACATATGGGCAAGGTGAGAGGTTAGAGGCTTCATTGTTAATGAGTGAGGCAGCCTCTGATTTTTACACTAATTGAAGCATTTACATTTTTCAGCAGAACTAAAATGCAAAACTAACACATTCCTTGGAGATTTATAACCCCACAATAGATTCTCCTATCCTCTCTCCCTTAATTATCCCAAATTATCTGAACTCTCATGAAGAAGAAAGAAATTAATATTAATATTCCATTTAGAATATACTCTAAAATGCAGTAGAAAATGGAGGCAATAATAATGATAAAGAGGGTAGCTAAGATGATTTGGAATATATAATCTTTCTTCTCTTCATTGCAGCTTTCTTATACTAGAGTAAACCAGAAACACTCAGTCTTGCATTCATTTAGCAAAGCAATTTTTTTTTTTGCAGTAACCTCCAGTGTATGAGTAAAAGCTCAGTAAAATATTGTTTTGTCTGTTAAATGTAATATTTTGGCTCTGCACCTTGATCAGAAAAAAAATAGAGATAAAAGAAATTGGATAACTCTTTTTGAATAGTGTTTGTACATGGGGGGCAAATATACACGTGTGACTCATCACTGGAGAGTAGGCAGGAAAAACAACTAGAAGAAAAGAGCAGCTATAAACTGAGCACGAACTGAAGCAGAAATTATAGTTTAAGTTGAAAGAAAGGAGGAAATTACAGTTACCAGAAGAGGAAACAGTGGGGTCAAACTAATCAAAAACTGCAAATGTTGAATTTGTGTCTATGGACCACAAGTCAGAGAGAGAGAGTGTACTTGCATGAAATTGGCAGAGAGGTGCCACAGAGAAGGGTGGAAGTGGGAAAGGAAGAATCTCTCTTCATTGGGATGGTGAGACCAAAGTACCTGGTAAATGTCCAGCTGGCCACTGACTGCCCAGTGTTGTGAGTTAGAGGTTTGTAGTTGGCCTTTCCTGCTCTGAGGTGGTCGCCAGCTGCTGTGCCAAGATCCTTGCTCTCAGCTCCAGGACATTGACTACAGGGCTCCCACTGCCCTGGAAGTTTGCAGTTACAAGACCTGAGGGGAGGATTGGTTTAGTTTAGGTTTACAGGTGTTCTAAGATGGAAAACAGCCTTGAGAAATGGTCCTTGATGGTAGGATACCATTCACACGGAATGTAAAGTATGCCCAAGTTCAGCTTTAAAATTGAGAGTGTATTATTTTCGTGAGTCCCACAACCACTTCTACATTTTATTCAGTGTGAATTTGTTCAGTGTATCCACTCACTGAGAGAAGTCAGGGACTTTCAAAGGACCCACCACTTGTGAAGATGTTGGCTTACATACACCTGCCTTGGTGTTGCACTGTGGGCTATGATTAAAACCATGTTATCCCATGAAGCAATGTTTGATTTCTTGGATAATATTTTGTGTCAAAATTGTAACTTTTAAAAGGTGGGAGGGATATGAAGTAACTGTACTCTCCTATGCTTATAGACACTTTTCTTCTTACTGTCTTAGTACAATGTTAGCAAGTTGCTGTAAGGGTAGAAGACATCAACTACAGTGAAGCCCATTTGCAAAGCTGTTGCATAGGGCATCACAGATTGGGCCTGAGGATGAATTGTGGGTGAAAAGATTGTCATATTAAAAAGAAACAAAACACTAACAATAGAGAATGATACTAAAAATAGTGAACAGACTTGAGCTCAGCTGTGAATTTGAAAACCCATTTTACTGTTTCTTTTTAGCTGGAAAATAGCCTTTACTGTTTTTGTAACAATTTGCCTGCTCTCTTTTGTTTGGTCAGCTTTCAGAGGCTCAAGACATGTTTGTGAGAAGTATTGAGGCGTGGAGAAATGCATAGAAACTGGTCATGGTCAACATACAATCCAGTTGCTCAGGACTGTGCATGGCTGCACAGTGGTAGTGCTGTGTGTATGTACAGTTGTAGTGCAGCTGGGGGATACTGTGGGTTGGATATTTTGGGTTCATTTTTTGTATAGAGCTTCTGTGAAAGAAACTTGTGTTTCTCAGCCTCTCCAACAAGACAAAATATTTGGGAAGGAACACTAGGTCCCAATGAAGTGTTGTTCTGTTCAATATAGCAACATTCAGTCTCAGGAAAAGCAATTTTGTGATCCTGCCTCCTTGGTTTTATTTAAAAGTCAGAAAAATAAAACCCAAATTGAACCAAAACTCATGGCTAAGGATGTTAGTAGTAGTAAGTAGCTACAGGTTTTTGGTGTGAGTGTGTGTTTTGAATAGTTACTAGCAATATGTGACCTTTAAACATAATGGAATGGGGAAACTAGATTTTATTTCATTTAGTCAGATGTAACAATCAAGAACATTTGCAATCCACCACTGAGAAACAGTAATGTGATAGATAAAGCACTGGACTGGGGTTTTAATCTAGGCATTGTTGTAGAATTTCTATATAAATTTTTCCAAGAAAATTAACCAGAACACTTAGCCAGGACTTTACTATCTGTGAAATGAATATGATAATCCCACATTACCAACCTGTGACAAATCCATTAATATTACTTGTATTTACTAAACAGTTTCAGATTAATTTTTTCTCTTCTTCAATTATTTCAAAAAAATAACTTTAAAAAACCTGACTAAGGATATGAAAGCTATTACATTACATGACTAATATAAATTGACTGACACATTCTAGACTGTTGAATGTCCCTGGATGAGAAATTAAAATAATTTGTTTAAATTATTGAACAACTGGTTGCCCAAACTATCATATGACCAAAGATATCTCTTACTGACTTCTTGATCACTGAAAATCTCTGAAGCAGTCATAAAAAATTATGCATCTTAGTTACATTCCTCATTAATTTTTTTTTCAGTGAATAAGAGATATGAGACTAAAATGACACAATTTTAGTAGTAAAACTGGAGTTTGATTTCCAAATATATTTTTTTATGCAGCAAAAATTTTATGGATTGTTTCCTTGTTCATCATTTAATGAGCAGCAAAATATTCTGCAAACTGCCACAGAAGAAAATAACACATACTAAAGGATGAAGAAGGAAATAGAACAGTACATGCTATAATTTGAACAAAATAAATACAAGGCATCTATGCACGCTTTTTATTGCATGCCTTTTTCTCTATTACTTTGGGTAGAAAGAAATGCTCTACATTTCTTCATGGGAATTAGGATAAGACACTGAATTCCAGATGCTACTTGGTACCTTTTCTTAATTTGGAAAAGCAAGAAATGTGGGAGTTTTCCATTCTTTTTTCCATTTCCTTACAGTTGTCTCCTGTACCTCACATATCAAATCTGCAGTGGTGCTCATTTGCTGGAAGAGTGCCACATGCGAGTGCATGATGGTCTGATGGTGAAAGACTTGCCTTCCTTCCCTTTTCTGGAGATCCCAAAGGCCACCTTTGTCTTACAGTCTCTTTACTATGGGTGTAACTAAAGTAAAGCACTTTGGGATGTTCAGCTGTATAAAAGTATTGCCATTGAAATGCAAGCTGTTTTTCTGCAGAAAAACACAAAAGGAAATAAAAACCTAAATAAACAGCAACAAAAAGCAAATGAAAAGGTTTCCAGGGATAAAACTGTGAACACTGTTAGATAAATAAAACATGAGGAAGAAGGGAAAATACTTCCGGAAAACAAATCAATAAGATTAAAAAAATATATTTGAGAAAGTTGACAGGCTTGCAGATATTTCTAGCTTACAAGGTATTTGCAGAGAGAAAATATGATGAATCAAGACACTATCATGAAAGTAAAAACCCTAAGTATTAAAATTTTAACTCTAACTTGTAGAGAGTCCAAACCTTTTTCTTCTGTGACATAAATTTGCACAGGCAGTAGAAGCTTCCAATTACAGAGTTTCTCCAGTATTTTACATCCTTTGAGATAGTGTTTGTCCTTTTGTAAAATGAGTGTGAGATTCTGTCCTTCCCAGTTTATGACTTCTACATGACACATTAGGAACTGGAATTATTTATAAAAACAGGAAAAAAAAGGTTAACAAGCTCATTGATGGATAGTCCTACTTATTCACTGCAAAAGGACACTTTTGCCATGGTGAAACAGTGACAGGACTTACCCTGAGTTGTCATTCAGCCATGGACTAGACCCTAAGTATTCAGTCTTTCAGATAAATGTCCTGATAACAAGGCTGTAGAAATACAGGTGAAATCATGTATTTTTTTTCCCTCTCTATTGATTCTAGTAGTTTGTGTCCAATGCAACAGAATAAGGAGCCACATGGAAGTCTCCTGTTCTGGGGCAGCACCCCAGCCCTCACATTGCTAAGTAGCAGTCCAAGAACAAGTATCACCATATCCAACTCCTCTTTGATCTTTTTGGAAAGGTAGCCTCTGTCTAAATCCAGGAACACTCACCTGCTCCTCCTTCCATCCAGGCTGTTTTAGGAAGTCATGTCTCTACCCCCTTGTAACCTTCCTCATAAGAGGTTCCCATCCCCACATGATCTTCTAAGAGAACTTCTCTGTTGGGAAGGCTGTGTTTGAAGCAGGGCAGAGGCACATGTTGTCTTCTGGCTCCAGCTGTGCTGAGCAACTATTTTTTAAACTTTTTCTCAATTGAAAGTTTCTGGAAAGTAAGTGAAACTCTGACTAAAACAGTTTTGCTTTGCTAGAGATCTGATGTTTGCTATACAGATATTTTCCTGATAACTTAATAGCCCCACAAAAAAAAAAATCAATAAATGTTCTCTATTAGACTTCTTACTTTGTTTCAGTCTCCAATGATGGCTTCTCATCAAAATTCATGTTCTGAAGGTCGTGGGTTTGTGTTAGCTTTTATGGCTTTCCTATACCAGACCATATTAACTCCTGTTATAATCTACCATCTATGCTGAACCGAAACTCATGTGTTGATGCCTCTCTTTACAAAGTGTTCATGCTTCTCAGGTTTGGATTGTTATATGTTGACAGACAAGGAATAACAGAAGTGTGAATTATCTTTTAAATTTGTGATTATCCTCTGCATTTTAGTTATTTGTGCTAAATTTTAGTTATTTCAGCTAAAATGTTTTAGCTAACATTTTAGTTATTATGCTAAAATGTTAGTTATTTATGCTAAAATGTCTCGATGGCATCAATTCGCTTTGTCTTAGAAGTATAATTTGATGAAAATTGGGTCTTCTCCCTGGTTTAAAGGATACATATCAATAAACATTTCCATGCCAGATGTACTTCAGAATGAAAAGTTTGACTATTTTTTAATGTTTTGCTTAAACTTACTCAGTTTGGGTAAACTGGCTCTCCTGACATTTGATAGTTTTCTTCAGTAATGCTGTGCACTCCCACTTTTTAGTGGATGTGTGCAATGGTTTAGGGAAGACTTGACAAATTCTGAATGTTAATTTTGCATTTCCCTTTTGTTTGGAGAAATAACCTGGTGTATTTGATTTCCTGAAACATATATCTACATATTAAGAATACACGTCTCATACGGTTTCTTCTCTTCTGCCCTAGATTGAAATGCAATAGGAAGGTGGGAGAAGGCCTCATCTGAGTTGAAACTAAAGAGAAAAAAAGAAATGCACATGTACCATTAAAATCTGGATCCACAGAAGGTAGTTTTTTGGCAGCTTTATTTTTGTGGGTTTCTAACAGCTGTCGTATTTAATCTGATTGTGAATAAGGGGAGAAGATGTACTGCCATGAATGCTAGTGCATGGTCTGAGCTCCAGCTTTCTTTATTATTTCCATTATCACAGTGGATCTCCATTGGCCTGAATTGCTAACATCCTTATAGAAACGATAAGACTAAAATGGTTCTACCTGTCATTCACTGATGTGTGAATTGACAATCAAATGATTGATCAATTTCTCTGTGCTTCAATAGCTACTTTCATCCTGATTTGCTGTATAAAATGCAGCAATTTCAGCTGAGTTTTCTATGGGGCAGGTAAAGTAAATTAGGCAATTAGACATAATCTTAGATTTAAAAATTGAAAACCCATCAGCATCTCTGTCTTGCAAAGAAAATACATTTCAAAATCTGAAAATACAAAATCTTTTGTAAGGAAGAAATAGCCTCACTATAAAAACTCCTGTAGTCCTGGCATTCTATATGTGAATGGCTTTCATGAATTTCTAATATATTTTTCTTTTGTTCATTTTTTTCAAAAAAACTTTGGACTCTAGAAGCTTTTAAAAGGAGAAGTTTTTAAAGTGGAGCAATAGGAAGTGCTAAATATTTTATTAGTGATTTGCAATAACATGCTTTTCCTTTATTCCTTTAATAGAAAAAAATCATGACAGTTAGCAAAATGATGAGGATTAATGTATGAAAATGTATTGCATGGCAGCCTCTGAGTCATGTATTTATAAACAGTTTCTTTTAGAAAGAAAGTATGTCAAAATAGATTACAAGAATACTAGGAAATTATTGTAGTCAGATCAAACAGAATACACAGTCCGTGATTTTTTTCTGTAACTTCTGCTGCATCCTGACTGAGATCACCCAGTCTTCATCTGCTTCCCACTCTCACAGGAATGTCATGTTGCTTTTGTTCACCTCCTGGTTTAAAACAGAGTAAAGTGAGTGACTATCTCAAGAGTTTAAGGTATGAAAAATGCTTCATGATTTAAGTGAGGTTTCATCCCAAATCACTTTTCAGTTTATTTAGTCCTTTTTGCTGTTGTTGGTGAACTGTGCCCTTCCTGGTCTACAGGTAATCATTCACTTTTGAACATTAATATTACCACAGTTGTATGTTCTACATAATCTGTCAAAACTAAGGAGCAATTAAGGGCCGCAGAAACAAAAAAAAAAAAAACAACTCCATAACCAAACACCCAAATATAATGATAAAAACAGAGACAGAGACCATCAAAATAGAAAAGTTGAGGCAGACAAAAGCTGAGTAATAGTTTTGACAGGCTGACTGGAAGCCACTGTGCTTTAGGCTGTGAGGGCTTCATCCAAGTTTTACTGGTGGCTGTAGAATGGCTTCAGCAGGCTTTCATTCAAACCCAATTCAGCCAATTTATTGAATGATTTCTTCATTTTTGTCACACCAGTCTTGTTGCTGAGCAGGAATGAGGAGGAAGGGGACAAGGGGAGGCCAAAGGAAAGTTGACCACACAAATGTAATGTTGGAAGCATTAGACTGCATGGGGTTGTTCAGCCTCCACAAAGAACCAAACTTATTCCCATGGAAACCAATGTTCAAAGATGAATAAGTAGCCTGGCTCTCAGCAGCTCCCTTTCCTTTTTTCTCTTTTCTTCTCTCTTGGGATGTTTTGTTGTTGTTTTTGGTAAAGGGAAAGAAAGAGTCTCTTCACCTCCAAGCAGCTTGAGAAAAGACTGGCAACATTCATTCCACTAATAAGGTGTCAATTAATGCAAAGAGGAATGTCCTGGATTTCTCAAAGAGATGTATTTTTCAATAGGAGCTAGTCAAGATGTTGATGAGGTTTTGTTTCTCTCTCTTTTTTTGTTTTGTTTTGTTTAAATGGAACATAAACTTTCTTGAAAAAGGGGGCTGCTAAACTGGTGTTGTAAGTCTGCCCTCACGTGTTGGATTTTAACTCTTCAGGAGAGAAAGTGTAAGTGCGCTCAAAGAAATCCACCAGATGTATTGTGGCACCACCCAGTACAGATACTCAGGTCTGCTTTTTTTAGTATTGAGGTTTGGATGCAGATGTAGGTGTAGCAATGGATTACATACACAGGAAATACACAGAGGTGTACGCTATCCATTTGACGTAGCAGATGTGGGTCGTTTTCATGCCTACACTAAGTAGATAATGAATTCAAAGGGAATCTTACCGAGATGTTGCTGATGGTATCAGTGTTATAATGTGTTGACTGGCATCAAAAAAGATGAAAGGTGGGCTGAAAAGCATGAGAATGATCAACCAACTTTTAAGGCTGAAAAGCACGAGAATGATCAACCAACTTTTAATAAGTAAGGAAGGTAGTCTCAGAAATCTGAAGGAAATCCTTTGCGTTTGGCTTCTTGCGAGGAGGGTTTCTGAGAACAGGAAATGCCATAGGATACAGTGTCATATGGGAAATGTCCAGACTTAGTCAGTATGAATCAGTGCTTAGATGGGGCACAAGTGCTTCTGCAGGCTTTGGAACCAATGAAGCCAGGTCTCCTGCAGGCTTCCAACTGGGCCAAATGAGTCTGATGTCTCTAAAAGTCAGTGCCCACTGAATTTTTGGTATCATAAGCATCTACAGAAGAGCTTTTCTGTCCAGCAGAGGACCTCTTCTCTGTGGATCCTCTGATACCTAAATGATGATCTCATGCTGCAGCCTTTCCTTTAGCAGAGAATAAATTTCTCCTCTCCAGACATCTGTTTCTGTAAAATTTATAACAACATAATGTCTATCTGTCTATTCCACTTGGCTGACATCAGCCAGTAGGCTCAAAATTACTGGGGAAACCAGCCAGAAAAAAATGATTGCTTAAGCCTCATTTCCTTAGGAAACTCAGCTAAAAAGTTAATATTAGCAATAACTTGTGGATTGGAGCCACCAGTGGGGGAATGCAGCGTGGCACTGAAGCTGTGTATGGCCAATTGCAGTCTGGTGCATTGCTCCCATTGCACTTTTGCTGTAAACTTTCTCCTGGGCCCTGTTGGCAAACAAACTTTCCTCCAGCTGCTGTGTGGGTGAATGGTCACAGCAGAGTCCTTGGCAGGGCCAAGAGCCTCACTGCTTCTCTGTTTACCCACTGCTTTTTTGGGGTGTGGACACCTGCTCACCAGAAAGGGATAGAGACCACACATCCATTTAATCTGGGTTTTCCCTGGCCTTCTGCACATTTTGGATCTGCACTCAAATTAGCACTTTGCAATGGGTTTCAACTCCTGTCACTGAGTAATTCAATTCCATGGCATTTAAAAAAAAAAAGTCTTTGAAAAGACCTGCATGTTCTTCTCCTTCTGAATATATGAGTCTCAATTTGGTTTAATGAATCTATCTGGAGTCCTTAAATTATTTTTTAAGTTACTCTTTTAAAGTTTTGTTATTTCTTGCTAGATAATGATTCATGGATATGGAGTGTGAGAAATGCGGTTTTTGCTGCAATGGGTAGAAACCTGGGTCTCCACTTCTTCACTGCTGTCTAGGGTCTTCATTTTTACCTGCATGGTGTTGTTTGTGCTGTATATCCTCTCTTCCCTCCTTTCTCTTTCTCAGAACAGTGCTTAAAATTGCATTTATCTTTTCAGAATACTGAAATGATAATCTCTGTTAAAAAGATCCTTAAAACCCCACCGCATTTCACAGCAGATTCTTCCTTCTCCATCTCCATCACATATGGTGAGTGATAGCTACCTCACTGTGATCCCTTCAGCTCACAGTGTGTTTAAGAAGTTCCTTATATGCTAAGAAAGGCACGCAGCCAAAGCTGCTTGTGCTGAGATTTTTTTTCTGTGTGAATATGAAGCAGGCCAATGGCATTGTAACTGCTTTGCCGCGTGAGCTCATTTTCAGTATTCCCTTTTATCCTGAGGCGATGACCTTTCTATTACCAGCCTCTCTGAAAAGGAGTACAACCACGTCTTGTCTGTGTCTTCTTGTTTATGGTTTATATGTGGCTCAAACTTCTGCCAGAAACTTAGTGCCATTTTACTGCCTGGTTTTACATTCTGTGTGTGATGTACTAATTATCAGGGTGTGACAGAGCACTTATTTCCTATCATAAACCAGGGCTGTTACCCAAGAAGGAAATTTTGTTTGAGTCATGAAAGCATATAACAATATGAAATATTCTCTGAGAACCATATTGTGATCCTGTTGACATTGACGAGAATGTTGGTTTTGTCTTCACTGTGAGAGCCGCGTAATAAAAGACAAGGCATTTCTATGCCTGCTTCTATTTGATTTTTGAGAACCAATTCCCCACAGTACTGTCAGCACTGGGCAGTTGTATACCTCAGTTGAATACCTGGTGCAGCACTAGCAGGGGATACTCAGTATGCTAGAGAGCCACAGTCTTTGTGGATGTAAATTAGTGTAGCTCCTTTCACATCGGGGCAGTGCACTGTTTTATATTATGGGGAAGTCTTGCTCTCAGCTTCAAGCTGCCATTTCCTCCCCTTTTTAGAAGGGAAAAAGCAAAGAGTTTGCACTTTTAATCCATTCCTACTAAGGGGAGGTTGAGAGGAAAGAAATAAAACAATTTGGAGACTGTGTAGCAGTTTCCTAGTTCCCTACTTGTAAAACTCATGACTTAATGGGAATACACTTGCACTCAGCCATACTTGCCTACGGCAAAAGAGACAATGAAGTATTTCTGCTTACACCATCACAAGGCTTCACTTGAACAGCAGAAGCACAAGGAGAAGCCAGATTCAAACCAAGAGCAAGGGTGAAGAGAGGGCAACTTCCCTCATGGCCAGGGCTCTGAACACTGTGCTCACTGCAGCAGCACTGATTGTTGGGCATCTGTGCATCAGGTTCAAGTGTTGTGCAGCTGTTGCTATCAGTTTTTCATACATTCACTGGCTGATGGCAATTTCTTCCTCCTCTGTGGAAGAGATGGTAAAATTTAAGCACAAGAAAGTTGGTCTTTTCAGACAATTCCAGCATACTATACAACCAACGGTGTTCAGAACATGTGTGATATTGTATTATAGACATTTCTGGCTGTAAGAGCAGAATTCAGCCTTGAACTAATTTACATGATTAACACATGAAGACAGAATGTCCCACCATACTTTTATAGCGCTGAAATGCAAATTTTGATTTACATTCCAACTCAGTTACTTTTCTGATTGATTCCTCCTCCTTCTTATCCTCTTCCTGAGAAAAAAGGAAAAAAAAAAAAAAAAAGAAGCATTTTCATCTTTAACTTTTATCTTAAGTATCTCTTTCTGATCTTCTGCAGACTGAACCTTGACAGTTTTCAATGAAATAGATGACCCCTTCTGTTCCACATATCCCATCATTTATTGGCGTCTTGCACCTGTCAAATGCCACATTTTCTCCCTCTGGGAGCAAGCCCCTGCTCACGTAACCCTTCTTTCCTTGTAACTAGAGAGAGAACTACAGGTGTCAGTTAAGCCATCAGTATTTCTTTGATCTTTCCTAGATATTTTTTAATTGGAATTTTTCTTCCTAAGGGTTTTTCCTGTGTCACTCTACTTTCAAGTAGAGAAGCATTTGTTTAGTTTTCATTAAGCCTGAAGCCCAAATTGTGCTGGTGCATCAGTGAAAAATGGAAGTGATTCCCCTTATTTTGGCAGATCACTCTGCATTAAACCTTATCCACAAAATAGTTTTGGTCTCCCTTTCATCTTCCATTTCTTTTTCAGAAACAAGATCCCTGTTTATGAATAGCCCTTCAATGAGTGCTTCAAATCTAACCCTTATTTGAGAAAACATTCAGATAGTTTCCCAAATCAGGAGTACAGAAAATATTCACTCATCTAGAAAATACTCACTTCTCTATCTGGAAAATCAGGTATACTGAAGGAAAAACAGATACTTAATAATTTTCTGTGGAACTGATATACCCTTTGTCAGGACAGCAATCCTTTCTAACTGATGTTCTGCAGTTGAAATGGAAGATGAGAGTCTAAAGCACACATTACTGGGGAGACCATTTCCTTGTGCTCTCCAAGAGGCCAGATGTAGTCACTGCTGGCTTTCTCTGCACCACTGAAATTAAAACTGAAATTGGCCTCATCTCTGTGTCTTCTTTCAGAGATTTTAATAGTAATAAATCCTAAAAAGAGCATTTTAAAAACTAATGCCATCAAACCATAACTGGCATTTTAAACAGCTCTACCTGGATATCTAACCTGACCACTTTCATTTTTGATTCTGACCCCTCCTTCTCCCTCTGCTTCTCCTGTCTTCGCAAAAAAGACTCTGCTGCCTGTGTGAAATGGTTGGAGAGTGTCTGTGTTTTTAAAATAATGAAGTACCTGTGAGGTTTCCAAAAACACTGAAACCATTTCTGCATATATATATATATATATATATATATATTTTTTTTTTTTTTAGATTTCTTGGTAGTGCTTTCCTTTCTATGTCAGGGTATTCATGGTGGGGCAGAGCCCACATCATCCTGTTTCAGGCAGTCTTGTGCTGCAACCAGTGATCCTTGTACTTTCTGCCCTGCCTAAAGTACCCCTGAACAGTACTGCAGATCCAGAATAAGCTCCCTAGGCACCCCCAGCCCCCCGTCCCACATCCCTTACCCACCCCACCTCAGCTTCTGCCCTTCCATGAGTCAGGGTGACCACACAGCACTTTCTGCCTCTGCCTCCAGGAGCCATTCAAGTTAAGTATGCATATGTGTGTGTGTACATGTATACACGTTTATTTTAACCCTCTGTGTAATAAATTTCTGTCTCCTTTCAGTGTGACGTGAGAGAATTTGGGAAAGTTAGAAATTAGTTCACCTGTATTTTCCTATACTTTAATACCCCTCATACATGAGGCAAGGTTCCTGGTAGTGCATGTTTTCTCATCTCAGCCTACTGAGCTATTGTCTTTAATATATTTCTTGCGACATCTCTTTGGAAGTACATGTTTTAAAAATGTAAGGAGGATGCGTGAGCTTTCTGCTATGTTTATTCAATTCTCAACCCTCCAAACACTTGAGAATTAGAATTATTCAGCTAGGCTTAATGAGGCTGACTTGGAGTGAAGTTATGTGCATGAAAGTCAAGGGTAGGAGGCCTTGATGTTATGCATTTTTAGGTGGTTATGGGGTTTTCAATATTAATGTTTATTACTGAATAGTCTGAAGGAGAACTCAGGCTGTACCTTTTCATCAGTGCTCGTTACCTTGCTGCAAAGGAGCTCCTTGGAGGGTGTCTGGAATGTGGAAGTTTGTTTGTGGAAGCACTGCCATCTGTCAGTGCAGATCTGAGGGCTTCATGTCAGCCACTCCAACCTCAAACCTTGCCAAGAGCCAAAGCTGCAAGCTCTGTGTAGGTTTGTGACACTAACCTCTAAGCTCTCAGAATGATGACTTTTCCTTTGACTCCATTTCCCAATTAATAGAATGGAAAAACCAATTCTGGACATTCAAATTGACCAGCATGAAGCATCGCTGTGCTGTACTGTGATCCCTAACAAAAACCACAAAGAATTGGGTAAGAAAATTGGACTAGACTAAAAGTCTGACCATTTTCCCATCCCAGCTTGTTTGGACATTGAAGGTTGGTTTGAGTTTTTTTGTTTTTCTCTTGAATTGTCTTTGACCCTCTCTTTAGAAGGTCCTGAAGAATGTGAGAAGGCCAATTTGCTTGTGGCCTTAGCAGTTTTGGTTAATGGGACTGCAGGAAGGACTTCTTGCCTCATGCTGGAGACTTGAAGACAGATTTCTGTAAAACTCTGGAGAAGAGATTGTTCAGATTGTCTGGCAAAGATGCACATGAGCATGGGGACATTCAGTGCTGGGGACCAGGGACTCCTCACAATTAATCTTAGAGGCTTCTCTGGGGCTTTATCCTGACCTCATCCCTGCTCCCATTCATAAGTATAGTAAGAAAAATTCCTGTTGAGTCACCCTAAGGATACGTTTAGAAGAAATCTTTTTTTTCCTAGATGTGTCCTTTGCTCTGCTAAAGCAGCTGCTGCGTAAGGCCAAGTGCCATCCTAGCCTTTCTGAGTAGTAGATTTTGCTGAATGCACCTGTGAGAGCAGAGGAACAGGTACCTTTTATTTTTGTAATGATTTTTATTCTGATTTCACTCAGACCTTCAGATATGCATATTTGCATAACTGTCTTTACAATTTTGAGCTAGTAAATGGATTTGGTCAGAACATGCTGACTGCAGGAAATGGAAGCCTTTTTTTCAGAAATATCTCACTTTAATGAAGTAAATGCGTTATACTCAGATCACTCCCACAAAGCTGAGTATTTGTCCTCTACAGCACAGTTTTGGGTTTTACACCATGTTGCAATATTCATACTACAATTATAAAAAATGCATAGCCATAGAATTGCTTTTGGAATATTCTATTTCACAGTAAAGGTATAAAATTTTTGATTTTTTATCCTCATTCTTCTTGAAGGAGTATTGAAGAAACTGAGAATTCCTCACAAAATAAAAATTCCGAATTTTAATTAGCTTTACTTAAATAAATGTCATCCACACCTAGCACTATGGGATTTTGGAAATAAAGTCCCACCTGTTTCTTCAGAGCATTTTTGTAGAAGAATGAGAAGTGGAAGCACAGGAGAGGGAGGTATGCCTGTTGGTGATTTGAAACATAAGAAGGACCCTCCATTCCAATTTTATCTATAAAACCCTCCCTGGTGTGAGACAGCTGTTGCCTCTGAAGCCCTCTACATATCTGTCAAAATCCCAAGGGTGCTTCTTTTTTTAACCTATATTGTATCCCCACTGCCCTTGAGATCCTATATTACAGCTACTTTCCTCACAATGATTTGATAAGGATATCTGTTTTGGACCATGTCAGTGTTAGAGAATTGCTGTCAAGCATCAAGAGATGCTCTCTCTCTCCCCCTGAGGCTTTAAAGATGCTATTCTAAAATTAAAGTGTTTAGTATAGATACGATGCTTAGGGTTATAATGAGGTCAAGAGTTGCTGGCAGTTTCCAACAAGATTTTTTAAAAAATAAGTTGATCAGATCTCTTGCTGTGGTTATTTCCCTTTTTCAACAGAGAAATATAGAGAGATCAGGTAGAGAAACAGTCAGAAACAGAAAGGTTTAAAAAAATATTTGGAAATTATTCTGATTGCATTGTCTAATGCAAGTTGCCCCATTTTATTAAGCTGGCATCCTCTGCAATGCAATGTGACATGGAATATGTGATGTAATGAGATATGCCCGCCAAAATGCAATGTGCTTTGTTTTAGTCAGAATATATTAATCCACTTACTGAATAATTGACCCAAAGAGATTCTGTCAAACAGTATTAAATTATTCACTGGATTTCCAAACCAGCAGGCAGTGTCCTTTAAATATTTAAGAATAATGTCAAATAATTTTCCACACCAAAATTATTCTTTTTTTTGGTGTTCTTTGAGGTTCCTTAGCTGTTCTCTGTTGTTTAAGGAGGGCAGGATAATGAAATAAAAGCCAGTGTGCCCTTCAGTTGCTAGCTCACCTAGCAGCACCCCAGAAGGGGATGGAAATGCTCACCTGGTTCAGCTGTCAGACCCAGCCAGATCCATTAGCACTTTTTATGCCTCACCCATGCGTTTTTAAGGAAATCCCAAACTCTCCACATACCTATACCTATAATTTCATCACGTAGCCTGTTGCCTCAGCAGTGAGTTACCCCAGAGAGGATGCAGCACAGAGGCTGTGAAGTGTCCTGCTATTTCCTACCCTCAGGCTTCATAGTACCTGTCTAGGTGTGCATTATGAGATAACAACCTTGCCGGATCAATTTAGGTGTGGAAAATAGGTTTCCTTAAAAAAGGGACGTCAGTACAGCAGCATTCAAGTTCTACCAATTACAGTGTCTGACACCTTTCCCCTTGAAGGTTGCATGCTGAACGAGTGCAGGGTATATTTCTGGCTTGTTTAAAAAGGATGAGGACAGGCATCTGATAGCTTACCTTAATTATTCCATTTCCTCCTCCCTATATACATTTCCAAAATCTAATTATAGTGCTCATGGCCCCTGCTATCAGCCAGTACCCAGATTAATATAAAGCCACGGGAAGGACAGCGGCCTCCCTTCATGCTTTCCACAACATTGCAAATCTATTCCAGCAGTCTTTTGATACTAATATTTTGATACATTCATCATTGTGTTAGCATCAGCAGTGAGCAATATTTACAGTCTATAAGCTCTTCCAGGACCAACTGTTCATATTACTCCTGTTAAGTCCATTCAATTTTCCACCTGAAATACCACATTTATCTAGTCAGAGCTTGACATCTATTTTCGGGGGGGGGAGGGGGTTGCTTTCAATAACAAGTTTTATTTAATTGTATGTTTTGCTTCTCCTAAAGAACGCGCTAAGGCAATCTGTTACGTATTGTCAATCAAGTAAGATGCACTTGGCTGCATCTTGGGGTTTATTATCTAGGTCCTGATATGGGGACATTTTTGTGCATATGCATCTGTGTGTGTTGAGGTGGAATTGCTTATCTGCTCTGTAGCTTTATTTGGACTGGAATTTGCTGCAATGTCCTCACGAGTGCAGGAATGTTGTCCAGGGTTATGGTCTGTGTGCAGTCAGGGCAGCCCTGTTTGATAAGATTGCTATTGCAAGCCACAAGTATTGTCACACCCTGCTTCTTTTAGTAAACAAGCAGACTCCAAACACACTAAATATTCTTTATTTGTCAATATAAAGTAATGACTATTTTGCAACTGCTCTACCTTAAAGATTTAAATCTGGCTTTAGGAGACAGCAAACCCTATGACTCTGCTCAGCTGCAGTGGAAGTAAAGCCCAAATGGAACAAAAAAAATATATAGGAAATTCTTATCATCATCATCACCTTCTTCAGACAAGGGAGAAAATTATAGTAGGATTAAAAATAAACTTTGCACCTCCTACAAAGGCTTACACAGATCTCTGAATTTTAAATTCCAAGACTGCCACAGACATTATGGGTTTCAATGTCCTGGCACTTTGGGACAGCAGCAGCTAACTAAGACTTAGCCAAAGAATGCACTTCTTTTTTATTTTGCCTGATAGACTCCCCTGCTATAATCCCTACTCACTGCACAGTGACATTCACCCCCAAAGCAGGAGCTTGTGAGAGACTTCTTTTGGTATAAAACGGACACCTTTTTCTCTCACATTTCCTGTGTGCAGAAACACCATGGTTTGTGCATGGTACTGATGTGAAAAGAGCATATCCAAGACTCCTATTAGCAGTCACCACATGCAGTAGAGGTGATGGATGGAGATAATTGGGAAGGAAGTCGCTGTTTTATGAGAAATTATACATTAACTTTTGTTAAATGGAACAGGAACAAAGAAACCCATAGTAATTTCCAGAAAAAAAAAATTAGGGTCATACCAAAGGCTTAAGAGTATCAAAATCTTTGATTCTAGTTTCAATCTTTAAAAAAAATCTGTATAAATGTACACATATAAAGGATTTAAAAGCCACAAATGGAAGGAGAAACTATTGATCTTCTTTTTTAGAAATGACCTGCTAGAGCACTCTGATCTTCCTTGGATGGTTAATTTTTCTGTGCTCCAGGTTTCTCTTTTTGCAACCTTTTCCCCTGTTGGTCTACGATACCTCAGGTGGGTCAAGCCCAGATTTTTCCCCCAACATGCTGTTCATACTGCACCTGTTAAACAGGGCAGCACAGAGCAATGACTGCTGTTTTGAGAGGTAATTCCTCAAGCAGCATCCACCACTGTGGAAGATCAAGAAGTTAGGACAGGAAGTGACCATGTCCCAGGGACCTGCCCCAGAGAATATATCTTCCTGCAGGATCTTGTCAGGTTGGAGGTTCTCCTGCAGACACAGCAAGGAGAAAAGGAAAAGAAGGAATGATGAAGGTCAGGATATGGTTCCACTTACTGCTTCTATGGGTAGAGGATCACAGGTGCTGTGCAGCCACCCTGCTCCACCAATGGAATGGAACAGTCATAGGGTTTCTCCTCTTCAGCACTGTGGGAAAGTCCTGGGGCTAACAGAGACACTATAACCTTGCCTTGGGGGATTCTTACAACTGAAATTCTGTCTTGTTCTGAACACAGAGGTGTGGAATGCTTTCCCCAGATATGCAGCTAATGCCTATTAGAGCTAGGCTAAAAACCTTTCCCTTCAATTTCCAGTCTGAAGCAAGACTCAGTTTCTCCCTATTGCAGTGCACGTGGCAGTGTCGGTGGTGTTCTAGTCTGCTGGTAATGTTCCCTGTGCTGATGGACATTACTGTACAGCTCACACAAAGCCAAGGAAATGAGTGTGGAGGACTTGCTTTGCCTTGGCTGCCATGCCAGCAGGATGCTGACAGGTTGCTGACTGTGTGCAGTCCTGCAAACAAAGCTTTTTGGGAGCAAGGCTGCCAAAGCTTTAGAGAAAAGCATCTTAAACCTCAGGTGCTGCAGCATCATCAGGCAGGGCAGTGATGTGCTGGGATGTGCTCTGTGTGTGTGTGTTTGCTGGGGGCTAACACCAGGGTGAAGCAAACAGCTTTTGAACGAGTTGGTGCCAGAAGGGACATGCCCAGCATCCCGAGGCAGCCTCAGCGAGACATCCGACTGATTAGATACTGAGGTCAGGCGCTGAGAGACCAAGGTCGTGCCACGTCCTGCTTTTCTCATCCAGCTGGGCCCCAATAAAACAGCAGCTGGTAAGACCACCAATCAGATAAGGTGGCAATTTTCAACAGTCTCAAATTATTGTTGCAGCCAGGGAGGTCCAGATAAGACCAATCAGATGCTGGAATGATTTAGCCCTTTCTGATTTCTCCCCCGTACCCTTTTTTTCCTTATTCTTCCTTGTGAAGACAGACAATCATGTGAATGTGAACGCAGGGAGAGCTCACAGAGTCCCTCACCATCCTCAGAACAGAATGTGAGGGTTGATTTATGGGATGGATTACTTGGAAATGGTAATTCTTTGCTCTTTATGATGTTTTGTTGGAAGGTGCAGTACCCTCCAGTCAGAGCAGCTGGATCGCACTGAGGTTTTTACAAAAGGGGTGAGAGAAGGGGGGTGGTGGTGAGTACAGAAGCTGCTTTAACACAGCAGTTAATAAGACACCAGCACATTAATCATGTGACAGATATTGAATCTAACAGGGCAAGGCAATAGTTTTTAAAAACAGACAGTTAAGCTACTACCTGGTAGAAAAAGGCTGACTGAACAGCACAGGTTTTATGCCACTATTTGCAATTAGAGTTATTTTTTATCCTTTTTTTTTTTTTCCCCTCCCTGTATGAAAGTCTTAAAATACCTTTTTAGACCTCTAAGAAAATAGCAGAGAAACCATTCAGGGCAGTAAAAGAGGGCTGCACAGCCCTTCCCTCTTGACCTGCTGTACCCTGGGCTACACTGCCGGTGTTTACACAGAACCCTGCTGTGGTCCCTGAGCTGTAGTGCCAGGGCTTGACACGAGTGAAAGACTCCTGAGGGTCATGGCACAGAAGAAAGTCTCTGATACTGTGATACAGCCAGGACAGACTCCTGATTAAAAGAGACATGATTATCAACTGCAGCCTAGAGGTGTGGATCCCTTCTTTCATGTGACTGTCCAGGCAGCTTTATCCTATCTATCCTACCAGATCATGTACACCCTGGCCCCTTTTATGACCTCCTGCCTGACTAGAAGTGGCAAAGTGGGGGGAGAACTGGGGTAATTTTGGTGCACAGCTACAGATAAGCCCACACCTCCTTGGTGTCCTTTATTTAAAGGAGCTTCAGTCATTTTCATGCTGTGGTTACTGATGTTATAGTGAAGCTTACTTTTCATTGCTAAACACTGAAAAAAAAGGAAGGAAAAATTACTAAATGAACCACCCACATGAGTGTGTAGGCTTTCAGCATGTGTATTTGCCCTTCATTTTGAGCCTTGGTCAAACTGCTTGCCATGACAAGTTGGGAGCACTGGGCAAGACCAAAGCAGACAGAGCAGTCATAAATAGAATCATAGATTTGTCAAAGTTTGAAAAGACCTTTAAGATCATCTAGTCCAACTGTCAACCCAGCTGCACCACCCTGCTCACAATTAAGCTCCATCACTTCCCTCAGCAGTCTGACTAGGTAAAGTTTTGTCTTTCTTCCCATATGACAAATATAGATTTCCAGGGACGTGCCTCTTGGCCACTACTGTATGATGAAATGGGCCCTTAAAGTAGGATGCAAACAGATGTGACCACTGTAAATGAATCATAAGAATTGCTTTCCCAGAGGACATCTCATGTCCATCTTGCTCATTAATCAGTCCCTGACGGTGATCAAAGCCTGATGTTACAAGGAAAGATAAAAAAATAATTGTAATAAATGACAATGTTGTTTATTTGAGACAAAAATGCTTCAAGACAGTGCTATGGGAAAAAAATGTTCTCTTGACTCTGGACGAATCATTAGCAAATGCCAAGCAACAAAGGACAAATACGTGGTTCTGCTGATGAGAATCATAAAATGGAGCTTCATGGTCAGTGTTGGCAATAGCTACAGTAAGCGCAGCTTCCAGAGCTGGCTATGTTTGTAAGATGAAGTCCATAAATTTTGGGGGTAGATCATTTAGGTAAGACACCTGAATTGCCTAAGAATCACCAGCTCCAGGAAGGCTTGTCAGGAGTTCCCTTTGTTTCAGTGAATGCTATAACTGGTGCAACTCATTACACCTTTTTGTGGTTGATGTGTGGGAGCTTTGCTTCAGTGGACTCAAGGAAACCACAGTGTTTCTCAACAGCTGAACACCTGACACACAGCTTTCAGATGTGGTTTAGTTTTGGTTTGCCTTTTAAGGGTCACAGACAGCATTTAGAGGTTTTTGTGTTTGGTTTTATGGACTTAAAAAGACATTCGATAGTAGCAGTGTGGAATAATGTCTGCATGGATTTCCTGATGCTAATCAGATTAGTCCTTTTTCTTTTTAACATAAGTTTTGAGCTAAAGAGGTGAACTCAGATTAGGAAAGATGTGCATAGGAAATAATTGCTCTAGCAAGTTCTGATATATTTTTATGAAAAATAACTTAAAATATATCTTATGGTTTCCCAGCTGTTTGCTCTCTGAAATTTCTCTCCATGTCATAGCATCAGAATATACTGCAGGTTACAAGGTAACTGAGGGAGATGTCTGAGCTAGCTCTAACTGAGTGGGAGTTTGAAATAATGCTGCTGCATTTCATATTTCTGGTATCTAAGCCAGTTTAGAGTGGTTGGCTATCTCCACCTCACACTGCTGTCTGGGATGTAGATATTTGCTTTCAATCCTTAGTCAATTACAGAAAATATTGACAAACATTCACACACTTTAATATTTGTTTCTCAGTAAAAAAATCCTTCCCTAAGTACATTATGGTGCAATTTCACTTGTAGCTGACTAAATACAAATATAACTCATGCAGATGTGTTTGCCACCCACCTCTGTGTCTATGAAGCTCTGTGAGCAAATCCAGGGACACACCAGTTCACAAGAGCAGTGAAGCTGCTGCTGCTGCTGCTGCTGCTGGCCAAAGGAAAAATCTTTGCCCCATTGAACTCACTGGCAAAACTCTTGTTGACTATTTTAGGGACCAAAATACGTACTACAGTGAACACTTAGCACAGAAAGAACAAGACAGCCTCTTTTCTCTCACAGAAATCACTGAACTTGGCAACTGGACTGTCACTTTGAGCATTGGTGCTAAACAAATCACCTCCTGTGATATCTTCTCACTCTAGAGGAACAAAGGTCTTTTTTCACTGTGTTGTTCTTGCATATGGCATAATTACCAGCATTAAGATAGGCTTTGTTTCTTTTCCTACACACTTGGCACTTGGATTACATTTGGTTTTAGGTGTTTGGGGCTTTTTCCCCAACACAATACAGAAACACATGGAAGCATGAGGTTGCTTTATATTTGCCAGAACACCTAACTTAAAGAGTTTAAGCCCACGTAACTCCAACCCATACAGTCTGCATCTCATCTAGAATCCCTGTCTGCTGTCCAGCACTGACTTCCTAGGAGTCCTTTCCCTGCAGATGCTTGCAAGTGTTAGATAATTTCCTAATTAGCCTGAATGCACTATGATGGCTCTGTTTCAGTTGCATATCTATTCTTGGAAGCAGATGCTCTGAGACAGCAAGGTCTTCCAGTGAGCCAGAGCTGTGGTGCAGTGAAAGCAGCTCACTTCCACCTCCTTCTCAGGGGGGTCTGTGGAGCTTCCTGAAGGACCCTGCTGTGCCGCCAGGCAGAGCCCACTGCTTCAGGAGCGAACCCAAAAGGCGCCAGCAGGCACCTAGTAGCTCCTGCTCCTTCAGTCTCTTCTCTTTTGCAGAGGAATATTTCTGGCTTAAACCTCAGGAACAGAGTGAAGACTGACTCAGTGATTAAGTTATATGGATAGATCACCTGTGAAGGTATTTAATTATTTGTAAAAATAATTAGTTTTCTTGCTAGAAAATGTAGCAATCATCTGACAACAGAAACTTAAAATTTTCAGAGGCAGCACCTACACAGGACACTCAGAATAGATGGATTGGGTTCCACTTTTGCTTAGTAGGCTGGCAAATGGTTTATAAAGAAATAATAATAATAACAATAAGAAATAATAGTAATAATAAAATAAAAATTAGAAAAGAAAAAGAGACAAATCTTTAAGCGACAAAAACCACTGGTTTTTTTTATTCTCAGGCTTTTGAAATGCCTCAAACTTTCTTTTGGTAATTGCTATGCAAACATATTTGATGTCTGTGCAAAAACATCTGGAAGCTTACAGGGGCATCTGGACATAAATATTAAAAGATCAACAAAAACATGATGTGAATTAGCCATGTGGATACCCATAAAAACCACAACCACAAAACCCTCCTCCACATCTTTGGCTGCAAAAGTGGATGCTTTCTCACTCGGTTTTGATGTGTTTATGAAGTGACATTCAAAAAGTGAGTGGTCATGACTAATGATTTGGTTTCCTTTCATTTTGACCACTCTTTATCACACTAGAAATTCCCTCACCTGATTTAATAGGAAGTAGGATAGGGAATGTGCCTCAATCCTTTTCCAAGTCCTCTTCTAAACTTTTGGTGTTCTATATGGATGTTTTGGTTCAGTTTGTGAAATGTGTGCTTGAAATGCTCCTTGTCCTGCAGGACACAGTCTAGACTTGCACTGATTTCTTTCTGTGGTGGGCAGAGCTACCTGAGAGTAGTTGCTGTGGGCAGTCACTGCTCTGTGTTACCAGAAATCTTGTTTTAGTGTACTCAGGTCTTACACTAGCATGCTCACTGGTGAGATGTGCTCTGATGGAGGAAAGGTGACTCTAAGGTCCAGCTCACATAGGGCAGCCGAAGGAAAAGAACAACCTCCATCCAACTCTCACAAAGTCAAAAAGCAAGCTAAAGTGGCAATTCCATAGTTATTTTTTGGCTTATGCAATCTGGTCTCATGACATTTGAGCCCCTCAGACTGGCAGTGTTGCGAATCACTTTTTCAAAACTGGTAAGATGAAGGCATACAAACCTCTTTGCTTTTTAATGAGTCTGTGGTGCAGATAATCAAAGGTTTTAGAAGCTGACAGGAGTCAAGCACATATGGATTTGATAACTCAGGGCTTATTACCTTGGTTTTCTCTCAGTAGAAACCTACATAATAGCGTTCTGGCTCCAGAAATGAATACAGGAAAGATTGAGCAGTTCTAGTATAGTAGAAGTCCTTTACATTTTCCAAAGAGAACTGGAAAATGCACAGTTCAGTGATATGGATCAGCTAAACAATGCTATGTCTTCTAGGTGCCATCACTTGCTCTTATCTCATCTTTTTCACATTCTTGTTGTTTTCTTCCTGGTTTTTAGCTTTGTTTGCTCAATCATTGCAGACTTCATTGCTATTCACCTCATTCTAAGGAGAGTGTTCAGCTACAGGTTATATATATCCTACTACCCAATCTGGACTGCTCATGGAGTGGGGCTGTTTTTAAATGGTACTTCTGTTTCTTAATTGTCTGAAGACATGTGTAGTATTTCACAATGGAACCAGAAATGCTGTAATTGGTTGTTGCCCTCTCCAGTTGCTAACCCACTGGGATATTCTGGATAGGACCAACTGCAAGGTGAACAAATTACTCTAAAAGACTCTCAAGAATGGAAACACACAGATGTTCATATTTGATTTCAGCCCTAATATTTAGTGAGGACTCTATAATTTAAATAAAAGGGTTAATTTTTCCCCAATTTAATCTCCTTTAAACAGTGTGGAAGTTATAAACATTATAATAATGTTACCACTTTCATATTTAAAAATATGCCCTCTAAGCATTTACATTCAAGATTTGTTTTTCTTCAGATGTGTAAATAACGCATAGCAATTTGCATCTCATGCATAAATCTTTCTCCTGTTGAACGCAAATTAAAAAATAAAAATAATCTGTCCCCCAACCCCTTTCATTTGCTTCTTTTTCCACCTCCTCATATTTACAGCATGTTAGCTGGCTAATTCTTCCAATGAGAATTTGAAGAGTTTATGTGTGTTTAAAAAATTATCTGACTGAAGTTTTCTTCCATTGAGTAAAAAGAAGCCTAGAGCTGATTAATAGCATTTCCTTTTCCAGTCCTAATGAATGTTTTTCAGGTTTTATGCATCCCAGATGAATCTATTTTAAATGGTGTGTGTCTGTCTGCGTGCATGAATGTTTCTCTTTCTTGGGATTTATCCCAAATGAGTTTAGCTTCTCTGTACCTTGTAGGACAATATTGATACTGGCCTAATCAATTTCAATTTGCTGTTAAACCAGAAACGAAGCATTTATCAGGATGAACCAGGAAGGGCTGAATGGACTTTTTGTGTTGCTGAGGTCTCTTTGTGAAATCTGCTCCATGAAGTTCTGGAGCTCAGAATCTACAGGAAGCTCTTCTCTGACTTGCACTTACCACCTAGTCTGGATGCACCCTCAGGGTGGTTTTACTCTACGTGTTTCCTGCGCTGGCAGTGTGTGTGCTTACTGATGAGTATCATCGGGCTCAACCCACTAAAAATAACTTCTCTGGATAGCCTTGCTGCCTTTGTAAAAATGCAACCAAAATATCTCATTGAATCATCTTTCCCAGCTCTGACCGGCTCTGCTATTTATGACTGCGGAGTCACTTCTGCCTCCCCGGCTGCTTCACACGGAGCGCGGAGCCAGCCCTGGCAGACGTGAGAGGTGCCAGCAGCAGCAGCAGGAGCTCTCTGGTGGGTGAAACCTTCTGCTCACACAGCACGTCCCAGCCCTGAGCTGCTGGAGATACAGGGTGTTGCAAACTCCCCGCTCCTGGAGGCAGGTGCTGCTTTAGGGATCAGCTCTGAACGCCCTGGCAAGCAGTGGGTGAGCATTTCTTCCGCTGCTGCCTGATCACAGCAGAGCTAATTTTAAAGTGGTGAGGAAGCGCAGGGAGGTGATAGCAGGATGGTCCCAGCTGTTCCTCCCAAGGACGCGAGTGGCACTTCCATCTGAGAGGGAAGGCAGGAACTCCCATTTCACTGCACAGACTGAGAGAGTGGGGAGAAGAGAGTAAAACCTTCCCTAGATTCCTGTTTCACTTCAGAAAAGTGTTTTCAAAGGCTCATCCTCCCTTCCTCTCCTCCTCTCCTGCAAGTTATATTTAGTTTTAAGCTCTCCTGGCTGCTGCACTGATAGTTTCTTACTATTTCCACTGCAATTAATCAGAACAGGGTTGATTATGCTTTTGTCTCTGATTGTGTAAATCAGGATCCTTCTGTCTAAAATGAGGGGGCCTTTGCTGCCTGGGTACACTGCTTTCCATCCCATGCCATCCCATCTCTTCAGCACAGCCAGGCAGCCAGGCATTCCTGGATTCACGTGGCATATGTTGCTCTGGTGTTGAAAACAGGCCGAAGAGGACTGAGGTGAAGGACTAAGCAAGCATCATAGCTTTGGTGAGAGGAGCTGTGAGATGGATGAAGTCACCATTTTAGGGGGTCTGTTAACCCACTTTCATGCTGTGGTGCGAGGGGGACATGAGAAGAGCTAGAGGGCTTTGTCCCACTTGCTCTGCAGCACAGCCAAGCTCATCACTTCAAGTACACTTCTTCAAAACCTGCTTGAATAGGGTAGCGCTCATGCAATATGAACTGGAGAGATAAAGTAGGTGTAGGTAGAAAAATATCATAGTAAAGAAAGCAGCTCAAGATCCCAGCAGTCTTTTCTAACAGCCCACAGGCTGCTTCCATCCCTGTTTCACACAAAACATCATGAGGGCTTTGGCCCCCACTGTGGGCCTGCCTGGCTCACCTTGAGGCACCCAGGCTCTCCCTTGAGATCACTGGTCATATTGGGACAACATGAGCACAGAAAGAGCAATGAGGATGTGTGACACCTTCTGTGTGTTTGGAGAAGTTAATTGAAAGAGCAAACTGTAATTGCAGGAGTCCCCAGTACTACAGATATTAGTGGCTTTGCTGGCTCTTCAGCCTTAGCTCTTTTCCTTCCTGTCTCACAGCCCATGAGCCTGGCCAGAAGATATCATCTGTTTTAGAGGAAGCTGTGCCTGCAAATCAAAAAGCTCTTTAAAAATATGTATTTAGATTCAGCATTCCTGTGGGAGTGACTGCTTTGCAGGTTTGTAGTCTCAGGTGCAGAAGGGTTAAAATTATTCGCTTAAAGACTTAAGATGCAGAGTAGAGCAGGCAGCAGGACCAAGGGGTTGCAATCCTTAAGGGACCATTCCTAACACTTTTCCATAATCCCTTCTTTTCAGTTAGTAGCAAATGATAATTTATAACATTGCCTCTTAGGAAAGCAACTGCAGCATTGTTCTGCAAACCAACCCAAGTCAGAAATTTTCCAGTTACACTAGCTAAAGCTGCAGGAAGTATTTCTGAAGGACAGACACACTATGCATCTTTTTCTTCCACCTGCCTAAACACTGGGCTGTGTGTTTCTGTTCTGGTCTTAAAGAGGAATGATGAATTGCAATTCCAGCTTGCAGGGTATAACATTTGATTTTGCTGTATCTGTGGTTAGCAGATCACATTCTTAATACACCCTTACTTGTCAAACAACAGCTCTGTAGGCAGAGATCAAAGGAGCTGGCAAGAACATGTTTTCTTCACTCATATAGGAGAAGATGAGAGGTAACATGATCTTGACCTCTGAAAGTCAGGTACAGCTCTGAGAGTGGGTGACATGAGCCAGCACTTCTGTTGATCATATAACAACAACAAATACTGGTGCCATAGCACAGACATGGATTAATTCTTTGGAGGGAGCTGTGTTTTTGCAGGTCCTAACCCCTGTAAAACTTCAATGAACTTATCCTGTATTGTTTGTAATTTTAACTATTTTTAATATATATATATATATATATATATATATATATATATATATATATATATATATGAACAAAGCAAGCTGATTTTTAGTAGATTGCGTTGCTGAAATTTGGGTGGAGAACAAGCAACTCCTTTAGAGAATTACATTTCAGATTATGTCACAAAGTCTGTCTCTGCAGGGTTTTATTGCTCCCTAAGTAATGTACTGTCTGCCCTTTCCCAGGAAGGTTTTACACCATCAACAAACAGCAGGGGAGTGAAAAATATCATCTGTAGGACATAGTAAACTCACAGAAGTAAATGTGGCTGTAAACTATAAGTAAGCTAGCAAATTTACAGATGTTCATTCTAATCCAGATGCAGCTACTGTATCTCCAAGGCCTCACAGACGTAGTGCAGAAGCTGCTTTGCCATATTGCATGGAGAATTAACGAAGTCACATGATGGTGTTGTTGCCATCTTTTCTTTTTCCCCCAGCTGCTAAATTACATTAAAAAGCACTAAATAAACACTCAATATTTTCCTTAAATAAATTTATTGTGTAGCAATTATTGCAGTTAATCTCAGTGTGTGTGTGTGACTGTAAGTGGGAGGTGTCAATCAATGTAATTAGAAAAGATGTGCCTGGAAAACAACCTCTGCATTACAACATTGCCCCCACTATAAACACCCTACCACATGGTGTGTCCCTTCTTAGTTACACAGTATAAGTCCTGTGTTGATTCAGGCTTGAATTACACAGTAAATCTTTTTTGTGAATTTATAGACTGTCCCTTTGAAGGCAGAATTGTGCCAGCCTATTTATTTAAAGTCCTTTTTTCACTGCAGCCGTGTGCTTTGGAGATCTAATACCTTATACCCAAAACCCCTGAGTGACAGCAGCTCTGCAATCTCCTGATACTTATAATACATTGCATATTATCAATAAAATGTTGCAAGACATGTCATAGATCTTATTAACATAACTTTAAATTATGGGTACAAGTTTGACCTATCTATTGATGGATTAGAAGCAGAGTTAGACTGTTAAACAGAAATAAAAGGCTCAGGGCATCATTAAACAAACTGTTTCAAGTAAAATGTCTGTATTTAACCATAAAAAGTCAAAGCATACCTGAAAAGCCAGCTGTCCCCAAGGCAACTTATAAAGTTTAAAGATATCCATGAATAGCTCTCAAGTATTTTTTAAAAATTATTTTTGCCATTGCTGTCATATTAATTATCATCCAAATTTCTCCCAGAATCTTTGGCCACCCTAAAAAGTTTTGATCTGTGTCTCTCCCAATCCCCCAAAGCAAACCAGAGAAAATAAGCTCTGAACTGCCAGGAGGTCTAGACAGCACCCAAACCTTTAGTATCAGTGACATGTAGATTGCCTGCCTGTTGTGTCCCGTTTCTGAGTTGAGATTCATTATGTCAAGGCTGGAGAGTGCAATGACAATGAGGCTCCAAACAGAGATTTACAAGTGACTCCTCAGACATGCAGGAGTCTATGCTGGCAGATGCAGCTGAAGACTTTGTACATTAGGTCACAAATGACTCTTCGGCAAATTTTCAGAGATGCTTTTTAGGGTTTGTTTATTTGTGTATGGTTAGGTAGCTTGACTAATTTTTATTTATGGAGTAGATTTTGGCATTTTAACTGTTGATTCTTTCCACATCTTTTTGTGTTCTCTTTGTGTTAGCACTTTGGCAACAGGGAAAAAATTAAGGCAAGTCATTTAAGTGACTCGTCTGAAGTTATGTAGGAAAACAAGCATAGGGCCATAAACAGCTCAGAGATGTCCTGTTTCCTAGCCCTCCACATATATCCTGGAAATATTCCTTTTTTTCTGAGTGTCATTAGGATTAACTGTCTATAGCATGGTAAATAAGGCTTCTTCCCTCCATACTTTATTGTTTAAAACATTGAATTTTATTTTTAGGATGTGAACTTCTGTGTTGGGGGGTAGTGGAGTGTGCTTAGTCTAATAAAGATGGAAGGCAAGAAGCCCAGAAATTACTGCCTTTTTTCATTATTTCTATAATATAATTTCTGGATCAAGTACAAAACTATGACTGAGAGAGAAAGAGAACTTTTCCATTGACTTGAGGGGGAATGGAGAGAGACATTGAAAAGAAACGTGTCCAGCTGATGAGTAAACTGGCATGTACCACTGAGTCATTAGTTTATTCTATTAGAGTGGACTGTGTTTTACTGTTGATAAAAAAAACCAAAATAACTCAGTCCATTGCACATTAAATTAAGAGAACATACACATGCTCCATAATCACAACTCTCTCTGAGCACTGATCAATAATAGTGACCTTTTGGGTAAGGGGTGGAAGGTGACATCCTAAATAGTTTTTTGTTAATTGTTACTCCTCTGTGCTCTGGAAAATCCTAAAATTTTAACAACTTTGCTGTGCCTCAGGTCCCTTGAGACCTGACATTGGCAACAACAAAAGAACATATATATTTGGACAACAGTGTTTTAAGTAATTCTGCTGCTTTATGTTTGCTTTGATTTAGGTTTTGTTTGTTTGTTTGTTTTTTGTAATCTCTCCTAGAGTGATAAAAAGCTTTTATTTGACAAGTTAAAAAAAATTAGTTTTCACTCGTATTTATTCAGTCTCATATACTGAATAAATAAAGGCACAATAAGAGCAGCGTGAGCTCTGCAGTGGACTTCCCTGACTCTTTCAGTTAACCTTAAAGTTCACTGTGCTGAAAACTAATAGCATTTAGTTGTCAAGAAGCCAGAGTAATGACATTTTGTGCCATTATTCTAATGCATTTTTCACTGTGCATTTTCTTTAATTATTTCCATGAGTAATATCATTATGCATTCATGCCAATACAATTCTGATAATTAATTTACATGATGGCAATTTCTTAATGATTTTGATGTCAAAGTTAATAGCAACATCTGATAGTTGATCTGTTTGAGCTGACATAAATTTAACTTTTAACGTATTGATGCCAAAACCAAGAGCAGCATCAAATTACATAGCAGAAAAATAAACATCCACAAGGCAAAATCCTCAGTAGGAAAGTCTTGATCCTTACCCAAGGTTGATAAGTTCTAAATAAAACCAAGACCCCTAGACATGATGCATGTCAGATTTTTACTTCCTCTTGGTTTATTTGTTTATATACACATTAATGGTATTGATGTCTCATGCTTAAGAGATCAAACTATATGCTATCATATAAAAGATATTGTACTCTTGCCTCCAGATTGTTGCATGTATTCCATATATCAAAGGAAAAAAATGCATTAACTAAGCTTTTATCTTTTTAGTTCTTTATGCATGAAGTCTAAGCTGCTCTTTAGGGGGGGAATTTAGGACTGATGTCCGGACCCAAATTTGTGTCTTGGTTTGTGATTTCAGTTTGCATCATGTGGTAATAAAATCTGCAACATAGACTTTATGTGGAGGTAAATATTGTTAATATCAATAAAACAAAAACAGAGCAATGCAAAATAATGTTTGAGATCAATATTTTTAGTACATTTTTGCTATATGGAATTGATGCATGGATAAAGAGATAATTTTATGTGTTACTATATGTATGTATCTATCTTTTTAATATTGACTCATGTAAGTAAGTAAGACAATTAACATAAAATAAACCCACATTCTTCAAGTCTTTGTCCAGGAGATGTGAAGATCTCTTTACAAGTCTATAGGTATTTTTATTTACCAGTTAAATATTTTAGTACACCTTAGTATTGAAAAAATGTGTGTGAAACAAATTATGATAGCCATAAAATGGTGATGGTTGTTTTCCCTTTATATTTTTAATGAAAAGCAAAGCCTCATTCCATGACACAGTCACTAACATAATATTTATTTCCCCCCACTTCAGCCTGTTAAATGTATAGATGAAATGTTAAAATCATTAGAAATAAAATTGATCCTGCCGTATATCTCAGCCTTTTCCTGAACTGGCTTTTCATCAATGATATCCACCAAGGGAGAGCACATTTCATTTTACATTGTGAGGAGATAATTATACAGCCTCAATTAGACCTTTCATTGCTGGAGTGTAGAGGGCTGCTAGTGCAGACCCAGATCATTTGCCTCTAAAATGCACTACCTTTCCTTCTTCAGACTCCACAAGCAAGGTGCCTGTCCCTACCTGCTGAACAAGAAGCTATGACTGATTGCTTTTAGCCTCTCTTAAGCTTGTCTTCACAAACATGAGGACACGTGCTTGCTTGAAGCCAGGCCCCCAAGATTCAGGTATATCAGTGTCCATTTTCTGTGTCCATCCCATGGAGATGAGCACTGCTCCACCCAGAGACAAAGTTTGCTGAATGATTTTAGGTCCCAGTGGTGTGGGTGAAGGTGCAAACAACAGCAATAGTTAAATCCCTCGCCTATATTTCTGGGGAGCTGTACTTTGGAAGAAGCCTGTGGGATGAGAGGGACTTGGTTTGCTTAGAATTTTTAACTTGTGCAGTGTAACATGAGTGCCCATGTTCAGCTACACATCTGCAAGCTCTTGTAAATGTAGTGCTGTGGTGGAGTACATGAGAAGAGCGTGGATGGGAGGAGATGTCTGAGAGCCCTTGAGTTTCAACCACCCTTTATTAAGACACACACATCTTCCATACATTCCGACATAAGCTGAGTCTACCTCAGTCTTTTGCTCTTAAAGAGAATTGGTTTGAGGCAGATACTAGTCATACAAGTAAGGACAGTGAGAGAGAAGACTGGAACAGAGTCTGATATATGGAATGGGAATTTTTTTGTAATGCAGGCTTTGTCAAATGCATATCCTGCTCACATGTTTGTGATGAAGACCTGGGATACTTTCTTCTAACAGAGCAATTTAATTTCAGAGCCTTTTTTTTTTTGGGGGTGGAGAAAAGGGAGATTTTATTCTCCATAACATTAACCTATATTAATTAAATTTTATTTTGATGATAAATTTTTAAAATAATATCATATTGTATTATGGAGATTGAGAAAGGAGTGGAATACTGACTGTCCTTTTTCCTTGGTCTGCAGAAGGTATGGGTTTTAGCTGTTCAAGTTTCCTTTGGAAATAGGTTAGTCAAGAACACATCTAGGTTTTAAGAATAGCTGCTCAATGAGAAAGAGCAGTGTAAATGTTATCTTTATTCCAGGTGAGGAGAAAATATCTGAAAAGCATTTCTGAGGAGTGTCATATTTGTGGGTTGATTGTTGGAAGGTGTAAGAAATATGACTATGATTGTGGTTTGCCCACTGAGAGACTCTCCCCCACAACCCAAATGGCTTTCTTGTGTGTGGCATTTCAGAAACCCATTTTTTTTCTGCCTGCAGGCATGTGGAATGCCTGTGCAGAAAATATTTTTTTTCCTTTTTGTGCAGGGCTTGTCATGAGTTGGACACAACCTCTTTGGAATGCAATGTAGGAGTTTGAAAGGGAGGTTTTAAAAATTCAGAGCTGCCTGAGGACTGTGAGTATTACTAATGAAAATGTGTTTGAGTTTAATGTTGAAACTAAATGTCCCATAGAACAGAATGAAATTAACTTCTTCCCTCCCCAAAACTCATACAGAAGTTTCCAAAGCCTTAAATCTGGCCCAGATAACTTAGCCTCTGAGTCAAAAACTGCTCCCTATGCCTCACATAAACACCCACACCCAGGCATCTCGTATTATCTTCCATTTCTTCACTCTGCCAATTATTTGTCACACCCCGTTATTGTGGACTATCTTAAATTAGCTCCTTAGTAACTCAAACATTTGTTAACTGCTCAGGAACCAGGAATTCATCATGTTAAGGAGCTCCCAGGCCTTAATTGTTGCAATAGAAGTCGTTTAGGACACTGATGGTGGCCATGAATCATGGCAGAGGCAGCAGGAGCACCACCTGGCAACAGGGCTGTGTCTCCCAAAGCAGATGTTCTATTCATCCCCTACACTAGAGAAAGATGGAGTGCTCTACAGGTGGTGGGATGCATCTTGTAGCAGTGTCCCTTTGAGTCATGAAGCCTGAGGGAGATGGCAGCAACAATCCACTGCTCACTCTCTTTAATCAGGTGTGAGTGCAGAGGCGTGACTGTGGGTATGATCTAGCTGCCTTGGTCCCTAGTGCAGAGGCAGAGAGCACTGCTCCTTTCTGCAGGAACAGTAATTAGTCAGAAGGCAGCCTAGCTACCAACAATGCTCATTGTTTCTCTCCTTGACAGCCAGCTCAGGTTGGTTATTAACAAAAAAAAAAATCTTTCGCTTTGAAAGTAATTTTGTTCTCTCCATCCTCCACTGCCACATTTCCTTGCAAAAATTATGCTGAGTCACATAACACTGTGGCTAAGGCTGCGGGACCTCTTTAAGGTGCCACTTTGGCACACTGGTTTAGAAGTCTCAGACTGGACCAGGACCAGAAAAGCAAATAGTGAGGTGGAGGTGGCCTCTCAGTTCCCATGGCACAGATGGCTACACAGTGAGCTGGGAGAAAGTTTTGTGGGAGATGGTCCACAGCGCATTACATGACAGCTTTTTAACAAGAGGGAAATTATGTCCTCTGTTACTTGTTGGACTGGGATTGATTACACTGAGTCCTGCAACCCTCTGGATATTTTAAGTCTGCAGACCACAAAGAGCTTTCACTGTAACTGGACAGTCACTAATGTCCATTTACTGCACTGTCCTTGTCATCCGAATCTTTCAGTTGTACAGTTTACTGACTAATTGTACCAAGCAATGTGTTTTAATACAATGGGTATTTACAACCTGCAATAGTTATATATAAAGCCTTAAAAAATATGCAATGTCTGACTACTAAATCATACGATTTTAATGGAGGTTGTGTATATTTTTACATCCACTTTAGACTTACACACAGAGAGTATTTCCAATTGTTTACATATGTTAGAATCTCTTGCATTTAAATAGCTCATTATGCAAATATTTACAAAATACATGGATATTTATTTTTACTGTACTCTCTATTCAATCACTGAGGTAATATTTAATGTCTAAACATTGTCTGCAGAGTCGCATGTGCAGTAATGTATTATGAGTAATTATGTACTATATACAGTTATACAACAAAAAAAACAGATTAAAAAAATATTAGCCTTTCAAAGGCAAGCACTCAAATTTATGGAGCATCAGAGTTAAGGTGCAATCCTATTTCAACCCCCAATTTTGCATGTGTGCCTTATACTATGGTGTTCACTAGCCATGCTCCAGTTGTGCCCCAGCTGCCTTCAGCTGCGATGGGTGCGTGTGTCCCACACTGTGTCACAGGCCAAGGCTCTGACCAAGGCTCCAGCCAAGCCTTGGGATCAGACCAAGGCAAATTTATACTGTTTCCCAGGCAAGGACTTTTTCCTGGATTTGGTCACCTAAGCAACTGACCTGGCTCAGCGCGCATGTTTCTGATTTTCCCACTCCAAGAGCAAGAGCTTGCAGAAAGAGAACACCCTGTACTAATTCACCTCTCCGGCTGGAGCCATACACCAAGCAGGACTAATTTTGCATTTGAGACATTTGAAAGAGCACTGTGTTCTCGTATAATCAAAGACAGACTGAAGTAATTGTGTTGAAGGGTTTTCCTGACCAGAATATCTTCCACCAGGAAATGCTGCTTTGTCGGAATTGAAATACTTCATAGGAACATTTTGTTTGTGATGATATTTTGTGACAGAAAAAAATATGAGCAATTCAAAGTCTGAAGAAAGTTCTTCTCACTGCTGGTTGTTTCAATGTAGGCTTGATTTAATTTCTTTTGGTTTCAGAGCATATCTTATTTATATTTACTATTAATGAGTTAAATATTATCAAATCCCCTGCACAATGCCATTGGAACATTTAAATCGTGTTAATTCTGACATTGACCAATTGGATTATTAGAAGGCTTCAATAAGTTTGGGTTTTAACAGTTATGTGTTTATTGGCCCTTGTGCATGCACAGGGCTTTCCTATATTTTAAGAAAACAGGAAAAATCCAGAAACTTAATTTCAACAGAATTTATAACTGCTATGAGGATGATATCCAATCTAAAAAAAAAAATCTTTTTAAGTGGATAAAGTTTTCATAAGTTAGAAGCAGCCAAAATAAATCTAAAAATTATTGAGTGATCTCAATAATAGATGGCAACTTTTGTTCCATCTACTACACTGCAAACAATTTGTCCTTGGAACTTACTCTGAAAACAGTATTTCATATTTTAAATAGTACAATTTGTAGACAAAGGGAAGATACTTGAAGCCAGGTTTTTTTAGTGTTAGCTGAATCAGTGATGAATATGATGTATACACTTGCTTGTAGTTAAAATTTCCTAGAGCTAATTTATAGCAATATGCATCCTGCATATTGGTAATATCCTAATAAAACCAGACTAAATAGAAGTTATCTTAAACTGAAGACAGGTTGGACTACAGTAATATCATTTGGATAAAGATTTCTCAGGATAATTAAATTAATCTGATTGCAAATCTTTTATTTCCAGTTCACTAAACATTTTGTAACTTCCTGGGTATTTATATTAATTGACATTAATATGTGACATTAATTATATTTATATTAAGTGACATTAATATCACTACATTCTGATTATGGAAAAAGGTAAAACAAAACAGTGATGAAGGAGACTTATGTAGATAAGTATCAGGAAATGTTAAGAGTTTTATGAAAAAGGAATGCTTTCATAGCATTTCAAGCTAAATAAACAGTGTTTGGCTAGTGTCTGACATAACGGATCGGGATTCTTCAATTCCTTACTCACTTGCTCTCTTTGGAGACATTTGGAAATAGGAGTGCTCACAGCAGGCGTGCTCACAAGTGTAATGTGGGTAGTGAGAAATCCACCTCCATAGAGTGCACTGTAACAAGCCCTTGTTTGGCTGTAGGCTTGACTGCTTTTTATGTCAAACATTAATTGGTCGGGCAAAAAGAGATCATCCTGGTTTTCCACAGACCCTTAGCCTGAGGTGGCTACAACACCATCCAAGCTTTTTTACATTTAATTTTCTACTAGCCACCTGTTGGGGATCTTAATAGAGAAATCAGCTTCTGAGCTTCCAGGGACTGGGATTTTTGAACAACTTTCCTACAGACATATTGAGGGGCAAGAAAGCCAAGAGGGATTATGAAGTGAATCTCAGTGTGTTTATGAAAGGGATTAGACCACATTTTTCTGCAGCAGCAGCCAACTGTGGTTGGTGGCTCAGGAGTTTCTTTTGTTTGCTGAAGCAGACTTGTCCAAACTCAAAAGGACCAATGTCCTCTCAAAAGCTTCGGCTCCTTTCTGGAGGCCAGCAAAAGCTACCTGAGGCAAAGGTTCCTGCTGCTGAAATCCAGGGCCAGAACTCAGACCAAGCTCTGGGGTCCTGTCTCTTCCGCTGGCTTCCTTCTCCTCCTACTCCCACCTCAGTCTCACAGAGCAGTCTTGGGAGAGCCAAGCAATGTATATGTGACATTTTCACATCTAAACCAATGGGCAAAACATTGCATAAACCACTCTGATGAAGGCAACGATGCTTGATTAAAATATGGTAGATGTGCCAATCATTACTGCAGTAAGGCTGCACCACAGTGTCTCCTGCTTGGAAGGCACCAACCCAAGCAATTCGATAGTCTCAGCTTGCTCTGCTCTAAACTTAAGACTCTTATTCTGTTCCCCTGACCTCCTCTTCTATCACTGCAGATATATTCCATCACACCAGCTCTGTTTCAGGTGGAAAGCAGAGTGCCTTTAAAAAGAAAGAGAAAAAGGAAGACAAAAACCAGGACACACCTATGCATTTCACATGTGATTTCCACCCACCTCCTGCCATATAGCTACAAAAATGTTGAGCTTATTTATGTATAAATAAAAACACTTTTTCATCTCTGCAACCTGTAAATAGGAAATGAAGTCACAATCCTCGAAATTATAATGGCAGGCACACAAAGACACAGTTGCTGGCATGGAATTCAATTAACAGATAGCAATCACCCTTGGGTGACTGTGTGAGGTGGAAATATACAGGCATGCTAATAAGTAATATCTTAAAGCCAAGGCGTTTATCAGCCAGCAGCCAGACATGGGCATAAGTGTGGGCAGACAGCACTGCTCTGGGATATTTAATAAAACCTGCTCTCTTCACTTGAGGATTTGTGTTTAATCATTTGGTAACATTATGGAAACATCTAGCCTGGGAAGCTTCTCAAATGGAAATGCTTAGGTCAGAAAATGTAGAGAGTTATTTACTGATACTAAAATAGCCAAAGGAACAGAGTGGATTCTAGGTAATATTAACAGAATGCTTTGTTGCCATCTTTTTGACCTTTTAAGTTTCTGGGGTATGCCTGCTACGTGAATCGCAGCCTTATCTGGGTAAACATGCAGGAGGCGTTCATTAATACTGGGAAAGTGAATGATTGAACTGCTGTTTGAAATATAATTTTAACTCTTCTTTGCTTGGTTGAAAGCCTAAAGCTAAAATAGTTTTCTTCTAAGCTCCTTGAACTTTAATTTGCATTGCATTTTGGCCTTTCAAAGGCTTCAGGCAGGCCAAGGTTTGTCATCTGCTGAAAGATGTTCAATTTAAACTTTCTCATCAGGGCTCTCTTTGTGCCACAGCAGAAGGGTGAAGTCACAGGGCTGTTTTGCATGGCTAAATACCACTGCTTGGAGGAAAGGCAAATCCAGTAGCAAAGTCATGAGTTTCTTTAAAGGAAGGCAGTTCAACTTAGGGAGACATTTGTTAGGAGCTTCATAAAGAAGAAATGTAAGGGATGGTGTTAGTACATTCTTGGGTAACTCCGCAGGGTTAAAGGATTCATAAAATGAAAGTGGTTTGGAGCAGGACACAGGAGGCTGGCCAGCCTAGTGATGGGACACGCAGGAAGCAGCATGTGTCAGCCTATCAAGGAAGGCTGGAGGGTGTTGGCTGTGAAGCAGACACTGATGCTAGTACATTCTCTTACTGCTTTTGGTTTCAACTCTGACCTGGGTGTGTAGTCATACCTTCTGTGGTCATTGGCTCTGCCCCTGCAACTGAGCTGGAGACAGCAGAAAGTCTGTGGTGCCTTCACTCCTTCCCTGAGTGGGGAACACCTCTCTGGGCACGCTGTCTCAGCAGCCCGCACTGTCCCTCTCACCGGTGTGGCTGCCTGCTTTGCTTGCTTTGGCAGATTCCTGGTGCCCATGCGGACTCTGGTGGCCACCGGTAGTTGTGTAGCAGCTGAAGTAGTGGGGTGATTGTCCAGTTTTCAGAGTCTTAGTCATTTTGTTTTGTCAGAGGAATCATCAACAGGTGGGCTGAAGCAAATGTTAGAGATGGGCAGTGGCATGCAGCAAGCACCCTCTGACAGGTGCTCTCAGTACCTGCTCCCTCTTCCCCTGGGGATCCACGTGACCTACAAATCAGTGGCCAGAGCCTCTGCCAGCCCTTTTCCACACCGCTGGCATGCAGCCCAGCCTGGGCTCTGCTCAGGAAGCTGTAAAGTGGCTCTGAATAGCTGCTGTGAAGCTGTCCCTGTGCTGCTTCTGTCACAAAGAGTTTTCAGTGCCCGCCTCAGTAATGGATGGGTTTCTCCTATAGAGACTGCCAAACAATGCAGTGATACATTCAGGTTTTATTAGTGTGAGTTTAGCGTGGCCATATTATTCATAATGGAAACAGCACAAGAGAACTGTGCTCTTCATCCCAAACGCGAGACCATAAATCCTGTGAGCCACGCAGCACCGTCGAGTGATGTGTTTGCACCACTTATTTAGCAGGAAAGCTATTTGTAGTCCCTCTGTATGTAAACCCAAGCTGTTTTAATATTGCAAGCCCAAACTGTGTTGGAGGAGGTAATAGCAACAAAAAAATAGCAACCAGTACATTTTAGAAAACTCAGTCGTAACTCTATGATACCAGGGCTCAGCCTCCGCTGCCAAGTGAGAGGGGAGCAAGTGCTGTGGGTGGGTGCTCTGCTGAGGGGCTCAGCCCTTGCCCATCTCTGGGCTATGGCAGGAGAGTGCTGTGTTTGCTTCAGGACTGAACATGGACCTGCTTTGGTGAGCAGTGTGTGTTTGTGTGGGACACAGGGAGACTTTTTGCTGCTGCTCCCTTGGTTTGCTTTTGCAGAGAGCAGCTGCAGCAGTGGGGTGTATGAGGTATGCCCAGTGGAGGTACATTAATGGCCTGAGTGCAGGTAAGCTGGTCAAGAGTTAAAGACAATTGTAATTTTCTGTGATGAGGACACATCACCTGCCTAACATAAATCTTGATTTTGGGTGTCAAGAAGCAGCACCAGCTATATGCTGATTTGCTGTTATGTGTTCCTTGGGAGACTGTCCCAAAGGGAGTCAGCCTGGGCTCCCAACAAGGAGCAAGCAGTGGCTTGGGAGGAGCTAGGCTGAAAGCACTGCCTCCCTTCATGTAGGCTCTGTATGACTGCAAGGGAGATAAAGCTAATTTTTGTGTGCTTCTGCATTCAACCTAATGACCTAGAAATGAAGGGCTACAGAAGCTATTACCAGCCTTTTCAACTACTGCCTCTTGCAGAATACCTGTCACCCTGCTTCCATCAGCCTTTGCCAGGCCTGGAAGCTGGGCAGTGGAAGCCCCCATCACCTGTGGCCTAAGCACTGTTTCTTTGATGCTGCACAGCACTCATTGAGGAGAATGTTCATGAGAAGATTCATGCACATTTTGGATGTGAGTATTATTAATTGACTCAGATACAATGGCTTGGGAAAATTATTGAGCAGGTTCTTGTTGCTTTTGCAGGAAATATTGCCTGAACTTGTAGGAACACCTCCCCTCTCTCCTCCCCCATTCTCTCATGCATCCATACCCTCTCCAGTATGGCCATTAAAGCAATTCATCCTGGCCTGAGAGAGGAATCTCCGATTTCCTAAGCCTCACCTCTGAAGCAAGCTCTCTGCACTTCTCCAGCTACTTTGTTCACTGTAGGTATTTGCACTGGAAATGCTGACAGCAGCTGCTAAAGGTTAAATGTATTTGTAGAAAATCAATAGCGTGGTGCCCCGCTCTCCCTTTCCCCTCAACTTCTCAGGGGGAAAATAGCCCCTGGATACATGAAGAATATGAGTTCACATTTCTCCATCTCAGAACACATGCATTTATGCAAGAGGCTTAAAGGATATCTTTTATGATCCTGATACAGCGACACTTCTCTTAATTCAGTGCTTGGAAGAGTGACAGAGGCTTCTGGAAGTGTTGGTTATTATGCAGGGCATGTGTTTTAAAACGTTAAGTACCTTGATTGTCTCTCACATAGCGAGTGCTGTCAGCACTTTGCACAGTGCTTTTATGTGCGTTTTTCCTCCCTGAGACACCTGTGTTAAGTTCAGAACTGATTCTGCTTCTGAAGCAATTTATTAAACATCTTCAGTGCACCACTTCTGTGAAGAGGTCAATTTCTTTCTGCCTAGAGATGCAAAACTCTGGGCTTCAGTTGGTAAATGCAAGTATTAGGTGAATTTCTCACTGTTTAACTAGAGCTTTCCTTCAATCTACTCTCTCTAGTGATCCCCCCTTTAACATAGGAATTTATTATTCATGAAATGTGGAGACATGCTACTGTACCTGTCTAGAGCAGGTGCAGTTGGGTAGCCTGGCACGCACACACTCTGCTCTTCCCCCTCTTCTGGAGGACACATTTTCCAGAAGACTGAAAACATCTGTTTCTTTCTCTTACGTTCCTTTGTCTTGCTTGCAAGGTGCCAGTGTGGTGGTGGGTTGGCACACATTGATGCCATGAGGCTCCTGGAGCATGACCAGCCTGAAGCTGGTCCCTGAAGCAGCTAATGCACAGGCTGCTGGATACGTGTGAGGAGCCTCTGGCTTTCGGTTCTCTCTGAGGTGGCCTCCCTGGAGGTTAAAAACAGGACTCTGGGAAGGAGTCCTGCCCCAAAACCCAATTTCGTAATGTTTTTCCTTGTCTTACTGCTTGAAGGTCTTCAGGCTGGTGTTATCTACACATACTCGCCCTCAGAGGTCCAAATGCCTTTCTGTATCCTTGTTTGTGGGTGGGCTTTTTATTTTTGTCTGTTTGCTTTGTTTTTAATTTGGATATTTCTGATACGCAAATTGACCTGGATCATATCTGCACATACTAGACACAACAGGTTTAATATTAAAATACAAATTTTAGGTGTGATGAACTGGATCCAAATTAAAATTTACTTTTCAAGGCTTCTGCATGAATTTTTTCCCCCTCATTTTTTCTGCCACCCATCATTCTTATCATTATTCTGGGATCACTTTTATTTTGCTATTCCAGCTAGGAATATGGCTCATGATGTTTTGCTAGCTCTCCAGTTCTGGAAGGAGCACATTTACTGAAATAAAAATTGGTAGGTATTCCTAAAGTTACCTCTAGGACCTTGGTCAGTCTTTAATGAGTAGACCTGAGACAGAAGATCCTGAAGTTAGAGGGACCATTTCTATTGGAATATCAAATTTAATTGTCATCCCAGGACAAGTATGGACATACAAAGTAAATATTTCCCCATAACAGTGAATATTTTGGTAGAATTCTTACATTGCTTAAAGTTACAGCTTTTTGGCAAGATTTTTATTTCATGTGATTCAATATAATTTTCTGGGCTGTATTTTGCATACAATGTGATTTCTTTCAAAGTTTTTTGTTTGTTTGTTCATTTGTTTTTTAGGGAGGGTATTCTGTTATTTTTTCTTATTTTCTTTTTAATTTATTTTTTGTTAGACAAAGTCAGACTGCAAATTTAGGAAGCAAAACTGATTACAAAAAGTACCCGGAGAGCATTAATCAGTGGGAACTTGAGATGTAGCAGACTCTCAGAGCTAGTGATAGAGTAGTATTTTTCTTCTTTCTTTTATCATAAAAAGGGTCTGTAGAAGTATGTACTCGAATCACTAAAAATGTCCAGTTCTCAAGGATGCTGACCAACTTAGTATTCTTAGTTTTGATTTAAATGAAATATTTTCAGCATGTGGTTCATTTCCAAACAAATCAAACAGAAAAAAAACTTGAACCGTAAGTGATGCTTCACATTTCCTGTTGGAAAAGATTCCAGAAGCTCATAAAATGTCTCCAGCCCTTACACTATATCAAGTCATATTAATTTATGGTAGTCAATGGACGGTCAGAAATGGTGGAGAGATGGAGAGCCTACAATATTTACTTTCTTTCAGAACTGTATATCAGAGGGCTTTTTTTTTTTTACCTTTGTACACAACTCAGGCACAGCATCTCTTCTTTCTTGCTTCAGGAAAAAAAGGAAAAAATGAAAGAAGGGAAAAAAAATCTACATATTTGTATTATATTATGTTCTCCAAGTAGCAAATTCCCTCTGCCAGCTATCTGTGGGTGTGCAGCCCTTCCTCAGGAACATGCTGTATCTTCTGAGTTCCTGTGTTTGTGATATCACAGGGCTTTTGCTCTGAAGAACCATGAATGGGGCCATTATGAGGGCCGACAGATAATTAAGATTCTGAGAGGGTCAGGCTGCTAAAAGCGTGTTTAGTGAGGAAATTACAAGGCCAATAAAAAAATGTCTTTGCGAGTTCCGAATGTATTCTTTTCTTCACTGGGTCTAATTTTTCAAGGTCTGGCTGGATCGTGATGAAGTTTTCTTTCATCCTTTTATTTTTTTCTCTCTACAACAGGAGCTGAGGCTGGAATGTAAGTCCAAGTTAATGAGGCAGCCTCAAAGTTGAGGAGGAAGAGAATAAACTGCAGCTCTGAGGCACAGACCATTGGAGATTCCTCTTTCAAACCCTGCCCTTGCCACTCACACGAGTTATTTGATTTGGGAACAAGATAAGAATTCACAATATCTGATTTGTAGAAATAACCTGGAGGAAGGAAAACCAGTCAGAAATACTAATTTCAGATATAATTTTCATCTCTCAGTTTTCTGAAAGTCTCATGTCTAATAGCATTAAGCAAAAACAAAGTACAGATTTCGGGGAAGTTGTGCACTGACTGAAAAATGCGTATCCAAATAGCCCACAGTTCAGCACTTCTTTTTCTGTCAATACTCCGTGACCAGGAAAGGTTTGGAGCATAATTCTCTCCCAGTAATCTATCTTCTCCTTTTCTCTCTCTCCCTGGTTTTTTTTTCCTAGTAAGAAATAGACCTGGAAATTCATTGCTGATTTCCCAGGAGTGTTATTCATGCCAGTTTATTTATGTATTTATTATTCAAGTGCAAACTATTGCAGTTCCTTGTGGTAAACTGCAAATCAAACTGATAGAGGCAGAGGGCTGGCTGTCACACCAAGGGCTGATGCTGTGGCAGCTACTGCCCCTAAGTGATGAGGTGTGAGGACAATTCAGCCTCCTCAGTGCTCAGGTCTGTCCAGGCCTTGGCTTGAGCTGGAAAAAGCCAGTTTGCCTTCACAAGGATTTAATTGTCTTCAGCAGGACATTTAGTACAATTATGTTTTAACATGTGAGCATAGTAGTTTATTGTATTTAAGTGTTGGAACTGCAGCTAGGAGATATCTATAGTAAGGCTGATAAGAAAGGGACAACTTTGACTTGGAGTGTGGTCAATTGCAAAAATAAAAGATGTCTCTAATGTAGCGCTTGTTTCTTGGCTTCCTTCTTATTCCTGATTTTTCATGACCATTTCTCATAATTTATTCACATCCATGTACACAGTCCTTTGTTGCTGTGTGAAAAACCTACACAAAGGCAGTTCATTGATTACACAGAGGAAAAAGTGAAATTCCTGTCAATGCTTAAAGAAATCAAATTAACAGAGTTGTAATTTTACTTTATTGACTTAGTGTTATTCCCTTTCATAACAAAGGATAAAAAAGAGAGTTTGAAATCATTGTGTTCCTTTGTGTGGTATCTTGATTCCCATACAGGTATGCTGATTTACGCTAGCAGAAGTCCTAATTGCTTATTCGAATGCCATCTTCCTATGTCATCTTCGCAGAGACATAATGTTCCTGTATTTTTCATATGACCTTGTCTCATCTGCAAAGCTCAAATTTCACTGCCACTCTGGGAAAGGTTACTGGTGAGAAATGTTTGAGCCTTAAATGGATCCTTAAATTTGAATAGGACCCATTTTTTTATGTGTTGAAAACCAGGCTTAGATCCAAATACCTCAGAAACTTGAGAAGATTCAAATTTGATTTAGGCTGAATTCTGTAACTTAAATCTATTTCAAGTACATAAATAATTCAGTGTGCAAAGAGTGTAAATTCACATGTACATGTGTGTGTGTGTGTACACACAGAGGCACAACATATGCATGTTGATACAAAACCACACAAATGTACATGTCTCGCTTTAGTCTCACACTTGGAAAGAATAAGTGACTTACATATCTTTCACCAGAATTCCATCAGTGTTTACTCTACTTCCTTAAAGAGAATTCAAATTTTAAAAGTTTTTTAAATAATTTCTTGAGTAGCTAAATAATTACTGATGGGAGAAAAACCAAACCAAAACAAAGGAATCAATTTCAGTTTTTTGGAAAATTTCTCTCATTGGCCATGAACTAGATTTTAGACATAAATGTAAGTAGGGTATTTTAAATGTTTATTAGTTGCTTATCATTGTTCTATACGGAAGTCAATATAGATTTAAGTTTGAGTAGGACCATGAAAAGAAGAAAGCCCTCTTTATATGGCTAATACAAGGTAAATAAATTTTGGAAGTGTGATGTAGTGATTGGCAGGCAGAGGGAAAGGATGTTGTGTGGGATGGATGGCAAACCAGGGAATCAAAATGTGGAAATGCAGTAGACATAGAACCATTCTGGCTGTTTTGGAGAAAATCACTGTCTGACTCCTGGTTCTGCAGAAACAAAGACAGGGTGGCCTGGATTTGAATCCTTTTTTACCAGCAAATCCGGTATTCAGGAGAGTTTGCATAACCCATTCCAGCTTTGGCTCATGTCTGTTCTGAATAAGCAGTTAAGCAGTTTGGGTATTTTTCAGTTCCCTGTGGGCTGGCAGAGAAAAGATATGCAGCACAGAGGACTGAAGGAGAGGATTTGTTTAACTTTTGCTGGCCTGCATGGATGCACCTCCCTGAAGTCTTCAGCCACCCTCATTCCCAGTACTAACTGGTGTACCAAGTAGAAGCTGCTGGTCTCACAGACAGAAAATGTTTGGCACTCAGTGCTTCAAACACCTGTTTACAGAGGTTTATATAATTTAGGAGCATAATGGAGCTGTCTGCTAAAAACTCGGGGTGCTCTGAACCTGGTGCTGGTTCCAGCTTGGCAGGAATGGCTCCAATGGGCACAGGAAAAACAGAGAAAGCAGTCAAGTGTTATATCCCTCCCCAAACCCTTATTTATGAGCTGGTGCTAAACCTCAGCTGTACTGCAGATTCTTCCTATGAGAGTATCCAAATGTGTTGTTAGCAAACCAAATCACAGGAGCCAAATTTCATCAGCAGGTTTGTGGCTGAAGCAGTTTTTTATGTGTGTAACTTTTTCCATCTGGATGTGACTTTAGGAACAGGACACCAGATATTAAAAGGGAGAAAATCAAACTTTGGCTTAAGTTTGTCTCACCTATGAACATACATAAGTTTAAAAAAAAATTGACTGAAATGTTGAGAAAGCGCAAGGCTGGTGTTCCTCAGTGTGCAAAGACAAATATTTGGTTAATACCTGCATTCCAAGGACCTGGACAAGACTTAGCCCTTTGGTGCAAAGTGCCCTGCAAATCCAAGGTATGAGACAGCTCCTGTCTCCAAGAATTTGCCTTCTCTGCTCATAACCTACCTGCAAGGAGGGAGGATATCCTGCCTGAGGCATTGCAAGCAGCTAACTGGAAAGCTGAAAGCAGAACCCAGTTCTCCAGCCCAGTGCCTTGCATGATGAGCTTCACTCTGGATTGGTTACTGTTTTCCCACAGCAGTGCTCTGCTGCACTAATTGGGATTAGGTCCCCATTGCACTTAATGCTTCCTGAGCACAGAGGAGGAAGCAAATTCTGCCATAAAAATCTCGACAGTTGTAGCTGCTTAATTGATGGGGTTATTTTAAATCCAGTCAGTTAAATTGCTACGGTCACCCTTTATTATAGCCTAGGCAATTTTATTTCAAGTTAGCTTTAATCAATTAGGAATTGATTTTAGCTAAGTCAGTATAAGAACATCTGATCTGGTTTAACAAAATTGGTTTTAGAGAAGTGAAATGGGTGCAGATTCAGCATGAGCCCAAAGAAGGCTTGCTTTCTCTTTTTGCCTGTTAATGATCAGGTACAAGATATCCCACTAAAACCCCAGATCTTGCACAGCTTCAGCAGATCCTATCCCAATCTTAAACCCTGGCAAAATAAAATGTACAGAAAGGCAGATAATGATGGTTGCCTTAATGAAGGCAACTTGCACACATATGCACAAGCACATCCTCACCCTGACTGCAATGGTCAGTGGAGGAGCTTTGGGAGCAGCAAGTGACATGCAAGATAAGAACTTGCTAAGTCTGCCTGCCCAGGCTGCAGCCCTCTAGGCCACTGAGGCAGCAAACCATCTTGGTCTTCCACTATGTGCTTTTTTCAGCCAGTTTAGTGTTTTGAAGAGGTTTGCAAAGATGGCTGAGCTGGAGGTATGGCAAGGAAAGTGGCTGGGAGCAGGTGGAGGTAGGAAGAGGCAGCAGCAGTTCTGCTTCTTGGCAAAAGTGTGGCACTATATTGTGAAAATGGAAATCCCAGGAGAACTGAGAATTATCAATAGAGAATTTGAGCTATCACAGTTTCTAATGATGTCTTGCCTTCAGGGCTATGAAACATTTGCAAGGTTTTATGACACTTTTGAAGGTTATTTCTCCAAATGACTATTCTGATATTTTTACCATACTGTAAATAGATACTATGCTTTAAAAAAAAACCCTATCTTGTTCTCTTCAATTTGCTGCTATTGTTTTTATCATGATTGTTATGAGTTCTTATGTAGAAACTCTTCATCACTGAATGTTGGAATCTTTCATTTCTGCTCTCATAAATGGTAAGAATAAAGCTACTGAAGTCAAGGACTCACTATTTCTGGTACTATCAGAAGAAAAAAAGCAGTATTTCTGCCTAGGACTTGTTTACTTTGTGGCAGAGCCATTCCCATCCTTGACTTCTTCTGTAGGTACAAGTAGTGTTAATGAGGTGTTAATGTGTATGTAGGCGTCGAAGACATAGATTTGCCTTTGATCAGTCGGTGTTATTTCCTTTTTTTCTTCCTTTTTTTGCCCCTCTAACCTCGAAAAGCTGTTTGCACTATGAAAGCCTTCTGACTTAAGAGAAATTTTTCCAGGAGCTGAAAGAACTCTGAAAACAATGTCTAGTGAAACTCCCACTGACTGCAGTGGGGTCAGTACTGCTCCTTTGATTACAATTGTTTGAAGAGCAAAAACATACTCCCAAGTGTTTGCCTACATGCAGTGTTTGTACTGCTTTAAATATAGGCTTGAAACTAGTATATTGAAAGCAGTATATAAACCATAGTACAATGCAATTGTGCTATAATCAGGAATTTATGCTGATCTTGTTTGATCCCACAAATGCAGATCAGACCACAGTCTCTCCCTATCTGTATTAGTATAATAACGTCAATGTTTTAGGGGTTTTTTTAATGCACACCTAAGGAGTTAACTTGGCACAGAGACTGGGTGTGTTAGTTTCTTGGCTTATAATTATTAACACACACGAAAAAATGAAAGCAAGACATTTAAAGTGACAAAGCTCCAGAACATAGAAAAATTATGCTCTCATCTTATTGATGTGGTCTTCCTTATCCTGTTGCCTTTGTTATCTCTCTTATTCACTCCTGCTGACTTAAAGCAGCATCACCTTCTGTTTATCTGAGTCTCATGAAAAAAACAATTGATTGGGGAGTGTGTGTGTGTGGCTTTCATAAAGCAAACACGTACAAAGTGAAGTTGGAAAGGTTCAGTGCTCATGTCTCCTTCCCCAGACTCTCCAGGCATCCACCTGGGACTCTGAGGCCTGGCACAATCATATATTCAAGTGGAAGACTGTGTGGGTTTCTGCATATGTCTCTCTTGGGACATCCTGTTTGCTGCAGTCATGCCTTACTAGCAGCCAAGAACAGACTCTACTGCCCCAGGTGCTGCAGAGCCAAGCCAGCAGACAGGTCCTGCTCTCTGCACAGCAGCCTGAGCCACACTGCTGGCCTGGCCACATGCAGCAGAAGGGAGACGTGGAGCTCACAGTGGGAGACAACAGCATGGTCACAGCAGCCAGTGTGCTGGCACTGAGGCTGGTGGAGGGCTGAACATGGGAGGTTTCCCAAGAAGAGAAGCTGAAATGGAAAAGAGGGAAAGTGAAGTGAGAAAGAGAAGCTGGGAAAGATGTATGCTCCAAGAAAACTGTGATGCAGGCTGGAGGAAGCAGCCCACTAGCACAAATTGACAACCCAGTCAAAACTGTATAAAAGGCTCCAGGAGCAGCTGGAGGCTCCCAGCAATGATGGCTCTGTAGCTTTCCCTCCTGGCTCTCTACCTTTCCCTCCTGGTTGGGGTCTCATTCAAAATTCAACTTTCTCCCACAGGCCACATGGCAGGATGGGAATCAGGCTTGAAACATGGAGAATTGATTTAAAACAGCCAAGCTGGGCTCCTGTTCCAAAATCCTACTTTAGAGGATTTCTGTCTCTCCCTTGTAACTATAGAAAACCCTGGTTTGATTATCCTTGCCAAACTTCAGTCAACCTTTGGAAGTGCTTCTCTTCCTCCTTTTTCCTAACTCTGAGCATGAAGTAGGAGGGTAGGAGAGATGGCTCATTGCATAAAGCTATGCCCAAGGGTTCTAAAGATGTAGAGTAGCTGGAGGACTGGGTCCCAGCCCCCTGAGTCCAGAGGTTTCTGCCTTATCTGACTGTAATGAATCCAGTTCTGCCTGTTTGTGTTTGGAAGAATACAACAACTCCTAAAAATAGGAAAGGGAAAGTGTTAACATACTAGCAAAGGAGAGGCATAGCAAACTATGCACATCTCTGTGTATAACTCTTATTTACAAGGTTTGTTCCCTGAACTTAAGCAAGCTTGCAGCAGCAGAGATAAATCATGTGGCCCTGGAAGCATTTGCTGTTTCCTACATAAGCAAGAGCTTCTATTTCTTCCTCCCCCACCCCAGTTTATGTTTTGCTCTCCCAGTTGGAGTTTAATGTGCTTTGCAGTTTCCTCTATTTTTCTTTTTGAGTGTGTTTTGATTTTTTCATGTTGAAGTCTCTGCTGACAAAAGGTGTCAGCCCATTTAACAGCTGCTGGGAGACAAGTGCTCCGTGGATGCAGACAGCATGACAGCGTGGGAGGCCAGACGAGGCATCCTTTGGGCAGGCAAGCACCATGTGTTCTTGGCCTCTGAGTCCATTTTCCCCTTCAGCTGGGATGTTTAGAGCACATAATAGACAATGCTGATTTTTGGAATGGGAGCTTAGTGCTTTGGATGTGAAAGCATGCTGTATGTTTTCACACCTGAAACTCTTCAAGGAGAGATCTGAGATCTTTCCTTTTATGCGCATACATTGAACTTTCTTTGACTGGCTTCAGACTATTTTTTTTTTACCACATATGGTGATTGCTTCCAATGTGTGCTTATAGAAACTGGAGACATTTACATTCCTAGTTTAGGGAAGACTTGACAGATATTTGATTTGAGTTGGTTTGTTATTCCTAGTTCTGGCTTATTGCAACCACAGTGCCTACTGCTGTATCTCTATTGATTGCAGACAGACATCCTGAGGGATAACTCTGTGTTCTCTTTCATTTAAAAAGGAGAAAAAAACGCATGTCTCCAGCCCTAGTGCTTGTGAAGACAGACACAAATACCTGATGCAGGCTGTTTGATGAGACTGAAAGTGTGTCGCTGTGAGTTTTAAAACGTCATCATTTATTCTCCCTGACTTCTCTGTCATTCATTGAGGTACCCACAATACTAATGTGCAGAACTGTGCTGAAAAGGCTGTAGAAGAAGAGTACCTGCAATTTTTTGCGTTAAACTAGCAGGAGAGTGCTGAAGTGAAACCCTGAGGGACACCCAACCTGAATTCAAAACTCTGCCAACTCTATAGCAAAATTGCATCTGACACTCCCTACTCAAACTCCCTTATTTCTGTCCAGACAGGCAAATTCCATTTGCCCCCTGGATTTAGCAGGTTTGGGATAGTTTCCTTGAGCCTTATCCAAAGGGGAAACTAGGATATTTCGTTTATTTTTGCGTGTCTAGAGCACAAGAGTCTCTGAGAGTTTCTCTGGCAGCCCAGATGTTTTTCCTACTAGAAAAAGGCCCTGACCATGTCCCATTGTGTCAGTAGACCAGGGTAGAAGTACAAGTGTGGTTATCTGCTGGCACTAAAGATCTAGCTTCTGTCATTATAGAAACTTAATCAAAGAGTCTGTTCCAGTTCTTCAGCATTGCATTCTCTTGCCTGACATATCTGGGCTGCTGTTCTGACTTTCCTTTATGACACTGCAGGATTTGACTGCTCTGAAAATGAAGGCAGCCTGTACACTCAGCGCAGGTGAGTAGCCCAGCAGTTTACCTCTGGCCTCTCTGTTGCATGTTGCCTAAGTGTTTGTGGCGGTCTCTGATGTATTGCCCCATGCCTCCTCATTTAAAGCCAGCATGGCCAAGTTCTCAAAAACATTGAAGATTCCCACAAATGCAGGACTCTGTCTCACAGGATGAGAAGACAGTCAGTCTTCAGCTTTTTTTTTACCTCTTTCCTACAGCTCCTAGAAGTGAAAATGAGGCTAGGGGAAATGGCAAACATCATACTCCAAGCCCTAAAAATTTGTGGTTGCTGTGGTACAAATCTTTTAGAGCAACATGCTTGCTCTATTTCATTTAATGAATTGATCTGATGGCTTGTGCTCCTCTGAAGCCACTTCCTCTTGCTCGTTTAGTTTTCCTTCCTCCCTCTAAGCCCCAGAATTTAGACCTTTCTCATCACACTACCTGTCTATTGGAAGGAGATCTCCACTCATTCCTGCCAAATGAGAGAATATCAAAGCCTGTGCTGAGCGGCAGTAAAAGAGCAATGTTGCTGCCTGGAATTACATCAGGAGCTCCGTCCGTATTAGACCGTGTAAGTGCTACAGCAGGGAAACAAGTAGCTGAGCCTGTTCAAAAGCCTATGAATTCTTTCTTGCATTAAGTTAATTAGTGAGAAATGAAACAAGAAGCTGGTGCATGAAAGAAAAGGATTAGGTATCTTGTATCTTAGTAGCTCAGTGGAATTGCAAGGAAAAGGGATCCAACTCATCAGTGATAAGAAATAAGTGTTTTATCCTCGTTTCAATTTTGAGCAAAATTAGCTGTGTGTTTTACCTGCTGATGGACAGAGAACATTCAGCTGCTGAGGCAAACATGATAACAGATAATCCAGGAAAATTTGTGTGACCCCTCAGCGATCAAGCACAGTCCTGTCTGAGCCATGTTCTACTGGCTGAGAAGCACCATCTAATTCCCTTCTGCTCTCACTCTAACTGGCTGATTCAGGGAGTAGGAAACTCAGAAATGAACACACTCTCTCCTCCCCAGCACTTAGCAGCACCAGGAAAATATGGCAAACAGATGGGAGTCAATGTATCATCCAAATGAAATCCCACCCTTCATGAAAATGTGCCAGCTGAAGAGGAGACGGGATTCTTATCGGTGTCCTTTGCCATAGATAGCAAATGTGATTCTTTTGGCTCAAAGACAGCAGTGAGTGCTTTGATTTTTTCCTCCTTTGGGTGTTGTCATCTTGTCCAGGTGGTCTTTGAAGCTTGGGACATGCAGAAGCATGAGACTTTCCAGAGAAAGCTCCAGATGCCCTTGGCAAACTTGTTTCTCCTAAATCCTCCTTTCCTGCTGTGTCTGTGGCTGGGGCTGAAATTTTGAGAGAAAAAACTAGCAGGATAGTTAAGAAAAATCTAACAAGCTCTTGAGCTGTATTTTATGTGGACAAGATATATTTCCATCTGGAGTTAGGGTGGCAGCTTTTCCTTGCCTTGCTGACAGACTTCATGTTGTCATGAACAAAACTTGCTTTTAATGGGTATTGGGATCCCTTTCCCCTTCATGTGTTTCAGTTGTGACATTTGGAAATATTACTCAGGAAATCTCTTGCCATCTGGGTCTCCAGCAGCCTCAACACCTGCACCACTGATGCACACTTGCCTCTCTCAGCAGCACACCCATCTCTTCCCCTGCAGCTGTCCCCTTCAGATTCTTTGCCTCAGTCTGTCAGCAGAGTCACCAACAGAAACCAGCTCATGGTTCCTGTTCAGTCCTTTTTCCAGCCTATAAACTTGACAGGAGACTTCTCTATTTGCTCAGTTTCCATTACATGCCACAATGTGAAGAACATTCCTGCAACATTTGAGGAGGCACAGATTTACCTGGAAGTCTCCCCACCTGCTCATAGGGAGCAAGATGTCACTTATCTTCAAAACTCACAAGACAAGTACTTCTCCAGTCTGAATTTTGAAGGGGGCAGCTTAGGGCTGCCTCTTTCCCTTCTCAGCTACAGTGCAGCCTCACTACGCCCGTACAAAAGGCTCTTACCCTCAGCTCCAGGATCACCTCTGCTTTGCTGAGCATCTCCATCAGCAGCAAACAGCCTACTGAACAGTCCTCTTCCTCCACTTCATCCCCTGCAAGTTCAGGTGAGGGTGGCTAGGAGGATGTTTTTCTGTCACCTCTGGAACAGAGCTGTTGATCTCTTCTCAGGGCTAATGGTGAAGCTGAGGTCACCCCACGAGGCACAAGTGCACACTCACACACTACTGCTCACCTGAGCAGACTGCTGGCACCTTCACTCACTGGGGTAGCTTCTGGTCTAGCTCAGCCCTGAAGGGCTTAACTGCTCCAAAATAAAGCTAGGAACTGGCAGGAAGTCTTGACTAGCTGTGCTCCTTGATCTGCACTCAGGGTCACAAGCAAGGTAAGCCAACAGACTAAAAGTGGTAGGTATGTGCAATTTTAAATGTTATACATGTTCATAATTATATGTACTATACTTTATATATGTATATAGTTACATACATATATAAAATATTTGTGTATACTTACTGAGGAGAACTATGACTGTATCACTCAGAAACCATCCAAATTATTATACCACAGCAGAAAGCTGGATCAGCTCTGCGGAAGCCAATGGAACAATGAATGAGATTAATGTGCCATTTTCCTTGGGTAAAGAAGGATATTTACATGAAGTACAGCATTTCAAAATGGTCAAGGGTGCTTTTAAGTCTATGAAACATTGTTGTTTAAATATATGTGTAAAATTTCCTTTTATAGCTGGTAAGACAGTTGCTAGGGAGTTTACTAGCATGAGTGGTCTTTTCCAAATTAATGTTACATTTTAATTAGAATAAGTACTGTACTGCTAGAAGACAGCAAGAATATGGAAAGAGCATTAAGTTCATTCCAGTTCCAGGTTTCACAGGTAGGTTTCATATGTTGAAAGCTGGACATACTATGGGAGTCCTAAGTACTGCTGGCAATTCCATCTAGCTAGTGAGTTTATGTAAAATCATTGACCTTGATCTGAGGATAGACCTCTTTAACACAATCAATACAGGTGCAATCAGATAAGAACATTCTACTGTTTTATTAAAGTGCATCTAATTCAAAACTCAATAACTCTCACAAATCCTTAATCAGAGAAGACATCCTGGGAGGTATTTAGGTGAGTGATCTTATAACTCTTGCTCTCTCCTTGTTAGGATGGCATTTTACAAATAGACATGTCTGTTTCCTCCTTACCCTCCCTGCCATAATTCTTTCACTATACAGTTGTGTTGATTATCACGCATTTATCAAGTATTTTTGCCTTCATTTATTTAGAGAGAGTGAGTCAAGTGACAGCTTCTCTTTACCCTGTCCCCCGGCATCAGGGTGGCCAAGCATACAAATGCAAATGTGGCTCGTTTGCTGGCACGCTGGGTGCTGTGCTCTAATCCTTGGCTTAGATGTGTGGCCCTATAGGAGGTGTAGTGTTAATGCAGGCTCTCTAGCTCAGGGTGGCCGGGGATAATGAAAGAAAACAGTCCATGTGCAGCATTATGTGATAGTTTAAGCAGAATGAAAGCCAAAGGCAATGACTGTATTTTTAGAAATTATTTTAGATCAAAATGATGCATACAGAATAAGACAAAATAACCACATGGTAGAGAGCTCTGAGAGCACTGCTTACAGTGAGGTAATTATTATTTTTTCCAGGTGATCCTCAGCATGTTCCTCGATAATGCAAAACAAATTGTAATTTGGAGCAATTGAGCTGAAGGCAGATTTCTTTTTCAGTCATTTAAGTTCGTATATGGCAGACTGAGGGGAATCAGGTCTTTTCACTGTTGTTTCTCCCTTTCTCATTATGCCCTTATGATGGCCTTTATCAGAGGACATTTCTAGGAAATGGCAAGGTGACCCTGGCTCAGCCTTTGCAAATTTCTGTGTGTGTTTTCAGCTATTTTTCTAAGCGTGTGAATGGCTACACATGCTTAACTAGACCCCTGGTTCCCTGCATTACACAAAACAGCACTTAGCCAGTCCATAGAATAAAATAAGAAAAAAATAAATTGGTTTGTAACAATGTACAGCACAGAGAGACTCAAGAGGCTGCAGTACTGCAACAGTCTCCTTAACAGACACGTCCAGTGAAAAGAGAGGATGTCTGGATTGTGACTCCTTGCAGTCAAGAATATTCCAGTTCAATTCTGATCCCTTTACTCCCTCAGACTTGAACCTTGAACTTTTATTTCAATAATTATATATTAGTTATTCTAATAACTTCTTCCTCAGTCTATTTCTACCTCAGCTGTTTTAAGACCTAAGTTGGTTGTTATCTTGTTCAAGACGATGCCTACAAAGGACAAAACTACCAAGTTCCAATTCCCACATGCACAAACACACCAAGAGCTGTGCTTTCCAGGAGCAGAATTCTGTGTCTCCTTTTCCAGGTGGGCCAAAGTAATATCTCCTGTGGTAGAAACAGAATTTGAAAGGGGATGGACTGAGCTAGTTGGTTGTGTTTTGCTCAAGTTCTGCTCTCTGGGAAAAACTGAATTATCATCTTTCTCTAGCAAGGAATGCGGCCTGGGTCATCTTCTTCTGTTCTAAGGAGACAGACTGAGGGCAAGAGTGGTGAACAACAGAGATCCAGGCAACCCTCCTGGAACTGGTTTGGTGATGCTACTACAGCTGATGGAAACAGAAGGAAAGAATTGATCCTTCCTGGTCAATACCAATTGCCATCATAGTTGTTCTGGCCTTCCCTTCTGTGCACACCAGGAGCATGAATTTCCAGGGCTCTGGTGCAGGCAAAGCAGGGCTCACAGTTACTTTGCTGTTTCTGGCTGCCTGTTAAATTAGATGGCTTTCTGCTTGGCTTGTGCTTCATCCCTGCAGTCTCCTCTGCTCTCCATGTCCAGAAGTGTGCTTGCTCCATGTAGTGATGATGGCTCTTGTGCTTCCTGAGGCACTTCAATATCTCTCAGATACAGCATGATGCTGTGTTGTCTTAGCTTGGGTCCTGAGGCCACTGAAGCATTAGTGCTGCACAGTGCAAGGCCCTGTCTCTTGGTCATTAGCATCATCTTCTCCAAAATGCTGAGGTGATTTATCAGATTTCACACAACAACTGGAAATAAAGTACAGAAGAAAGTGCTATGTATTTGTGTTGTATTTTTCCTGGTGTTTTGGTTGTTTGCTTATTTGTTTTATATTACTGAGCTTTTGATTACCTCAAATATCTGTTTAAAACACAGTTTTGAAAGAAGATGTGCTGGACAGTGGAATGGTTAAATGCAAAGGCATGCTAAGTATCTTGGCCTTTGCCACAAAAAGCATTGCTGATTCAAGACATTACATAAAAGCTTCTGCTGCACTGCAATCTCTCAGTAGTTACTCTAGTTAGCCTTTTCACTCTCCTTCTGCAAGGCTAAATAATACTCTCTTTTTATTTTTTGTAATCAGAATTTATGTCATATAATCTCTGAAAAGTACTTTTTGTGTGTTTCAACTTTGATAAATGCAGCCACCAGTGGAACAGAAATAAAATTAAAATTTATCTCTGCACACTTCTGTGTGCTGGGACTACAGTTCAAAAGCAGTGTTATTTTGGAGAGCTTGGCGAGGAGGAGATGCTGATGTTTGGATGTACACAACACTTCAGACAAAGAGTTAAAAAGGAAAATGCTATTTCTTATTGCTAAAGGGAGAAACAACAGTGAAAGAGACTGAAAAACTGTCCAGATGCTGCATTATATCCACAATGATATGTAACTATTCTGTATTAATGAAATAAAGCCACAGGCTCTGAGTAAGTTTGTGCTTTTTACTGATGTGTTGGACTCCGAAGGATTCCCACCCCCAATGGAAAATAAGGATACAAGAGATCTAATTATAAATGGGAGCTTGAGAAGCACAAGGCTTTAAACTCTTCTTCTACTTAATGGAATTTGCTGTGGTGCTAAAATAGTATTCCCCCCGTTATTCTGACATGAAAAACATTAGTGAATATTTGATTTTATTGTGGAACAAATTATGGTAATAATGAGTCTTTGAGAGAAAAAAAAATGCTCAAAATGGTACAATCTCATTTAAAATGTGCATGTGTAAAATAGACCAGATACACAAAGTGTTGTCTGCTACTTCACCAAGAGACTGTTATTTTATGAGCTGCATGCCCTTTCAGCATAGCGCTCAACATGCGCCATTTGCCTGTCTCAACCCCACTCTTACTGCAAACTCCTTTCTTTATATAATTTGGGCATTGGGACTGTATGAACTGTTAGGTTTCAGCTCCTACTCAGCAATCCAAAACTGCAAGGTCAGGTATCATTTGGCAGAAAATTCTTCCTATCTTTCCAATTGATTCTCAGACATGATGGCATCAAAGACTGATCACTTCCAGTCAAAATGTGAACAGCCAAGCAAACATTTATGCTGGATTTGTTAAACTTATTAATTTAATTTGCACTTACTGTTACAAGAATGACTGAACTCCAGGCAAGAAAGTAAGGAAGAAATACCAGAGATGAATGGACTTAGAAGGATTATTTAATTTTTTTTTCCTTTGGCTATCAATACACTGATTGCTGAAGTGGGTGCTGTCAAGAGAGATGTCTCCTGCTACCTTTTGCTTTTAATGTTGCATCAATGTTAGAAAAATGTATGAGAAAACAGTTTCCTCTTGCTTGAGGATGAGATGAAGAGTGACTAAGCTTCCAAAATCCCTCTCTGGCAAGGACACTCTCTATACCCTATACCTTGACAGTAGGTCTTTTGACCTCCCTTTGACTTTTTCCTTGGTAAAATGAAAATAACCCTCTACTTGTGAGATTTGTTAACAGGAATATGTCAACGAAGATAAGAGGCACTTTGGTGCATACTGGGATCAACAGGAAAATTTTTCAGTCATTCCAGTAGGTCAGGTCACACTGTCAGCATGGGAAGCTGTAAAATAAGTTTTCTTGTCCAAAAGAGACCGGTGGATTACTTGGGACATTTTCTGGGAAGTAAAGGTGGTTGTCCTGTCACATTTTCTCAGGAGCAATGGCTGCAAGGTTCAATGGGAAGTTTCTGTAGAGGGATATACTGAATTTATATTCTTGATACATTGGAATTCTCTCTTCGGCAGACCCTGCCCACACTGCAGTGTCCTGGCCCTTTCAGATGTCTGTGAGTATGACTCCAGGAAGGTGCATGTGGCAGGGGTGGGGGGAGAGCTACTTTTGCCCCCTAAACTCTTTCTCATAATGCCCTTATGATGGCCTTTATCAGAGGACATTTCCAGGAAACTGCAAGGTGACCCTGGCTCAGCCTTTGCAAATTTCTGTGTGCATTTTCAGCTATTTTTCTTTTGCTGGCTATAAATGAAGACTTCCCAGATTCCCTGAAGGTCGTAACTCAAAAAAACCCTTAAAAACCAAAACATTCATTGAGTTTTTCGTCAGCATGAGAGGATAATTTTGTTTTTCTGTCTTTAAAGTATGTCCATGTCTTGTATGTTTTGGGTCACATAGTTGAACACACATGTAGCCATTACAGCAGGGATACAATTTTTCTGAAGATGTTATTAAAGTGACTTTTGCTTTATTTTGTGAGCCAGGGATTCTCAATGTTACTAACTTAATGACAAATGAATGTGAATGATGAAGTCAAATGAAAGATCTTTTTGTTATAGCTAGGTTGTCTTATTTTTATAAAAGCATCTAAAAATAAAAATAAAGCAGGGTATAAGTATACGTTCGTTTCCTCAGAATGAATCATATAAGCCCTTTGCACTCTGTTGAGTGATTAAATGAAAATGACTTGGGCCAGTGAAGATGTGAAATGGATTTTTGTCACTGAGCAAGCCTATTGAAATGACTCTGTTTCACAGAGCCAGCAGCATGATGTTTAAATGGAGTTTGTTTTGGAGCATGGGTCACACTGGGGCAGGTTTCCTCACATAAGCTACACACAAATGTAGGCTAAAGAAAACAATAAATGTGAGCTGTCAGAAGATCTTATTAAGAATTTGCAGACCTTACTCTTAAATAGGATGGAGGAAGGAAATATCTCACAATCAAAGGCTTCACTATATTCATGGTTAGCCTTTGTCCCAGTCAAAAATGTAGGACACTTTTAATATAATCTCACAGCATAATGTAATCAGACTGTCTGAGGGATATCTTATGCTACTCTGATAGTCAACAATCAAGTCTGGTCAAGGACAGTCAAATTGTTTTATTGCACATAACTTGGCAAGGGCTAAGGAAAAACGTGTATGAATTTAATGGCTCAAGGCTTTTATTACTTTCCCAATAGGTGATTTTAAAAATGTACTTCCTTGCCTTCATGTCAAATGCAAAGTGAAATGGATGGCCTTAAAAATCATAAGTTGGAGAGAGAAAGAGAAAGAATAACATTCCTCAGATGTGAGCCTGCAAATTCAGGTCCTAAAGAGGACCTGAAGTCCAGCAAAGGATGTTCTAGAAGACTCGGGACAGCTGTAAAGTGTGACACCACAGGACACTTGTCAATCCATGTTCAACAGACCTGGTATTAGAGGACAGGCTCATGGAAATTTCAGTAACCACACAACTGAGGAAAGACTCCTGCTCTGCTGCTCTAGAGGTACTATAGATGTCCTGTCCACCTCATTTAACCTTCCTCTAATGGAGAGAAGTCCACAGGGAATGAATCAGAAAAACAAGGGATTTGCATGATTCATGTATGAGAATGAAAACAAATGTTTGATTTGGGAGAGGAGTAACAAGTTTGGGGAATGCATTCCCATTCTATGGAACAGAAGTTTTTTCTTTAAATCATCATCAGATTGAGGATACAAGAAGCAAGCCAGAATTAGTTTTTTCCCTTTGATTACAAGGCCCAGGTTACAATGTTAGTAAAGTGAAACTTGATTGAGTGGTTTAATCTTTATTAAAATTCTGCTAGCACAATAGAAATATTGCTGATACTAGATTTGGAAATAATTATACACTGACCAATATACTGCACTTTTAAAGCATTTGTAAATGTTCTCTCTCATGTATGTCAGGCAGCCAGAACAATTCTTTTGTCAACCCACAGCAGTGCCCCCAAGTGTAGAGATTATTTTGTTTATTTGAGATAGTAAAGAGCATGACTAGCTGGAGTATAGCTACCCAAAGTACAGTTTAAACAGGAGGTCATAGCTGGTATGTTACAACTCCTGCATAAGTGCTACACAGTCTCTGTCAACTGAGAGCAACAAAACTTGATTTTAATTCCTGTTGCAAAAAGGCACAGCTCTGGTGCCCAGCCTCAGACAAGATTTGCCATTGAGTCAGCATTGGTCAAAAAGGCAGAGCTCCTTCAGTTAGAACATGACCTGCAGAAACAACCCAGCTTTTCAAAGGCAGTTTGGTCTTTGACCAAACCCTGTAAATCTGGTAAAACTTAGCAGGATCATGTTGAAAAGGCTTTAATGCAGGATTTTGCGGAAGTGACCATTGACTTCAGAATACTCAAACACGTGAAGTAGGCTGGCTGACTTCTGTCAGGAGATATGTCCTGGAGGCACTGCTAGAGATATTTCTTCTAGTGGAAACAGACATGAACAGTGAAGACTAATTTGTAGTCCAATTTTTTTTTTCTAGATTATCTCTGACTTTTATCATGAGCTCGATATCATTCATATGATCTTCACGAATTTATGCTGCACAGTTAAAGTTCTTTGAGGAGTTTAAGTTTAAAGCAGAATTGAAATATTTTAAAGGACTTTATAATGGCATATTGGAAGCACTGCAAATCCCTTGATAGCCTAAATGGATGGAAACATCCTAGAGTACAAATGAGTTAGAGATTAATTCATGGCACCTTGCGCAGGCTTGGGGAATTCCATGTGTTTGAAATAGTTTCACAGCACAAGCAATCTGCTGGACAGTAGAAATGTCCTTTCAGCCTCTCCTCACTTCCCAAAATGAGTGTTTAGAGGAAGGAATCTTTCTTCTTTTGCTGTCCTCCCCATTGCAGTCTTTATATTGTCAAAGAAATTGAAGAAGTTGTAGGACATTCCTCTGTGTACTGCAAGTTATGGAAAACGTCATAATGAGAATTCAGAACCCAGGAAGAAGACTGGTTCACATTTAAAAGATTGTAGACTAAAAATGGCTAAATGCAGCTGGCCACAGAAGGAAGCTTTAGCATCTGCTGAGACAAGTGACCAAAATGCCCAAAATGTCCCATGGTAGTTAGAGCCAGGAAAACTTTCCATGTCCTTAGATGCCCAGTTGAAATTAAATTGGGACTTGGAAACAGGTTTGCATCTTTTGTTTGAAAGAACAACTTGAACTAAACAGGGTATTTTTAGAATCAAAAAGAACCTCTATATGGTGTCATTGCTGGAGTATCTTCAGCTGTCCTCCACTCTATTTTTTATTTCTAAGAGAAAGGACAGCAGGACTGGGAATTCCAGGGTCATTTAGATATGTCCTCTTTCTCCAAATGATCAGCAAAAGCTGAAACTGTTGTTTCCCCTAGGGAAATAATCTTTTTATTTATGTATTTATTATTATGTCTGTAGAAGAACTATGTGAAATACCTTTTACCTTTCCCAGTACTTCCTTTGATTGAAACCAAGTACCTCCTCTTGCAGAGACTCCAGGCTGAGAAAGTCCATGCGCTGCTGAGATTTTGGAACATTGTGATGGGTTCACTTTTGTGGTGGGTTAGCTTTGGCAAACACCCATATTTCCATCCAGCTGCTCACTCATAACCCCTCTCCATGGGGCCTGGGGAGAAAATAGGATAAGAAAGTTCATTGGTCAACATAAAGATGGAAATTGCTCACCAGTTACTGTTGTAGGCAATACCAACGTGGAGAAAGTTAATTTAATTAATTGCAAATTAGAAGAGAATCTGGCAGTAAGACACAAAGAAGCACAAAGATATATCTTCCCATCCCCTTCTTTTCTCTCCCCTCTCTTCTCCTCTCCAGACTCCTGTAGATGGTCCCCAGGTGGTGCCAGGGAGCAGTTATGGTCAGAACGTAGAGGTTTGGCAATTTCTCTCTCCTGCTCTTTTCCTCTCACGCTTTTCCTGTGCTTTCATGCAGATTCTCCTTCCAGTCTACAGTCCCTAAGGAAATATCTATTGCCTCCTGGGCCCTCCATGGGCTACAGTTCCTTCAGGTGTACCTGCTCCTACTCTGACCTTGATACTCCCTCTGCTGTTCCTCATGACTTTTAGCTCTCTCTCTGTGTTGCCTTATCACAGAGGCACCATCTGATGGACTTCTCTGTGTCCTGCCTGGGTCTGGTGGAGCCAGCTGGAGCTGGATGTGTCTGCCAGGGGTCAGCTCCTCATCTCTTGGCTCAGACTCATCCCTGCAGTCCTGCTTCTGCCAACAACTTGCTGTGGACACTCAACACAACTTTGAAGTTAGGCAAGTGAGGCAAAGGTTTGTCTATTCTGACCAGTTAGCTTTGGAAAATGAACAGTTTTGCTCACTGCACAGTGACTAGACTTCCCTGTGACAAGACTTTATGATAGACAGGAGAGCTTTTTGTGTTACTGGTAACTAGGTCTAATTGTTTTAACTATCCCATTCAATTCAAAGCATGCAGTGACTCACCCAGCCTGCATCACTTGTCCTGCTGCGCTCCAGGAGAGCTTTTGTTTGTCCTGCATCCATGGGGACTTGGGCAGGTGGCACATAGCTGGACTTCTTGACATTCCTATCTGAAAGCACTCCCTGCTTTTCCTACTAAAAAAAAGATACAGAGCTCTTTCCCAAAACAGTGTTGCCCAAGCACCTTTGGGCGATTGTTTTAGATTCTTCATGAATACCACTTCCTGAGCACTAACCTTCTACCCACACTGTGCTGGATTTATTTGAGCTGTGGGAGAACAACTAGCAGACAGCTGATGAAAGAGTTGCTGTGAGGTGGGCATAGGAGCTCCTGCCTCACCATTTTCTTCGTGAAGACTAAAAGTGCAAGGGTGTCAATCATCTTCTATGCATGTCTGAAAAGGCTCTCAGAGCTCAGTATTTTTAGCTCATTAACAGATTATCTCTTTTATTTTTAGAGGTAACAATAGCTCTTAGGTTAAGAGGGAGACAAAAGCTTCATTAGTTTTAGAATTTCAAATGAACTCAGTAAGGGATTGAGGATAATTTTTTTTTTCCACAGGAACCTGAAGAGTTGCTTAAAGGATGTTGTGAAAAAGAAGGGAAAACCTCCAGCTTTGGGGGTCTCTGTGCTCATGATATACATACAATAGGAGATATTTGTTGAAATATTTTCCTTTTTCTCTGGTGGAGGTTTTGCTAAGGGAATGTCATCTCCTTACTCTCCTCCACACTTCTTCTGTTCTTTTTTTTAATGCTTACCTCATCCTGATTTTGTTGTTATTATTTATTTTGAGGGCTATTTAGGCTGTTGTTTGTTTGAGGTTTTTCCCCTCTAAGATATGATAAATTCAACCACTTTCTTGCAGATTCCCTGCATCAGGAAACTGGATCTGTACCATGATACTGTTTGGGAATGGAAGCGCTTTTTTCAGTTATTTTTTTTGTTTTTGTTTTTGTTTTTTTTTTGGTTGATGTAAAAGCCTTTGTGTTGAAGCTAAACTTTTGATGAAGCTCATTGATGCATGATGCTCATCCAGCAGATCCTGAATGTATCAGCAAATCAAGTGGCTGCTCCAAGAGAGAACACTTGGGACAGAGAGAACCAGGCTCTTTGGTGTCTGCTCAGGAGCATTGCATTTCCATGTGGCATTTTGCTTTTTGTCTGGGAAATGCTTTTTGTTGCCATAACTGAGTTACTGCTGAAATCTTCTTCCTTCGCACTTTATATAATGTGCAGAAGAGAAAGAAAGGAAGCATAAAAAAGTATATTAGAATTACACTGAGCACATTTCTTTTGAAACTACAATTTATAAAACTGAGTACATATGATTTTGCAATTATAAATACATGAAATAAATGCATTAGTCAAGAAGTTAAGCTTTCAAAGGTGCTAATTATTAACCAAAAACATTTTACAGTGTTTTAATAAACACTTTTTCACATTGTGTTAATATCCATTAGCTATATTCACACTAGTAATGCTAATATTGTGCAAAGCCATTAGTTAGCTTCAAAGTCAATAATGGATGATACTGATTCCAAGCCTTCGCTGCACTAAAAGATACATATGGGTTTTTGGTTTTGTTTTTAATTTTTTTTTTTCTTGTTAGAGCGAGAAAGATAACCTGAGTTTTCACTTGGATATTGTCAATAAATCTGTTCATGCTGATTACACAGATGAATGCGGAGTCAGTTATTGAGAGCCTATGGACAACATACTGCTCTACCTCTGTCTACTTGAAAGCAGAAATTGGGTTCAAAATGAATTGCCCTGCCTTCTGAGGAGGGCTCTGAATATATTTCTTAAAGGACTTTATCTCAGCTGTCTTGTAGATAGAACTCCTTCACTTGTGCTTTCTCATTAGGAAGCTTCAGCAACACTTCTCAGACAAGATGTTTTTAAGGAAAACTCTGGAATATTTCATTCACTACATTATCTGAATGGATTTTCAGACAGTTTATCCTGTTATTATTCCTCTCAAAAACATTCACTGTTATTTTGTCAAATATCTCTCTAAGATATAATCATTGTTCGGGTGGAGGATTGAACTAGGAATGGTTATGTATGTGCTGCATTTTGCTCCTCGCTTTAGGAAAACTTTTATAAGATTATTTGCAAGTAAAATATTTTATTATAGTAATATCAGGAGCATTTTATGCTACTAGTAAAATGTGTGCATTGTTTTAGAGGCTGGATTGTAAAACTAACCATATATCTTGTAAATCAACAAACAGAAAGAAGAAACTATAGTGGTTGTCTCAGATATTGAGCATACAGATTTTAGTAATAGAGTGTCTATGTTTAATTTTTAATTTATTTAGCCACAATATCTATTCTAACTTAAGGCTTACAAAAGGCAAATATTGAAAATACTTTAACATGGAACACACACACAGACATTTGACTTCCAGCTTGGTATGTTTCATCTGCTTCATCTCCTTTTGCAGGGTGTTAACTTCTGGGAATAAACTGCTCTCAGCTGTAAAAATGAACCCCTAGCCCGTGTGTTCACGAAATGGATTGAGTTCATTCTGGCACTGATTTACTGTAACTAGATGCAAGATTGATGCATCCAGGAGAAACCATTCCACATATCTCATCTGTCTCTGGAACTGCCCCTTTAATCTCTTTACTAGATTTGATTGTTCTCTAACAAACCAGCAGATACCTCTAGAGCAGGTGAGATTTTTCTTTCCGTGAAAGACCCAGATGGGATGAGCAGAGTTATTGTGGACAGGACAGATTAAAATGTCTCAACTTAGTGTAAGCATCAGCAGAAATGGGTTTGGGGGAAAACTCCTTTGTCTTCTTATTCTTGCACAGACGACAGGAAAAAATGGAGTGGAGGGTAAGAGCCCATGCTGCATGCTCTTCCTGTGATCCTGATGCTCTGTTTTTTGTCCTCCTTCAGGCTGTGATGTGAAGACTGACTTATGGTGGGACTTTTGCTGAGGTGTAGATTTGGGGCTAGGAGGCCCCATAAAGAAAATAAAACCATAATGCAGCACAATTAGAAAGTTGATGGCAAATATAGCTCTGTGGAGGATCATGGAGTGATTCCTCAGCAAAGTGAACTAAACCAGAAGTCGCTCCATTTAAAGCAGGCAGATTAAATCCTATTTGGAGGAGATCAGAAGTGGGCCCTGTGTGGGAAAACACAAAGCACTTCAGATAATTGTGTGGAGAACAGGGAATAGAAAAAAAGAAATATCCTACCTGACAGAAATCTTGATAACCTGAAAAACTAAGTGAAAGCCAGGAATGTAAACATCCTGTCTTGAAAAAACAAAAAAAAAAATCCAGAAAATCTCTTGACATTTAAGGAAGACTTGATCTCCTAATGAAATAAATACCAAAGAAGACCTAACATATCTGAATAGTGCTTGTGGAGGTTCCCCAGGGAAAGAAGAGAAGAAGGAAGATGGAGCAATCCTCCTTTGGTGCTAGGAGAAAGGGACTGCAGGCTTGGGAACCCAACCAGGAGCAATCAGACAGAAGAACAATGATAACTTTTTATTTCATCCTGTGAAGTCAGTGGCCTGGACTTAGCTCCATTGATCAGAGTATGGTTCTAATAACATCAAGGCTCTGGGTTCAATCCCTGTATAGGTCATTTACAGAAGAGCTGGGCTTGATGATTCTAGTGGGTTCCTTCCAACTCAGAATATTCTGTGAATCTGTGAAAAATTCATTCACAAAAAAATGCTCCTACAGAAAAAGGAGGAGGGTGGGTATTAATCTCCTGCAGATCAAGGAAATACTTTGGAAACAGAAGGCAAGTCTCCTGGGGTTTGGATTCTAGAAACAGATTCCTCTTTCCAAAAGGAAAAAACAAACAACCAAACAAGAGTTTGGGTTTAGTCCATAGTACTGCCTTTTGGGGACCAACTGTAATCTGTTTAGGCTCGTATTCTGCATTTGCAAGTACTGGAATCAGATGCTGACAGTTCTCACTAGTGCATAATTAAATTCTTATTCCCAGTTGAAGCCATTGGCAAAACTTTCACTGACTTCAATAGTGCTGGATTAAGCTTTCACTTAATGTCATGAGAATTTGAAAAGCAAAATCAATCCAGATTTTGCAAAGAGCTGCTTGTCTTTGTTGTGGATCAAACCAAAACCATAAAAAAAAAAAAAAAAAAACCAAAAAAAAAACCAAAATAAGAATAAGAAGTATATTGGCATCCTGAATACTTTTCCAGAAGATAGACAAACTGAGTCACTTGGGGGTCTACAGTGATAATAAGAATTGTGTAAGTACTGCGTAGCAAAAGATATTTCTTGGTTAGTCTGCTCTTTTTGGCACAATCCTTCTGGCAGAAATGTATAAATTTATTTTGTTGTTGCTCAAGAGCTCCTGGTGAGTAATTCCTGCTCTGCAGATGGTATATGATGTAGATGATTTTTCAAGTCCAATTTCAAACTGTAGTGCTGTGGTTTATCACAAAATGTTTTGCTGTAGTCTAATGGCTAGAACTCTGAGAAGTCAGATTCCACTGTTAAATTTCAAATAAATCCCATTCCTTCCTAGGTGTATCCCTCACTATGAATTTGCAATTAAAACCAATGAGAAACATTGGCTGGCTGTAGAGGAAGTTCTTCATTTCCAAGCCCCATCCTACACCATGGGAGTGAAGGCTGCAGAAGTTTGGGGAACTGGTAAGAGTGCAGAGATTTTTCTCAGCGAGAGTGATACAAAATAAGTATAATTCATCTTACAATAACCCCCCTCCAAAAAAACCAAAAAAACCCAACAAAACAAACCCAAAACAAATTCGATAGAACAGACTAACCTTATCTAGAAATAGCAAATGTATTCAGTCTATTAATAAACCACAGTTAGAGATGTGTGGAATGGAAGGTGACCTGAATTTCCCTTGATGATTTAGGGGATTATTCTGGTGCTCACTGAACAGAAGCTTGTCAATAACTGCTGCTCCCAATGCTATGCTTTGTCATAGCAGTGACCTCTGGTCCATGCTACAATTCCCTTAGGATCAGAAGGAAATTCTGATCAGAAGGAAATTCTACCAGGAAAGATCAAGAGTCCATTTCTTCAGAGAGGCAAAGGCTAGGAAAAACCCCATTAACAGGATTTGCTCCTGCTCTGCTGCTGTTACAGCCCTAAAAGAGGACTGGACTTTCCACCCTTACCAACTGAACTATATCAGTAACACTTCATCCTTCAGTCCTGTCTTTGAGTTGTCAACATTTTTCTTTGGCTTTAGTGGTGACATAATGGGCTAAGTAGGGCTCAAACAGATACTGCATTTCTAAGGGGGGTACCAGAATAGGACTGCAACTGCTGTGATCACTCACCAGCATGCCAGGCCTGGACTGCCCTTCTTGGCTATGGGCTTTCTCTCCTGTTCCCCACTGCCCCAATATTCCCAGCTCCCCATCCCTTGGATAGAGGGAGTTGTCAGCCTCTGTCTTAGTCACATCTTGGTCTCCTTTTGCCTCCTGCTCCTGCCTGTCATGGTCCAAGGGTTCTGGGTACACAACTACAGTGTGTAAACACGGCTATGCTTTCTGACACCTGCCATAAAACAGTATCAGCTCTGTGTTGTTTATCAGTAATTTCTGATTACACCTGAATATTGGAAAACATGTATCCAATCAAAATGGTTTTACTTAGTGTGTTTTGCCGTCTGAGATACTTTATCCTTGCTTTTATTCCTGTTGCATTTCCACAGTTTTCTGGCAGGTCTGCTTTCTTTTTCTGAGTGCATGAATTTTACCCATCAGATTGCACTGGAAAAGAAAACATTTATTTTTAAAAGTTTATGGGAATAAAATATTATTGCTATTATCTACACTCTTGATTACCAGGATTATCTCGTATATATACAGATCCTCCAGATAGGCAGATTAAGTGATCAGAGGGTTCTTAGTGGGCCCCAGGCTCAGAGCATGCACTAAAGAGGATCAAGCCTGCTTTAATTCATGTGCTTCTTTGCTAATGCTCCTGGTCTTTCTCAGGAGAATTTCTGAAATATGTTATCTGGGTCCCAGTGTGGTCCCAGTGAGTTGGATAGACAGTCTTTGGCTTTGATGGACAAAAACTGGGGCTGACTAGGAGCAATAATGTGTAAAGAAACATGTATTTGCTTATCTGGGCCTTGAGCCTTCCCAGTCTTTCACATGTGTTGGCAGACCTTGAGTATCTTGTTCTTGCTCAATGTTGCTAACAAATGCCTCTGGAATCTAGTAAGAATGCCTCTTTGTAGCCATTCACAAATCCAAGGTGTTTGAGGGAGCACAGGAGAGGACCAGCTGTGTCCCTTAGAAAAGAAAGAAAGGAAGTGGAACAAAGGCTTTTGCTAGCTGATTGAACAGTTTTTAGGCAGGCAATGGGACTTGCTTATAAAGAAAGTTTCTGAGAAGCTGACATTTCTTCATGGCCCAGCTAGCATGCAGCAATTTGAACAATGAATATAGGAAACCACCCTGCAAATGTGATTTATCTACCAGCTTTTTTTTAAAAAAATACATGATTGCTTTCTGACTAGGGTATGTGCTGTGAATTGCTTAAGAATTTTGAGAAACTTCCTTTATAGAGCTTGAAAATACAGTAACGTAGAGATGAAAGTCTCCTTTAGAATTAATGATGGAGACAGGACTGAAGTGACATCCATGTTGAAATGCCACTATCTTGAATTGTTATTTTCCAGTTACTGTGTTTGTGAATGTGCCTGTGGTTCCCAGTCTTTGTCATGTCTGCTAGCAAATATTGGAGCTAGAAGATGACAAGAAATGTGCAGCAGTGGAGAGTGTTATGGGGCAGGAGTAAGCTTTTGACACTGAGCCTAAGAAAAAAAGAAATGGAAAGATCTTTTTGCTTAAGGATATAAAATTACATGAAAATTGGGGCTGATAAAAGAGAAGTAGACAAGAATAGGTGAAGAGATAAAGTGCCATGAAAGGAACAATGAGGGTGGATGCAACTGCTGAGGAAGGGAGGTCCTGTGGATGTGAGAAAAACTTCACTGCACCTCATAAACAGAGGTAGAAGACTTGAGTTTAAAATTCAAGACTAGGAAATCATTGAAAAAGGTCTCTAGAAAGTCGAGGCAGCCAAGAAGAAATGACAATAGCATGAGTTCAGTAGCAGCGTTTAAAAAGATTAGGCTGTAGTGATTTCATCGGGTAACATTCCTTTCCTCACTTCTCTTGTTTCACAGGGAGGAGGGTAATCTCTCATTTATTAATAACTATCCCATGTGTGAGATGAAAGTCAGAGCTGGTTATGTTTGGCTCCAGAGTCCACCACAGGTATAGGATCCTGTGAGAAATCCTTACTTGTCAGGCAACCTTATGCCATAGCAATAAACTCCTTTAAGACCCAGCGACCAACCCAGTTACAATGTCAAGCTGCCCAGTTTAATTTGATCTTCCATGAACGCTGGCTTTTGGTGTAGGAGCAATGTTATGAAGCAGAGGTACACTTGTATGACTACATCCTCAGAGTGAAAACTCAGCCTTCCAAAATAGCTTTTGTCTGTCCTTTTGGTGGTCTGCTTAATGACTTCGCCCAAATAAAAGGAGCATACCTTCTAAAAATATTATAAGGGAGGCAGAAAGCAGTGTTCTCTCCCAAGGGCAAAGCTGAGAATAAAAAAAAAAAAAAAAGCACTGTCAAGCAAGACCCTTCTTTCTGTTTTTAATTTCAGAAAAGCTAGTTTGGTAAAGCTTGGACTGGATGGCTTTCAAATGCAAATACCCCAGGCTACTTTAGGCGAACTTGATATCGTCTTTGAGTCAGACTAGACTCTTAAAATGCAGCAGGACCAAAAAAGGACTTGTGATTAAGGAGACCGCACATCCTTGGTGTCCTGGAAGCATGCCAGGGTATGAGATGATATTTCAGTCCTTTGCATTCCTGAGAATGTCCTTTTGTCCCATGAAAGGGTGACATCTTCCTGTGTCACAACGAAATGATGAGACAGGGAGGGAGGTGTCTGTCTAATGAATCAGTCTGGAGACCAGCTAGGTCTGCTGGTGGGGTGATTGACTGTTGCTTTTCTGGGCTCTCCAATGAAGGGGTGTCTGTCCCTGATGCTCATTCCTGTCCTCTGGCTGCCCCCTGTTGGCTGGTCCGCCACATCGGCAATGGACCCCATGTGCAGAACTCGGAAGGGCTGGACACAAATGAAAAGGATTTTCAGAGGAAGTCATCACTAAAATTACACAATCGTCTTTTTGTGTGTCCCTTAATGTGACAAAAAGTGTTGCGGTGAGGTTTTCTTTTGTTGTTGTTTCTGTTTTTTCTCTTGCCAAACTCTGTATGGTTTAAGTTTAAAAGGGTGATGACTACACAATTAAACTTTTGGAATGCTGTGCTAGAAGCTGGCGGCTGCTTTCATTTCTGCTTAGATTTACTTTCATTTCTGATTCATATTTTCTTTCAGTGGCTTTCTTGCACATAAAACGTCCTGTGCCAAAATCATTGCTAACTTTATAAATATAAAATGGCTACATCTGCTAAAAATCACCCTCGTATGAAATAGCTGCATCCAGAATTCCAGACAGGTCAACTCTTCTCAGGTTATATTAAACATATAGAAATGTGAATTCCAGAAGTCCTACCCTCGGCTATTCAAATACAATTTGTACTGCAGTGGGTTGGAACTTCAACAAGCTTACTGAGGACAGAATTGAGGCCTTTCTGCTGTAAAGGAGCTGGGAAATATGTAATTTTTCTGCTACCAAAACCTACCTCCCCATAGATCCTCTTTTAGAAGGACTCGAGAACTCTCTTCCTAGATTAGAGGGCCATCTAGCTCAGTATACAAGGCTGACAGGGTTACCCAGCACATGCTTAGGAAAAGTACATCAGCACAGGATACATACAACATGATCTTTGGTGCGTCCTCTTACCATCCAGAAGCCACCACTTTTGAGACTTATTATGCAGAGGGTGGGTAAGGTCTGTCACTGTTACAGTCACCAATGAGCTAACTCTGTGTCTAAAAGCTGCCCTGTTACTCATGGATATTTACCAGCAGCCTGCTAACTTTGGGAACTCCTTCAGCTCTAGATGCTCATCTCTACTGTTATTTGGCTAATATATCATAAGTAATGCAGTGAACTAATGTCCCATTCTGAAGTACATTCCAATTCTATTTTCTTAACTAAAATCCTGTCATGCTCCTCCTCCTCCTCACCATGGTTTGTGTGGGCAATTCACTGCCAGCTGTGGATGGCAGCTGGCCCACCTCACAAGACAGCTCCGTGCAGCTGTTTTTTCAAGAGATGCCAGGTGGTCAGTCACTTGACAGGCTGTCCATATTGCTGTTTGTTATGGGCAGAAATAATGTTCCGTGAATTTCTGCAGTGGGGAAATACATGGAATGACAGTTCTGGTTCTGTTTCGGCCCTTTAAGCATACAGCAGAAGCAGGAAGATCCCTCTTCATGACTCCATGCTGTGTGTAATGGATATGTCTCATGATGGATCCCAAGGTGTCTATAGGGATGATCACAGTAACTTAGATGTTAACCTTACCAGCCTTATCCTGTGTGACCAAATTACAAGGTACAGAATTTGGAACTATTTTTCAAGCTCAGTTAGATTCCTGGGAACAGCAGCAATCCAAGATGCAGAACTTTCTATGGCCTCCAATTTAAACTGATCATGAGGCGAAATGGAGCCAAGAAGAGCCAAGTAAGAACCTCCAAAGACTCAAGCTGTCATAAAGACTGTGTCCTTTTAGCAGAGGATGCATAGGAGGCCAAGAGAAGTGGGATAAGCAACAGTGCTGTGACACATTTCCCCATGAGAAGCACAGCCCTGCTCCCCAGGCTTTCTGAGAGTCCTCCCTGGTGGCTGTGCCAATACATTCTGCACTGCATCCCAAGACAGCTGGAGGCCAAGTAATCTGACCTACCTGGTAGCAATGTGAGTCTTTTCAGCAACTGTTGACTAGAAAAGACAAAGATCATACTGTAAAGCAGAATTACTCTTTTGAGGCAGGAAATGGATAGAAATAGGATTCAAAGCTGATGCCCAGAAAAGGTAATGGGAAGAAAACATGCATGCAATCTATGAGCATGGATTCTCTGGTCCAGCAGGTGCCAGTCTGCTGCATTTGCAGATGGTATATCAAGGGACCCCCAATGGCTAGTTAGAGCAATTCCTGCACTAATGTGAACAGAGATTTTGATTTCACGGTCTGAAATAAAATGACCCAAATATAATTATGCAAGCTTATTAATTTATTTGCTATGGGTCGGTAACCCTTCATAGTCTATGGCACGAGTTACATGAAGGGCCAGGGGGATTGAAACTCAAATTTAGCAGAGTTGGATTCCTGTATGGAAATTGGAAGAAACGAAGCACTAAATTGCATGTTTTATGATGATATCTTATTAAGAAAAAATTAATGCCCAACTTTGAAAGCACCAAATTCATTCTGAACAGAAGCAGTATAAAAAGAACAGCCTCGTGAAGGTTTGAACTGAACAATATATAAGCAAGTTACGTCCCCCTGTCCAGTACTGGAAACATGGACAAACCTTGAAAGTTACCAGCTCAGGATGGCCAATATAACATGGGCTTTCTGTTTGCAGAGGCAATTTCTATAGTGGTGCCAGAGGCAGATTTAGTAAAGCCAGGGTACTGCTGGGGTACTGTGTAAAGCGTGTGTTTTGGTTTTCAGACAAGTTTCAGGAGAAAATGCCCAGGAATGAACATTTCCTCTAAGCAGAAAGGGCTTCAATAATTCCCTTTTCTTTTACCATTGGGAGAAATGGATACCAGGAGGTGAAAGTGAAAAAACACAGTTTATTAACAGGAAAAAAAAAAAGAAAGAAAAAGGAAGGGTGCCCACAAGGCACAAGAACAGAAAGAAAAAAATGAATAAATGCTAGATATTGAAATTGTGCATGGCAGCCTGTGTTCCTCTTGATGACATCTGATGCTTTGTCCTCAGGGCTCTGTGAGCATTTCAGATTTCAGTATACAAAAGTATTAAGATCCTTCTACAAAACGGGAACGGGGTTATTGGATCAGACTTCTTCCATTCCCAGTGCAATAGGCTGTTATGATATAAAGTGTGTACACTGAGTGGATGACTATGGTCTAAACACGCTGCACCATGTTTGGAGGCTTAAACAAGACAGAGAGCCTGTCCCACACAAAGTCAAACAGAACATGGAAGAAAAGTGTCAAGCATTTAGTTTGCGTGGTGCCAAACACATGTGGAGCCTTTGTTGACACTCTCAGGAAATAGGACACTATTACATCTGTGTGCCAGAGTGGAGGAGCCCCTTGATCAATGTATAGATCACAGAATCAATTAGGATCACAGAATGTTCTGAGTTGGAAGAGACCCCAAGGATCATCAAGTCCAACTCTTAAGTGAACGGCCCAGATATTATGAAATACTTTTCTCACATGCAGAAGCTGGCCTTGCAGGCCCTCCCAGCTGGACCTAGAGGTAGTTAGGACCTTCACTTAGAGCACCTCACACGGGCGCAAACTTTGACCACTGTGAACTTGATTTGAGCCTGAGAGCCAGAAGCAAGGGAAATGCACACCTGCCTCAACTCTTCAAACTCCCTCTTAAGGGCTTTTATCTTATATGGTAATAGAAAACACTACCTTGTGTTTCTTCCTTCAAAACTGTCTTGACATGTCTGATGGAAAATCAAGGGAGAAAACTTTCCAGCAGGGATAAAAATTAAGCCTAATTCATTTTTCCCTACTTTCTCCATTCATGAGGAGGTTACATATGCTGGCTATGTCAGTGTCAATGGTGGAGTTCATGGCTTAACCTCAAAAGACACTTCATACCTAAATGACATTCTGGTGGCCTGCATAACATAGGCCTGCTCATAAACTTAGTATTAGACAAGATGGTTAAGTGTCTTTCCTCAGAAGAGCGAGCTGTGAGATTGAACCCTTTTAGGCATAAAGAATATCAAACTGGAACTCACTTCCTGGGTAAGCATCCTAAGGTGATGGGAAAGGACTGTGCCTGAGATGTGATAATGTTCGAGTTCCTCTTCCAGAGTTACTACTAGATTATTTTTTTGAGGTACATACATCCAATGGGAGCAAGTTCCAAAGCTCAGCATACCCATTAGTATTTATAGAATTTTTGGTGCCATATACTGTAACTAGGACTAACCTTGATAATGATGATTTCTCTAGCCTTTGGATGAAAAACAGCCTTGCTGTTAAGTAAAATGACTGCCTTTTTTCTTTCTTTTTTTAAGAGGCTCTGGACTACTACACATGGCTGTAATGCTCTCCGAAATTGAAGCAAAGATGATACATTTGACTTAGGCAATAAAACTGAATCCTGCAGGTGATAATTTGATTGCAATTCATAGAAGTTTATTATAAAAATGTAAGAAGGAATAACAGTGTCACTTTAGAAGAAGATAAAAAAACCCTGACCCTAATCTTCTCTCTGCACTGAAATGAAACCCAAAGTTATTCCAAATTAATTTTATAGAAGGAGTCTTATCAGGTGTCTACTCATGCTTGACATTTTACCAAGTTCTTTCCCTCCTGGTGCTTTTCTCACAGGACACAATGAAATTTAGCATTCATAAATTGCTCAGGGCCTTTTGTAAAATCCCAGTCCATGATATCAGTGCCTTCTCTGCTTGTTCTGAAGATCTTGTTGCTGAACTCAGATCTTTCATCAGTCTCTAGCTGGGTCTGCTTTCCTTTGCATCCAAATCCCCCATCTTCCAGGGCTGGTAAGTTGCTGAGGATGCTTCAGCACCACAAGGCACAGTGAGCAATGGGCTTTCTGATGGTGGTGATAAGGAACATGCAGAGAAATGTGAAGACTGGTTTATGCCTCAGTGGCTTCTGTGCAATACAGAATCATAAGATAGAGTAATTTATGTTGGAAAAGAGTTTAAAGAACATTGAGCCAAAACATAAACACAGCACTACCATGCCTAAACCGTGTCCCTACAAGAGTATACCACATTCATTAGTAGCCATTTACCTTACTACAGCAGATAGCACAGATAAACAAGCATTGCAATACCAAGCTTGAGGGATGCTCAGTGCAGCTGCAGCAGAATGCAGCAAGGAATGGACTGCACCTCAGACTGGAGGTGCTGAAGTAGCTCACACAGGTCCATGCTATATCAGCTTCACTCTTTAGGGTATAAAAGCTCTCCAGTTTAAGGCTCTGTCTGCATGATCTCTGCCTTCAGTGTTGTATACTCAATGGTTGTAGAGAAAGAGTGGGAGCAGGGATAATAGAAGGCTTTAGTTAAGCATTGAGCTAAGGAATAGATGTAAGCCTTCAATTTTCCCTACTTTTGAGATGTTCAGTGGTGATGCTCAGCTTGTATGAAGGAAACTGTAGGAGCAAAAAGCTGGGTCTGCTAGGGGAAGAGGTTGGGTTGGCAATGGTTAGGTTAAGCCCCTGCTCTCAGGAAAACACTTAGGAGAAGCCCACTCACCATGGCTGCATGGGCTGGTCATTTTAAAAGTGGAGTTCTTATCTGATAGCCTTTCCACAGTTTTTCCCCTTGAACCTGCATTTGGCTGCCAAAGGACAGCTGATGTACTGGCAGTGTTGCTCCCACAGTGCCACAGTTGTAACTCTTCTTTTGCATAACAGAACTCGTCATCAACACCTCATGGCTGCGGGGTTAGGATTTAATTAAAACATCATAAAGATGTCTTTGGGGAACTGGACACAAGATTATTCTGAATGCAATGCCGTATTGCAGGAAAAATGTGACTCTGTCTACTTGTGTGTACCCAGGGCACAATTCAGGTGACCAAAAAAGACTAGCCAAAACATATAGGCTCAAGTAGATGATACAGAGTAAGCTTGGTTTCATCAAAACATACATAAGATGGGCTAATTTCCAGTAAGCTTTTGTAAGTAGCATTTGCTTGAATTCTACTAGAGAAAATAAAAAGATACTGCCAAAATAAGAGTGGTGAAGCCTGAGAAGGGGACGGAGCAAAATCAGTCTACATACTTGAAATCTTGTTTGAAACACCTTAAAAGATCTTTGATGTCAGGTAAAGTTTGTAAACAGAACTTCCAAAAAATCCTAGGAACATAGTTAGTGACTAATTAAATTAGCTTCATTTTGTTATAAAATACTAGAGTATGAAGTGGAGGACAAACTGCTACCACAGTTATCACTTGACCCAGAAAATTATTAGGACTGTGTTTACTTCTGACTCTGGTCCACTCCTGTTAAGTCGGATATGTGGTATCTCCTACACTCCTGGTTTTGAGCTTTATTCTTGAAAGACTTGATTCACCATCAGATAACTTATATTTCACACTGCCATAATTCCACTGATTTCAGCTAAATACTGTGAAGTTATTTGGTGATGATAGAGCAGTAATTAAAAAAAATCAAAATATTGTAAAAGTTTTATGGATCCTTTTTGATTTTAAATAGTTCATTTTTACTATTTGTGGTTCCGTCTCTTAAGAATTAAAATGATCCAATCAACAGATTGTCAACAATGCCTTTGTCACCTTTTTTTGGTCTGTGTGTGTGAGAGAGAGGGAGGGGGAGCGGTGGGTGCTGTCCCTGAGTTACCTCTTTCCAGCCTGTCTGGGCTCCAGCTGGTACCACTGCTCACTGGTTCCAGCAGCAGTGCTAGCTCACTGCCCATAGGACAAAGCCTTTATTTATGGTTTTGAGCCAGAGCTGCAGAATGCCAAGGAAGGGAAGGACCTGACACTGCCTGCCATTGCTGCAAATGATGATAACTCTATTGATTTCAGTGCCATCAGGCAGCTTCAGAGCCAGAGAGAATGCCTGACCTAACAGGATTGGTTCCTGTGTGAGGAAGAACAATTTCATTCTCCCAGCATTCCTGGATCATATACAAGGAGTTACACAAAGAACTGCTAAAGGAAAGAGAACGTGATACATCAGTTCTTTGGGATTGGTGATGCATTTTGCATGACATTTACTATATTTTTTAAAGGAAAAATTGGAGAAGTGTTTCCTTTCTATCCCAAACTAAGGTTCATGGCCAACTTTTTAAATATATATATTTAAATCAACCATTTAGGAAATTTATAGTATAAGCCAGTCAACCCTCACTAAGCCATATTTCCTCTAGTAGCAAAAAAAAAATCATATCTCTGGGGACAATATTCAATTTATTAGATTCTCGGGGGAAATAAGGGATAAGAACTGTAAAGACGAAGCTGGCAGCCAAGGCTGAGGATAAAGACTCAAAAGAAACCCATCAATTCCCAAGGGAATGTGCAAATTCCTCTAATAGACCTGTGTCATCTTTACTGGAAGCTGTTTAAACATGACTAAGACTGTGAATGTTTGGCTGTACAACTGTGCCTCTGTTAGAAGCTAAGAGTGGTTTCAGTGGGTCAAATGCCTGACATAATTACTGCCTGGCTCAGGGTGCTTGGGAGGGCTTTTCTCCTCCTTCATACAGCTTCTCCCATGCCACGGCGATGAACGGCTACTTCACTTCCTCATCACCACCAGCTCTTTGCTCACACCAGCCAAGGGACTTTCTGTGCTCCATTGAGTCTGAAGGATTTAAAGCAGAGGCTTTTATCAGATGTCCACAAAATGCATTTCTGCTCCCTGCACTTCTTCGTAAACCATGACTGTTCTTCTTGTCTTTAATCACTTAAAACTCCATTTCTAGTGCATGGATTCCTTGGGTCTCACGCAAGTGTGTGTTCTGAAGAATTAAATTTCAAACCTCAGCATGGGACTCATGAGAGTCATGTGTCATTTTGCTGTCATTGTCTTCTTTGGGCTTTTCACCCTAATAACTGTAATGGCTTTTCCAACATTGTTGAATGTAAATTTGAGTATTAAATACTATAGTCACAGCTTGGATTTTGTTTTCTCCTATCTCACCCGTGGCTCATTTTCACAAGTTTTTATTTGTTGTGTAAAAGATTCTGCCTTGTTTTTTCTTGAATATATTGCTGTCCTGGTTAATAGGCAATGTTAATTATGTCAGCATAAAGAGAAGTACATTTTTTTTCTTCATATTATACACCTTGCTTAACTGGATTTGGCTTGCCTCTAATAAGAAGCTGGTTTTATGTGTTCCTTAAGGAATAATTAAAAAATGGAATTTTTCTGTTTATTTGATTATTTGGTTTGGTGGGGGGTTTTCAGCAAGCAGCAAGGAAAAATTTTCTCCATCCCACAGGCTGGCTATGAACTCACCTGTACAGGTAATGTTTCTTTATCCAAATTTGTAATTAATTCTATAGACCTGAGGGATTCATCTGTCTGTCTATCCATGCATCTTTTTTTTTTGCCACAATTACTTATATTGCCCTGTTTGAAAAGGTTGCTATGAGCATGTCAGTGACATGATGTAAGCATGTAAGTGAGCATATAAGTGACATTCTCACTCTATTGAGAGGGTTTGTCAGTCAAATAGGGTTAGTAGTGTGCATTGCTGTGCAGAATGTGGATGCTTTGCTTCCTCTGCAGGGGCCAAGAAGGTCCCATTACTTGATAGTTCATGGTCCTGCTGATTGAAAATAGCTCTAAATTTACTTTCTGAGGTAATCTATTGATGGTGTTTTCCTCAGGATTTTTCATTTCTATGTGTCTTTTTGAATTTGCAGCTGATTAATATGCCAGAGAGTAAACAAGTCATACCTGCCTGGTCTTACCTCCCACCCTTCTGTCCCCCTCTCAGGATAGATTATTTCCAATCTCTGCTTCTCCTGTTCCTTTTCTCTGATTTTTGCAGGAGTACAAAGGACATGGAGAGAAAGAGATGGGTGACCCCACTTTCTGAGATGAGTAAAAAGATCTGCATTTTTTAAATACAAGGATGGAATAAAGTGGTTTCTTCTCCGCATAAAGGGAGAATTTGAGATCTCATCCACCCCTTCTGGAACCATGTTTATGATCTCTGAATCTTTCCCTGGGAAGGTTCTCTGCATATGAATATGGTTCTGTCACAGGAGTAAGTTTGATTGGTTTTAATTTTTTTTTTTTTAATTAGAGTGCAACATGACATTTGAAGTCTAAATGACGCAATGGTTTCAGAGGTGATGACCATTGAAAGGTCTGTCTGACTTCTTTTACAATTCTGATACTCAAGGCACCAAACTAACTGAGAAAGTCACCCAAGTCCTGAACTGTGTAACTGAAGCCACATATATTTGAAACCTCAGCTCTTGGTGTTTCCAGGTCATCAGCAAATGACATAAAAATAAAGAAACTCCAATATCTAGAGATTGAGGCCAAGTGCTTTCTCTAGATGCTTCCAAAGAATTTACCACTGCAAGAATCCACTCTCAGCAGTGAAACATGGAGTAAGGGTTTGCTTGATTTTCTTTAATGTTTAAACTTTTTATAACTTTCATGAAAAAACCCAAAGAAATATAACAAATAAATAATGTTGAATGTCATTACCAGTCAAAGTATAAAATGCTTTTATTGTACAATAAGTCAGTGATTAAACTAACAGAATAACAGTCAGACATAAAAGATTAAACAAAAGAGTGTCTGGTTTTGGCCAAGGACTGGTTAATTTTCTGTTGTTATGTGGAGGCAGAGTCTGGAGCTGTGTGGGTGTGGCCAAGACTCTAATATTATTTCATATCATCCTAAGTCATTGCTAGGAGCTGAGGGGAAAGGGACTCTTGCTTTCAGGAAAAAAAGGTGTTCCTTTATGGTCAAAGGAAAGCAAGGGCACAGGGCAAAGGGTCTGTACACCATTTTTTCCATCATCCCAGGTTTGGTGAGCATTTTGTATGTAAATCACACCCTCTTTGTACATTTTTGTGACTAGTATGGTGCTGTTACTGCTAGTTTTCTTGCCTCGTTGCTGTTTCCAGTAAATTGTTCCTATCTCAGGCCAGGATTCCCCAATTTAGTACCACCCATAAAAGATAAACAAACCATGAGCTGCCCCCCTCCTGCCCTTCAGTTACTTTTTGCACAGTGACACAATTTGATTTTGAGAAACAATGCTTTCATATCCACATAGTAAAAGCTAGGCTGCAGCACGGTGGTCAGGGCACTCTCCAGCCAACTGCAGAGTGAAAAGTCATCATCTTCCAGCATGCAAATAGTATTTGATTCTGCTGGATATGCTGTGTTTTCAGATGAATTTAGAGTTTCTAGTAGGTACAATGTGAAATCTTATCACCCAGCTCCAGTGTACCTGAGGAATAGGTCCTTGGCTGCTCTAATCTGCACATCCTGCCCTGGACATGAGTAGGCTCCAAAGCAGGAGCCATGGGAGGCTGCTCCATGGAGTGACAGTGCCAACTGGTTAGGGGTTTTCCAGAATCAGAGCGACTGCATCCCTCTGTGTCACCCTGGGGCAAGGCAGGAAGTCTGGCGTTTGCTCTACTCCCAAGATGAAGTGAAACTCTTGAGAGAGCAGAATTGACTTGACTTCTCTTTGTCTATTCATATAACATGGAACCAGACATTGTCTGTCAGTACTTGTATAGCAGATCTCTCAAGCAGAGCCATACCTTTGCATTCTACACAGATGCTCTGAGTTTACATAGATAAAAGCTACCTAAGGGGGGACATGGCCCAGATCCGATAAAATATTCAGGTTTCTCACTTCCCACTTAAATCAATGATCAGCTATTAACTGCCAAGCATTTCAGGAGTACTCCTGGTGCCATGGGAAGATCAAAGAGGAGCAAGACCTTAACTTGGTAGTGAGGTATTTGTACAAGGAATGAGGTATTTCCAGAGACCAAGACATACACAAGATAGAAAAATAGACCAATAGAAAGAAAAGAGCCATAAACTAGATTCTGGAATTAATGAAGGAATTCTGTGCATCTAGGGTATTGTCTGTGCGGACAATGATTAGATGAAGAATGAGAAATCAAGAGAAATATTACTTCTGGTTTAGTTCCATTATATAATTCTTGTATTACCACAGAAAATCAATCTGAATTTGGATTATCAAAAGAGTTTAATTTACATTAAAGCACCAACACAGCAGCACCAATGATGATAACAGTAAAAATCTTCATCTCAGATTGTTTAGAGAAACAACATATAATACTGTAAAAATTTATGTGGCTGGGATTACCCAAGTATACTTGGAAGAAGCAGGAAAGAAGGTGATCTGAGGAATAGTATCAGAGATTTGAAGTTTATACAAAATGAGAAGCTTCTAGAGAAAAAAGTGAAAAAATGAGGAGATAATAGACATAAAAGCCAAGGGAGAATGGGATTTGAGGTATGTTGAAGTCACCTCAAAAGAGAGCCAGAAGGGTGAAATATTTCACAATTATGAGATTACTGAGGTTTTTTTTTTTTTAATTTTTTTTTTTTGGGGGGGGGACTGCTATAGGGGTATTGGAAAGAGTCTACAGCAGAAGTGGAGGAAAGGACTTCTGATGTTTACTGCAAGAAGCATACTCAAAAAAGCTGAAGAGAAAAAGGAGAGAGTAATGAGAAAGCAGGGAGTGGAGAAGCAGAGCCAAGATTATTTTTTCTTTTTTTCTTTTTTTTTTCCCTAAGTCTTACTGTGAAAGAAGAGTAAGAAGAGACTAAGCTGCTGAGGAGTAAGCTGCAGAAAAGTCTTATAAGAGTTTGTGTCATGAAGTGAAGCATCTGTGGCAGGTAGATGGGCTGTGAGAGCAGGGGAAGCACCAGTGTTTGGCTGAGAGCTGTGTTTGGCTAAGAGGAAGTTAAGTGGATGGTCCTTTCCATGGGCAAGAGGAGTTATGAAGGAGCTACAAATGTGGTAAAAACATGAGGGAACAACACATGAAGCTGCAGATCAAGAAAGCTCATTGATACTGAGGCTGACATCTCAGATGAAAGATTGAGATGTAAAGAACCAGGTGAATCTAGAGTTAAAATTAGAGGGTAAGGCTGATGGAGGGGAATTGGAGAGATAGGAGATGGCAAGAAAGGTTGAGGTGAAAAGAAATATCAGCTAGAGTGTTGTGTAGAGGATAAAGAATGAAAAAGGGAAGGAGGAAGGACTTAGAGGGGAGGTCAAACTTTTCCACCACAGCCAAAACCAGGAAGGGGAGAGGGAGAAAAGGCTTCTGTAAGTGAAGGTAGCTGCAGACAACAGACAGAGACTTAACCTTTGCCAGAAGGAGGTTTTAATAGCTCCTGATGGAAAATTAGGAAAGCCTGCTTCCTCAGCTCCCAGAGGGTAAAGAAAGCAAGGGAGACAGAATAAACTTAACAGTGTCTGTGAAGGACTTAGATACAAGGGGATAGGAATGTGCCAGAAGGAAAGAAGGTAGATTATAATCCTAAAGATTTTCTTTTCAAAACCTCATTAACCATATTCACAGCAAAGCTGAGAGAGATAGAAGTGTAGAAGGAAGGTTTCAGGAGACACTTCTTTAAAATATACCTGCCAGGATCTAGTTCTCAGAAAATAATTTTAATTTCCCCTGAACTTGTCTGGATAGATATCAAAAGCCTTTTAAATCTTGTTTTGGCCTTCTGCCTTCATAACTGTTTATTTCCTATGACTTTTATCCAACTCAAACTTTGGGGGCTACTTCACTGAGCTGTTTTAAAATTTAGCTGAGACATTCTGTCTTTCTTAGACCAATATCTTAAATGAATGGAATTCCATAATGGTATGAACCTTTCTGTGATAAGTGAAAGGAAACAGTGATGCTGGTTGCTTACTAAAAGCCTGGTGTCAGACAAGACAGTCCAACTTATAGACAACCTTCAAATAGAGCTGGCAGCAGAGGAGACCTTCTGTCCTGCAGGCTTTTGATACAGTTCCACGTGTTTCTTTTATCTAAAACCAAGACTAAAAAGTAAAAATATAAAATTTAAAACTTCATATAGCAGTAAAGTTCTGTGAAAATTTTTGTTGTAACTCAAATTTTCAAAACATTAACCTCTAATTAGTCACACATTTACCTCCAAAATTGAGTGAATATCTCTGGAGCCCTTGAGGCAGAGCAGTGCATCTGTGGCAGATGACACTGTCTGGGTAGAGGCTTTCCCAAGTGCCATGGCAGGGAATTGTCATGTGGAAATGTCATCACCATCACAGCAGTTATGTGGAAAACCCAAGGCTGTTCAAACAGAAAGGACCTTCTAAACAGAGCAAAATATTTTTCTGTAGGGGTTTGTGGAAACAGTGTTTTTCTAGGTGATCTTTCCTGGATAGCTTCACCTCAGAGACGTTTCTACCCAAGAAAGAGCATTGCTTCCTGTGTGGGCTTGGCTCACCTCAGCCAGGGCTGGCTGGCAGAGGAGGGCCTTGGACCCGGGCTCTAGGGGCTCCAGAGGGCCTGGAAGCACCTGGCCCATTATACTTAGAGCCAGAGTAGGAAATTAGAGGTGACCAAGAAAAATAGCTGTGTCCTTTAGGTTTTTCTAATTTTTTTTTCTTCCTTAGTATATAAAAAAAACCCTGGAAAGTAATTTAATTTTTCAGCTCTTTACACTGACAAATCTTTTTAAAATTGATCATTAAAACATATTGTAGACCAGAAGAGAAGTAATGAAATGGAGAAGTCAGAAGAGTCAAGTGAAGGGAAGCTGAGGAGAAAAAACACTTCAGGCAGGCAGTTTAAAATTCCAGTGGTGCTGTTCTTAACACTTATTTATCTTTAGTGGATTAACAATTTAGGTAAATGGCACCAGGGTCAAAGAATTACCACCTCAGTCCCTGCAGCTGTGCAGACACAGAGACCACAGAAGTTCTCAGTGGGCATGTCCACCTGATTGATGATACTGAAACACCTGTATCAATTATAAGTCCTGCTGGTTTTTATTTTGGCTGAAATCTGTGAAAATGAAAAAGGAACCTTCCTGTTGGCACTGTGTAAGTTTATTGAAGCCAGTGAGTTGGTTTATAATGAACTGGAATATATGTATTTATGTTATTTGCACCAGCCTGCACCAGCCCAGGAAGTAAAGGATGGCTGAGGGAGGATTTCATAATTAGGGGAGGTTCATCAGAGACTGTCTTGCCATCAGGAATCATAAGCTTACCCTCCACAAGCAAAGGCACAACTTGTGTGCAAGGCTGAGTGTCCTTTGGCAGCAGTTTAACCACAGACTGGCCTAAAGCACCCATGAAATCACAGCCTCGTAAGCTTTCCTTGGTCTTTGGGTTTTACTACATTGACAAGATCTGAGACCTGAGGTCCCCTGCTAAATGGAAACAGAACAAGATAAAGTGTTGGACTCTTTTTAAGCAAAAGAAGGAGGAAATACTGCCTCAGGGAAATAAATATCCCTCACTTTATCTCATAAGATTGGTTGGAAAAATGCTTAGTGGATCATCTTCGTGACAGGAACTTCCAAAGAACCACAGGAGCTCTGGTGCACAAATCTCCTAATCAGGTCAAAAAGGGAGTTTCATATTTTGAGGCTAACTGCAGGTGGTTCTGCACGTGTTGGTAGTTTTGAAAAGGGTAGGGTTTGTGTTTGCCTTCTTAAGCTATGGCATAAAGGTTTGATTTGGTTTTATCCAGACGACAGCTAATGTGGTGAAAGTACCTCCCTGCTAAATCCTGTCTTGAGACAGGGAGCCTGTGTTTAGTACAAGAAAGCCACAGAGCTTTCCTTTTTAAGCATAAAAAGCTATGTCTTTTACCATACACAAGAATTATTATACAATGAAAACACAGTATAGGCAAGGTTCGTAAGTTTTACCAGATGAAAACTTACTGAAGTGAACCTCATAGCAGGTACAGGGCTGATCTTAGTGAATTCACCCTATTGCAAATCTACAGTACATTGCCTGTGCTATGCTTTTACCTCTGCCTGCACAGGAATATTGTCTGGCTGGGGGTGGGTAACAGAAAGAACCCATAAAAAGACAGTTTAGGTGAAGCCAGAAGTGTCTCCTCACCTGTTTTCTGGGAAATCAAACTGTCTTGGTCTCTGCTACTATTATTGCAGCAGGGTTGGGAATTCGTGCCAATTATCATCAGCAAAATAATCTCGGTGCAACAGGGCTGCAGCTCAGGCAGCGGGAAGGAAAGCCTCCATGAGGGGATTGCTGCTAACACACACTGGTGTGTGCAGCACGTCCATCTGCATTCTTAGACACATTAGAAGCAAAAAGCCCCGGCACACTGAGAACTTAGTGTGGGCTAAGCTGTAATGCTCGATCTCTGCGCAATGCTGTTATCCTATAATTTTGCCTCAGGACAGGCTTAGCCAAGGCTGCATACATTTATCTGTATGAATAGCAAGTATTTCATGGAAAGTAGGAAGCAAACCAGGTGGGTTTGCTCGCCAGGGGGCTCGTGGTTTTATTTACAAGGAGCGAGTGCATATCGAGTGCCTCACTCCCTACTCCCTTGTTACTTACAAATCCATCTGTTTTTTGCAAAGGCACTTTCCAGGGCTTGTTGCTGGAATCCTGCATGTTGCTGACAACGAGGAGGTCTGGGATGGTGGGCCACATTGGTTTGAAGTATGTCGGCTTAGCTGCTGTTCACCCACTACCATGGATAAATGCACTTAGGAGCTTTCTCCCTCTTTCACTTCTCCACTATTTTTCCCCCCTTTGGTTGTAGACAGAGGAGCCTTTGAAAGCTTTTGATAAACTTATGTAATTGGGTATGTTTTCCAAAGCACGTCTCTGTTCTTTCCGAGGGCTTAGCTAAGAACATTATTCCAATTCTTCTCTAGGCCTTCAAAAGTGCCGATCCTTTCAAACATGTGCAGTGTGAAGGATTACAAATTTGTTTTTCAAAGGACCCCAAATCCCTGCTGCTTTCATCAGTTCCCCTCCTTGTGCTCCCAGTTTTCTCCCCTCACCCCAGTCTCACAGCTCCAGCTCTGAGCTGCAGGATGCCGATACTCCCTCTTCTCCTGTCCTTCCACCTCTCACGTTTTCCTCTCCTTTTCAGCTCCCCCACTGCTCATGCTCCCCAATATTTTTTTTTTTTAAATATGAAACAAAAGTGCGGAGAAGCATTGCCATGGCAGCAATGCTGCAGTGGGCCCTCCCCTCCGTGTGCATGCGAGCTCTAAACTTTTAATATAATGGCCTGAAAAGAACAGGAAGGGGACAGCTTGAGGCAGAGAAAAAGAGTGAGGGAGAGTGCAAAAGCAATGAAAAGTGGGACAAAACCATTGGAAATGCATTCAGGCTGACATCACCACCCTTTCCCACAGTGGTCATTCACTTAGGAGGCTCCAGTGTCCATTCACTGGCTTAAAGCTAGCTTTCTAGAGCCCTGGGAGACCATCTTTCCCGGCCTGAATGCCTTTTTTGTTGTGAAACAGTGAACTGTTTCTGAAACCCTGCATAAAGGGCTGAGTAATTCACTGCAGTTGCCAGGAAGTCTGAGCCACTTGTGAGCTAACAATAGTTAACTTTATCTGCCGGCCCGAGCCCCCCTTCCAGCTGTAGGTCCTGAATTCTAATAAGGGCTTTACTCATGCCTCTGAGGTTATGGTAATATTTTATACATCTTTTTTCATTAAGACACAGTCATAGCTACTGTTGAGGCACCGGAGGCAAGTGCTGTCAAATGATGTGGGGTGGGGGGGGAAAGGAGGGAAAAGAAGGAAAATAGCTTTTTACATCAGGCAGGCGGTTTGGTCATTTTATACTAGAAATATAAACTTCGTTTGGGCAAAACTAGGGATCATAATTTTTAAAAATTCACTTTACAAACCCCAGAGTCAAGCAAGACGTTATGATTGTTTTCTAGCTGTGAAACAACCTCAGCTTTCCATAATTTGGGGTTGCTGGTTTTATTTTTTGCTCTCTTTCTTCTCTGTCCCTGCACTGCGGGCATGATGGTGACAAGTGAGTGAATCATGAAGGAAATAGATGAATTTGTTTGGGTTTCCCTTTTAATCCAGATTTGGATGTCGATGTGCAGAAAAATTCTTCACAGTGACAGCACAGCTGTGTATGAGCAGTGACACAAAACAGTGATTCATGCAGTGGTTCTGCAATGCCGGTAACGACAGTGTGTCTTTGAGAGATGTGGATCATCAGTTTTTTTCTTTACCTTCTGAACTAGTTGCTTTCTTGATAACTGAAAAAATCAAGTGTAAGAGGAGTTCTAAATTGTCCCTTTGGCCTCCAGTGTTTTGAAAAGGAAAAGAAAAATTGCTTATTCCTCATTTTTAAGCAAATGATCACTCAGAGTGGGATTTATTTCAGAGCATCACTGTGACCATTCCTGTTCAAGGTAAAAGACAGCACAGCTTGAACAACTCTTCCATGTCTTTAGTGTCTGTGCCTTACTTGCTATGACTTGAGAAATAGCTTAGAAATGCCTGGATGGAAATAAAAGCACATATTTCAAGGTCCCACACAATACTTTATTAATGTTTATAAAAAGTGATTGAAAGATGTATACAGGTTTTGTAAAACTAAACCACCACAGAAATGTTCCTGATTCTCCTATCACAGCAATACTTTTCCTTCATCTGTACTCATGACACCAACTGATGCCAGTGGGAGCTGCAAGTGTTGTGGCTGAGGTCACTGCAGGGTCACTGCATAGTAAATAAATTGCTTGGCTTTTTGGTTAAGTTCAAGTATTGAATCATTTTCATATCTTCTCTCCAAGTGACCTTTACCAGGGGGGAATACCATGCTCTGATTGAGCGACAGATTTGAACTGGCCCTTTTACTGTCTTAACAGCAGTGACTTCTGAGCTCCTCTGTGGGTTTGTCTTGCTGAGAATAAAAAGCTGCTTTTGGCAGGTGTAGGCTCACAGGCCATGTATTGTGTGTGCATGCACATAGGTGTGCATACATCCACCCCTCCCCAAAAACTCTCTTTTTCCCTAATCCAGATAAACTGCGAGAGCAGTCAGATCACAGAATTGACAGAGCCCACAGGTAGCAGGCAGAGAGGAGAGTGGGGATGCAGGAGACTTTTACAGAGACTTTTGTTAATAGTGAACTAACGGTAAAGTCATCAAAGCTATCCCCAAGGTTCTGACTGAAAGCTCTGATCTACTGGTAGTGTGGCTTTCTCTCAGCATGGACTGCTTCTGCTCTTGAGATGAAACATGTGACCTGAAGCTGACTGTGTTGCATTTTGACAACCCATTTAAATAAAATTAATCTATTTGCTAATCCTTTGCGGGCAGGGAGTATAAATTAGAGGGACTAAGAGCATATGATGGAGAGAAAAGGAATCCAGCTTTCTAATTTACAGTGACCTTCAGGATTCACCATAAACCTTTACCATTCACAAATGAACATTTCATCTCATTCTGGAGATAAGTTTTGAAGCATAAAAAAATCTGTCCACTTCTTTATATGTCCAAATGCAGACCAAGCACTTTTGAAAGTCATGACCTGTGATCTAGACTTAAAATTTGTCCCTTAATATATTAATTTGTCAGATGTGTCTGTATGATGCAATCCCTCTCTAATAATCTCTTCCCTTTCAGAGCAATGTAAATACTCCAAGCAGCTACATGCCTCAAATAGATGCAATATGATTTCATTCTCTCACATCATGGGCTATCTACCCACCAAAAAGTGCAGTATTGTAGAAACACCATCAAATTTGGGTGTTATAGAATACCAGGAAAAAGCCAAAACAAACCCTGAAAAATATACAGTAGCACTCCTGTATTTCAAACTGATAGGAATGATTTCTTCTGGAAAAAGATAGTGACTGAGAATTTTTTAAAAAATTTCTTGATAACCAGGTCAAATACTTTACACCCTGCGTCATGAAACCTCAAAACTTCAGCTGTGGAGTTACCTGGGATGGAATGTCTCTGGGCTTTTATGTTGTACTTGTGCTTTCAAGTTCCATAAATCAGTCTCTTTCATTTCAGTGCCCTATTCAGCCCCTTTTCTCTCCTAACACTTTGTCACCTGCTTTTAGTGACTTGTTTTTTTTCCTATTTCTAAGCCTGGTCTCCCTTCAGTTCTGACAGACCTTTCTCTCACTCTCAGAGTTTTCATTATTTAGCAGGATTCTTTATCCTCTTCTGCCACCTGGACTGTGTCTCACTTGCTCTTGCTCACTCCCACTTCAAAAGTTTCTTTGTTTCCAAGCCTCTCCTGCTGGACCTGGCTTTCTGTTGTATTAGGTATTTCTGACACAGAAAGCATCAGAATCCTGTGAAGGACCATCTCAGCTCCTGGTAATGATGTTCTACAGCCCTAGAACTGCTCAGAGTTACCTTGGAATCCAAAACTCTGGGGAGAACAAATAGCTAACAGCTCACTCAGCGCTCTGCTCTTCTCACAGCCTCTGTCCTGGGAGAAGAGAGGTTGCTGGTTTGCCTTTCCACAAGACTCCTGCATGCCAAGATTCAGTAGCTCTCCACCCATCTGTGGCTCGGGGACAGTAAGGAACCCCAGAAGCTGAGCTGTAAGAACAGACCAACTTTTCTGGCACTGTTCTTCCATCAGACTTCAATGGTTCCCCAGGCTTTTCTACATCTGGCTTGAGAGAAATGGACTCTGAGCCAGAAATAGCAGGGGACCCTTGACTTAGTGTCAATAGTACTTGATACTGAGAGCCACAACATTCCTCCTCACTTATACAAGGACCAAGGAAAAGTAAGTGTCATGAAAGCTCTAAGAGAGTTTTATACACGAATAAAAGAATGTTTCACTCTATGACAGTTCTTTGCTAGAACCCCTCTTACCAGGCAAGTTGAGGCAGGAGGAAAGGCTTTTCCTCTTTTTACATCTTCAGAGAGTAAATATTCTAAAATAAAACTGCACAAGAGACAGTAAAGCCAGTGAAAGTCTCTGTTATATCCAGCATTAGCATACCAAAGTTACCAGCATGAACCCAGCATGTGGAGCTTGCCTGTTCATTAGCTGGATTGCTCTATTTTGATGGTGCACTGGTTTAGCACTGATGTAACACCTTCACAGTCAAACACTGTGAGCCTCGTTTGAAAGACTGCAAGCATTTCCTTCAGGTGGCCAGGCAAGCAAAGCGAAATGAAAGCTGCTGGTGGGTGACAGGAATAAAAATACAGGATAAGAGAGTGCAATATTTCTCAGAGCCACACTGGGAACGCTGCAGGAATCCTAAAGAACACATCCAAGCTGAAAGGAGAAAGGAAGAATTTTTGGCGGGAGGTGATGCAAACAATTACTGTGCAAGCACTAAGAGCAGACCTGCCTCTTGTTTTCTGGGTTTTTTTCAATGGCTCAGGGAATAGATTTGGCAACTCTGTTTTCTAGTTTTTAATGCTCTGTGAAACACAACCAGAAAACTTGATGGAAAATACCACTTAAGAATTGAGCCAATGATCATTCAGAAACCTGATATTTGTCCAGCTATTCTCTCAATTCATCTTCACTAGTGAAGTTTAACTTCAACTGCATGTGTGTCTTTACCATTTCTGAAGCAGGAAATATCAATCACTAAATCTGATTGGTCTCACTGCTGTTTGCCCCAGGGCAGTTTTTTTAGCTTATGAAAACCAATGTCAGTTGACATTGTCATCCACATGGCTTGATAACTAAGAGCTGAAGATAGGCTATTTCCATTTTAACTAGACAATAAAGCAGAGAAGCTGATAAATGCTGAGGTAGGGCAGATTTCAGCAGGGAGATTTTATGAAATGAAGTTTCTCATTGGCCTCATACCCAGCCTATCACTGGAAATGGAGCTGCCTATGCTTATCCTTTTAGGGTTTTTATTAAGAGATGTCAGCAAAAGATGGGAGAAGACTGTGCAGCCAACTGAAAAAATTAAGGGGGAAAAGACTTATTGTTATATAAATGTCCTTTCCTCCCACTTTTGCAGAGCTGCTCTTGATCCTTTCAAAGCAGTCTCCCTTCGAGAAAAGAAGATGCTGTTAGCTGGAATCATACAAAGAAGAAATTACAACAGTTTGTCTTTTATGTTAATATTTTAGTCCATTAATGCTATTATTACTTATCTAGCACAAACTGAATGCTAGAGGCTTTTCAGATAGCAAACTCCATGTCCCGGTGTATAGTGTACGGGTGATATATGCAGGAGGATGTGTGAGTTGGCATCTAATTAGGTGCTGGCATGTACCTGAGGAGATGGGCGCTGGGCTCCTAGCTCTGCAGCACAGGGGTAAGCCAGAATAAACAAGATTTTTAAAGTTGTTCCACTCTCAGCTTTGAGGTATGAGGCCTGATCTCTTCTCGGTGCATTACTTTTCCTGCTGGTAAAAGAGAAGATGCTGTGGTAAAAGAAAAGCTACTGTGCTTGGTCCCTGTGTCTTTATAGCTTTCAGAAAGTGTCACAGAATGCAACTTCCCATGTAGATAAGGACTACTCAGCATACTGGGACAAGCTCTCATTAAAGGCCTTCATGCACTGCAACAGCATGAGACCTCAATAAATGTATTTCTTTCTCTGCCAGAATACCTTTTCATTTTCTGTACTTGGTTCCACAAACAAGCACTGAAATTTCACCTGTATTTTTAATGATTGTGCTCCATAACCCCTTTTATTTTTTTTATTTTTTATTTGAAGGATGAATATTTTAAATTAAACAGAAATGGAAAGGGGCAAGACAAGTATAGGGGTAAGGCTTACAATGCTTAGGATGAAGTTTATTATAATTTCCTCAATTTTTCCCCTTATGTACTTCCTTGGAGAGAAGTTTGAATGGAAAATCAGGCAGAGTTGATTCTTGATTTCTCTGGTTACCGCTGTAGAGGAAAATTCATTACACCTAATTGCCCAAGCAATTGCCTAAGCAGGAAATACCTTCTGCTCTCAATAGATAGAATTTTCTAAGCTGATGCACTCACCTCTCCTCTAACAAAATCTCTGAAAACTGGAGATGTATGGTTGACCTGGTCCAGCAGGTCTTCTCCATTTTGCATGGGAGGACTGAAGTTAAGCACCTCCACAGGGTTACTGTGCACACATTCACACTTCAGAGAGAACCCCTTCCACAGAAGCAGCAGGTTAGAAACAGGGCAGAAAAAGAGAAGTAGCTGTGCTTCTTCTGAGCCTTCCCACCTGCTGCAGGCATTGCAAATGCCAAAACAGAGGTGACACAAGAGCAGCAGGAGCAGACTCCTCTTCGCTTTTTAAGGAGGATCAGGGCTGGTCCTGAGGATCTGGAAAGAGGTTTTCCAAGTGCCCTGGGGCATCCTGTGGATTCACGGGCAGCAAAATACTAAATAGGGATGTCTTCAATTTTGAGTTTCATACAGCCCTTTCTGAAGCTGAATCCCTTGTGCTATAAACTCTGACATTAAAGACCCTGAGACCCAAGGTCCTCTGTAGGGACAAATTTGAGCAGTCATCTCTCACTCCTAAGCCAGTCCCCTTGGGGTTAGTTGCAGGCATATTGGGGAACATGGGTTGGATGGTCAGTGGCACTGACCACACCACCTCTATACAAATCTAGAAGATACAGACATACAAACATAGAGCCTGTGCTTAAACTCAGCATCTCTGAAGTCTTTGGGTATATAGTGCAATTCAGGGTTTGGTTTAGCTCAAACAAACAAATAAACAAACAAACAAACATGTTTGGTTTGGAACACCTGCCTATGGCTGAACCATATTGCAGTTTTGGCCTAGTGTCTGTGACTGCAATCTAATCTTCCTTTATAAGCAGGGTGACACCAGTGTGTACACACAGGCAAACACAGAGAAGCCTCTGGGGAAGGTGAGCAGTCAAGTGGGGAATTCTGCATGTTGGGAGCCCACATAGATCCCAGCTGATGAATAAATAAAGGAGTGCTGGCTTCTGACTGTGCCAATTTCTTAACCTTTGGGATCATTAACAACTTCTCTCTTCCACTGGAAAAAAAAAAAGCCAGCAGTTCCTGTATTTTTCTGAGACACAAGCAAAGCATTTAGCACCACAAATAAGCTCATAATTTGACAGGCAAAATGCCCAGAAAAGTGAAAGCAGATTTCTCCCTCCAAGTCCCTGAATATCTTCGTGATCCTTTGCTTGGTTTTCAAGTGCTGTTTCCTTTTTGTTTAATCACAGGTTTGGGCCAAGCCACTCTTCAAAATATCATGCCCTGTCCATGTGCATTTTCTTAACCTTTAGTATGTTCAAAGTTTCCTGCTTTGCCAGCAAAAACAGACACTACACAGAAATGCCTACCCATGTCCAAAGCAGCTGCTGAGTAGCTCTCATTTTTAATTTACCATCCATCCATGTGTTTTTTCCCTTACGTGCAAATCCAGCATCCACAGAGTTGGCATAACAAGTATTCAAGAAGCTGTATTTGCTGTGAAACTGAGCAAAGGGAACTAAACACAGTATGTAAACAAAAACTTCATAAAGACTTGAGGCTGGTAAAGGCCACAGCCAGGCACGTTCATGGCCCTTGAAAATGAAGTAATGTTGTTTCTTTCCCAAGAGACTTCCAGCCAAGGAGCCCAGTGGATTCTCAAAAGGGCTGAGGAAGCAGGTCTGCCTACCTCAGGATCCTCAGGTTGAAGATAAGCCTTTGGGTGCTCTCTTGGAACTGATCTGAGAGGATTATTGTGCATCCCCAGCCTCTCTGAAGGACCAGACTTCCCTGTCACAGATAACCATCCAGTCCTGGATAAACATGATGCTTCAGCACACTGGGTTTCCCAGGGCTTACATTATCTAGGGAGGTGGTTCAGGAAAGACAGTATCGGAGCATGGGGATTTGCTGCCTTGCTGTGTGGCGGCTGCTGCTGCTTCACAGAAAGGGAACAACTGCATTTGCATCAAGTCACAGTAAGAAATTCTGAGTATCAGGAAAAAAAAGCAATGTGAGAGTGCTTCAGCACTGAAGCAAGTGCCCGCCAAGGCTGTGCACTTTCCATTCTGGGACAGCCAAAACTCAACTCAGGCCTCAGCAACCTGCTTTAAGTTTAAACTTACCCATGATTGAGTGGGGCTTGGACTGGAGACTTCCAAGCACCACACAACTTAAACTGTGCCATGATTCCGTGAGAGAGAAGGACAAGATGAGCTTCCCCTTTCCCCTTTCCACCCCCTACCCTCCTATATTCTCTCCCCCACTCCTCCTCTCTATGCATCTTTTGGATTAGTGTTTGGCTACTTTTCTGATATAAAGGAAAGTTTTGAAGGTAACTCATCACATCCACACCTGATTTAGAGGAGAAACCCATACCCCAATGGCAATTTGAGGCAAAGTTTTCAATAATAAATTACTTACTAAAGACCATGCAGTAAGCTGGCAGCAGAATGCGACTCTGACCTGATAGTCTCAGCACTAATGGTTTGTAGACAGAGGATTCACACTTCCTTCTCTCCCTCCGAGGAAAGGAGAAGGACATTTCTCTGGGCAGCCTCTGTGAGGAGACTGTCACCATGGTGAAATGCCAGTTGTGATTATTCTGTGTAAAACACCTGAAATCCATGTGTAAAGGGGCAAAAAATTAAGCTTTAAAGTAACCCCTACCAATCACATTAAAGGGAGAAGAATGGCATATTTAATTTTGTTTGATAGTCATCAGGGGAAGAACGGACTCCAATAATTTCCATTAATAAAAACTTTATTAATTTTCTTAAATAAAGGTTTTACTGTTTCACTTACACCTATTTCTTGGATTCCAGATGAACTCATCTTTGTTATCAGCTTTTGCATTTGCTTTTGGGATTCTTTCTTTTATCTTTCCTTTCCTTTCCTTTCCTTTCCTTTCCTTTCCTTTCCTTTCCTTTCCTTTCCTTTCCTTTCCTTTCCTTTCCTTTCCTTTCCTTTCCTTTCCTTTCCTTTCCTTTCCTTTCCTTTCCTTTCCTTTCCTTTCCTTTCCTTTCCTTTCCTTTCCTTTCCTTTCCTTTCCTTTCCTTTCTTTTTCTTCTTCTTCTTCTTCTTTTCTTCTTCTTTTCTCTTTTTTTTTTTTTATTTTTCTTTTCTATTATATCCTATTCTTTTCCTTTCTTTTCTCCTCGTCTTCTTGCCAGTAAGGTCTAGAGAAGTTTTCAGGCTGCAGGACATTGCTGCAGTCGGGGTAGCTGTACGAGTGGGAGCTGCAAGCTGGCTGAGTTGCCAGCAGATGCGGAGCTGTTTCCCCTGCAGCCCTCGGGAGCCCCTCCAAGCTGCTTGCACACCCCACTCGATGCAGAGCAGTAGCTACCAGCACCGTGCTGGTAATGAATGAATGAATTCATTCATTCATTAATTAATCGCGCCATAATGAGATGCATGGATGAGGTGACTGCTGCAGGAGTGCTTTTAGGAGTAAATATAAAGCCAAGTCGGGCTGCCATGCAGGCACAGCCTCATGAACGGGGCGATGAACCCTGCGGCGATGCCCGTGTGCTGTCTGTGTCCCGGCTAGTGACAAGGACATCCGAAAGGGAACACAGGAAGCAGCGGCGGGGCTGCGGCTGCCCCCGGGCGCTCCCCGCCGGCTGCGGCACTGCCCGCAGCCGCTCCTGCTTCCCCAAACAGATTTTCTTTAAATGAAGGATAAGCGCCTCATTATGGGACACCGGGGGTAGAGGAAGGGTGGAATGGAGATTTTTTTTTTCTTGATAGGTGTTAATTTTTGTATTTTTTGCAGAAGAATTTGTAAGCATCTTCTTGCCGCTCAGGATTTTCATTCTTTCCACGTTCCTTGAAGCTGTGAAATTTCCTGAATTGTGAAAAACACAGGTCCTTACTCGGGTTTTCAGGTCAGCAAGAAATCCATGATGGTCTAAGATGAAATCGCTGTGACTTTTCCCGGATTAGTTTGTGATATGCCACACTCAGGGAATGCAACGCCTGCACCTTTGAAGCTGAAAGATGAAGTTGAGGGAACAGTTTCGGATTTGCCTGCATGTAACAGTGGCTTACTTGGCCAAAAGCTTGGCATAAGGGAAATCACAAATGATTTCTGAAATTGACTTTACAATTCTGTCAGACACAAAGAGGAAACTACAGGCCCACTTCTCTTTCACGCGATGTAATTCCCATTGATTCAATCACTGCTGGGATGTGTGTCGGGGGGGATAGAATGGGACAGGGAGGAGAGAAGACCCAATAGCAGGCAGCCATTTATGATTATCTTTAATCATAAATTTTCCTCACTGGAAGTCACTAAAAGGCCTTGGCTACAGGATAATGTTCATACACCTATTTTCTCCTGCTGCAAACAACAAAACATTTTATGTACAGAGTACAGAATATGGATTGTCATGTCAGGACTCCAGATTACTTCACTCCTTACGGTAAAGTGCTGCAGGTCTGGATTTGAGAGGTAGCTGGTATGGTGCTGCAGGGTCTTGATACAGCAAACAAATCTCTGTGAAAATGGAGACACCTTCCCTGTGACAGGAGTGCCATTGCCTACACAGCTATTGGCAGCCTGCAAAGCCTGTCTAATCGGTCATGGGGATAAAGGACAGAAATATTTCTAGATGCAGCACTTTCCTGCTGATTTCAGGACCATCCTACAAAGTAATATGACCAGCCACACCAATTCAGCCCTTGCATGTTCCCTTCTTCTTGAGAACTCGCCTTTCTTCAAAAAAGAACAGTATCTGTCAAGGACAACTAATCCCTATTGCTTGCTCTCAGGGGGTCCTTTCATGCAGCAAGAAAAGACCACAGCTTAGCTGAGTGAAAGTGGGCTGATGTTCCAATTTTGTTCTTCTACTTTCCTTTTGTTTTACAATCTATTTAGGATTAGAAATGTACTTAGGAGACGTAATTCTCCTGAAATGGAGTTTCTGTCAAAAAAAACCCCAAAATGCCATGACAAGGAACAATCTTAAAAAGTTTGAAATGTCTTGTTTCAGCAGTCTTTAATGGAATAGTGCTTAAAAAAAATAGCCCATGAAATTGCTTTGTTTTGACATTTACCAAATGAAACTTTTGGACCTTTTGTGTCAAAATGGCATTTTTCATTTCAAAAGCGACCTAAACGAGAAGGAAACAAAGTTTAACAAGAGAACTAAACACCTGGAGAATGAAGCATACATTTCATTTTGGGTTGAATAGTTTAGTCTGAATTACCCCATCAAGAAACTCAAACTAATTTACTGTAATCAGAATGGCATTTTCCTGACTTGTCAACAGAACAGAAATAATAAAACCATCTCTTACACACCTCAGCTTTAAGCTGAGGATGAAAGAAACATTTTTTTGATTTGCAGCAGCAGCAGGACAAGACAACATAGCAAAAGAGCTGCCTAAGATGCTTCTAATTTCTGTGGTGAGTGGGAGCGGATCAGTTGAAAAAACACAGCAGCAGCTTACCCAGCCCCGCAGTTTTTGTTGATGTGAGAACTAAAGCTGCAGATAGTAAATTGAACATTAAAAAAAATAGCCTACAACTAAATTTCTGAGCCAAGAGGCACTACCTATGGCCACCAAATCTTTTCAGCTCTTGTCTTCTTTCAGCAAAACACAGCCCTAAGAAGTTTAATTTTGTCACTGGAAGCCTGCATTACTGACCTGGTCGCCCCAGCTTCCTTGGAGCTCTTGCCACATGCTCCTCAGTGCTGTGGCTGCTGCCCATGTGCAACAAGCCTGGGGGCTAAAAATACCCATTACAAATGCTACAGCATAGCAGCGACATTTTTTCCTCTGTATGAAATCCCTCAGTGTGGATTGTGTTACCATCCCACCTCAGCTAGCACATGCCGTCTGGGATTAACTGGCCCATGAAACTCAGTCCTGGCAAGGAACAGTGCAAACCCTGTTCTGCCCACACTCCAGAGCTCCCCTTGAGGGCATTTGGGAGGCTCAGATGTTCTCTTCTCAGGTGCCTCTTCTGGGGATTGCTCCACACAGAGGTCACCATCTATTTTACTTCCCCTCTCCAGGTATAGTCCAGACTTGGCAAGAGGTGACCATCAGTGTACCGCTCCCCAGCTCCCATAGGGACTTTCCCTTCAGGCTCCCTGGCATTTGAGCTCTGTCGTAGTTCCCCAGCTTAGTGCTGTCACACAAACCTTCACATGAGGACTTTTCTCCTTGTTTCTTTGGAAGCCTTTCACATCTTTGGAGGAATGGGCAGGGGACTTTGTGAGGCACAAGTGTGTAGATAGAGCAGGGGACATGTGTGTAGGAAACTTAACTCTGTGTAGGTTATCCCATCCAGACACTTTGTCAGCCCAGACACTTTGTCACACTTTGTCACTCCTTACCCTGTAAATCTAGTCTTACTAGCATGAGTAGAGGTTCCTTTTATATCTCTGCACGAGGTCAAAATTTGTAATGCAATCTCTCCTTGCCATTGTGTGTGTATGTGTATATATATGTATAAAAGTAGCCAAGTAGATGCTTATAAACTAATGAAGTTCAGCAACTCTTTGAATTTAGGAACGTACATGTCACTCTAATAGCTTGAAAAAAAAATGATGCAAGGCTTAGCCCTATCGGGCTATCCTTTCTCGTTGCAACAATTTCTGCAAACAGAGTGGCAGGAGGGACTGGGTGACAAGAAGTTGATGATGAGATATGGGGCCCTTCAGCCTTGCCTGTCTGGTTCAGGTGTGATTCTATCCAGCTTTCTTCCATTAAGAACAGTTTTTTATTTGTGTTATTTCTTCTGGACAGAGACCCCTCACAAGCTGTCAGGCCCTTTGTTCTGAGCTGAGGTCCCCTTTAGAAAAAAGCTTGTGAAGAGAGTATGGGACTGTTGGTATTTCTTTCTTTTTTGTAGTTAAGGGCCAAGGTAAACTGGTACCAAGGGCACAGCTCCATTTGCCCTGCCCTGTCCAGTGAGGGCTTTGGGATCCTGGATATATTTGCAGCATGTTTCATGGACACTATCCCTGGGTGCATAAAAGAGCAGTTTATTACAGCAAAAGCTCTGCTGATAGCATGGTGCCTGCAGTGAGCTCACAAGGATGGCTGGATTATTAAGGGATGTAAAAAGAGCCTTTTAGAAGTGTCACTCCTACACACTAGGGTACAGCAGGAGGTGCACAGCAGCGGTCTGTGTGCCTCTCACAGCAGGGACTGTTGGCACAATGGCTTCTGTTTTTGCTGCCTGTTCAGTATTATTTGTTTTATTTTGGTACTGTCAATGCACTTAAAGAGATTATGTATTTTTCCCATGGCATAAACAAAATGACTTGCATTTTGCAAGGAGAGTAATGGTAATGAGAACTCAGGCTTCAAGGGGAAATGATAGTAAGGCTGACAGCAAGGAGAAATAAATCTTGTACATTCAACTTAGTCTGAGCTGTCATTTCCTTAAATAAATTAATAAAGCCAAGTCCCCATGTTCTTACCTTATGAGGATGGAGAGAAGAGGGAATGAGCTGTGACCTTGTGGCAGGCAGTGTTTTTAGTAGGTGATCTTTTACCATTAGCTCGAACCAAGTTTCAAGCAAGACATGAGTTTGGTGGTTCTCCTCAGGCCGATGTCATACCTTTGCCCTCCCCCTTCCATCCAATACATTGCAGCAGCCCAGAGCTAGACATGATTACAGAGACAGAGGATGATGTAAGGACTCTCCTGAAGCCAGCTGGGCTTAACAGGTCACTTCAGGAACCTCTCCAGCCCTTCTCCCCTCCCCACTGTCACTCCTCCCACTCCTTGCTGAAGTGTGTAGCCACGAGCAAGACTGAAATGGGGAGGGGGAGTCATGCTATAAATAACTCTGAATCACTGCTCCCTGGAAGATGCTGAGCATTTGTTTATCCTTTGTTCCCAGGGGACAGCATACTGTATGTTACAGCCATTTGTTGGTTTGGTTTTTTTTCCCCACCCAAATGCAGAACAGTGGCAGCTGAGCCGCTGTATGAGAATAGCATTAAAATGTGTAATGCACCATAAATAAACAGAAATAGACAGCCAGGAAGCTGTGGTAATCACTGCTTTGATGTAGCATGAATTATGATGTGTGTATATATGTGAGCGAGTGTGCGGGGGCGGGGTTTCAGGGTTTCATGTTTCTGGCTGTGCTTGTTTTGACTCAGCCGCTGTTGCTCTGGGAAGAGAGCGAACCCAGTCTGTCATTTACCTATCTCCACCTTCGCACTGACAGCTGTGCATGTCCCTTGACTCAGAGGAAAGGGATCTCATCCTCCACTGCCTGTTCCCCTGGAGTCCCTCCCTGCCTCCCCCTGTCCCCTTTGCCCCGGTAGCAGGGCAGAAGGGGTAATCCTGGCTGGCTCCCAGCACGGGTCACTCCTCCTGCAACCTGGAGAGGATCCTCTTACACCCCGGGCTCCGACATCACCTTCCAGGAGCAGCTGATTTATGTTTCTCAGGGCTACATTAGGCTGTTTTTTTTTTTTTTTTTTCCTTGCTGATTTCCTGCTGCTGCTGGGATAGTGAAAAAGGCAATGGTTGTGTCAGCAGAGACAGGTGAGGTTATTAACAACTCGGTGTCATGCTTCCCTCAAGATACCGAAATTAAAAAGGTGGCTGTTGCAGCCTAGTGCTCTGCGATCAGTGAGATACACACAGTAGGTGGAAAGAGAGGAAAGCCAGCAGAAAAAAAAAAAAAAAGGTAGCACGGATGTCTCCTTGTTGATTATCTCCTATCAGCTTCCCAGGGACTCCTTTAGCTGGCACAGCAAGCTGCTTGTTTGGAATTATCTCCTGCCCATCCCTGCTACAGCAGCAAGACAGCTTATTAAAACAGCCTAGCTTTCTTTTTGTGCTCTTTGCATTAATTTTTTACCTGGAGAGCCAATAGCCTCCCTCTGAAAAACTTGTTTGGTCTAAATAGCCACAAATGAGTCTAACAGCGCTTAAGTGCTGCTCGGGTTCAATGAATTCTCTGACCTTATGATAATTTCGGTGTCACAGGGCACCAATAAATGCCAAAAACTGTCCGCCGGTCCCTAACTAGCTGCATAACCACGGCCGAGCGCGGCGGTGCTCGGTCTGAGGCCAATTAAGGAGCGGGAGCAGCCGCGTCCCTGTGCGGCCCCGCGCCCGCCCGCGCCCTCTGGCGGCGCCCGCTCGCACGGCGCCCCTGCCGGTCCGGCCCTCAGAGCGCCCCTGCCCGTCCGGCCCGCACAAGGCCCCGGCCCGTCCCGCCTGCAGAGCGGCCCGGCCCGGCCCGTCCCGCCGGCACATCGCTCCTGCCCGTCCGGCCCGCACAGCGCCCCTGCCCGTCCCGCCTGCCCGGCTCCGCTGCGGGCGCTGCTCTCCGCCCGGGGCTGCAAACACCGGCTGGAAGGCTCATTCTTCTGATGCAAGAAGCGCCATTTCCCAGCTGGGGCGAGGCCGGGAAAGCGCAGGCCTTGGCTCTGCTGAAAAGCGGTTGGCTCGAGCAGGGAAAGGGTTTAGGAACCCAGAAAACTGGGAGCACTTAAATGCTGCGAGAAATTCGTATTTTATGATTGGCTTTTTGCAAATATTAAAATGAATGTTGTACGTGTTATGTTAGAAAGTTATGCTGTATTCATTTTCTTAAGTAGCGTGTTAAATATAGTTTTAGGTTATAACATAAGGTTAAAATAGAAACTATGCTATGTAGGATACTTTTTTTCCTAAAGAAAGGACTCTCACCGAGATAGCAGCCACAGGACGCCTAAATCTTTCAGAGAAAGAGAATTTATTGCCCCATTATCAAAAGAAATGAACTTCTTCCCACCGCTCTCAGCCCTGAGATACTGTCGGGATTAAGAGGAAGAAGTTGACACTGACCAGACCGAATCCTGTGTTTGAATGGAATTTATGCATCATGTATGAGATGTATGAATATGCAACAGGTTATTGTTTTTAAGGGTTAATCCTCTGTTAACGTGTGTCCGTTTTTGGGCTTCTGCTGCCCGGAAAAAGGTACCCAGACATCCATAACTTTTTGTTTCTATTGTCTCATATTGTCCTAATCCAAATTGTCCAAAATTTTTATTACTCTAATTATATTGCTATTTTTATAACCATTTTATTACTATTAAACTTTTAAAATTTTAAAAACGAGTGATTGGCATTTTTCACAAATACCTAAAAATTTTTCAGCTGAGTCAGTCAAGCCTGACAGGCTTAGATAGTTCTAATGGACTGCTGAGCATGGGCAAAATTTTCTTGCAGTGGTGATATACTGCCTTAACCAAAGACCATGCAGAAACTATCTGGGTGAAAGAGTGGTTTTTAGCTAGACAGTTTTAATGGGAATTTGGTGTCTACATATCTCTGAGCATCCAGAGGCGTATTTTTCTCATTGTTACCACTTAGTACAGTTACACTTTATTTTATTATCATTTTAGTGAAGAGGAAAGGTTGTACATTGAAGTCTTTCTACATATAGGGACTGCAATACATAAAAGCAAGAGGCAGCCCCGCAATTTTTCTCTGAGGAATAAAGGTGCACCTTGGTAGAGCTGAGTTAATCCTGTAACTAATCTCTCCCTGACTCAGCAAGGAACTGAGGGATGTGCTTAACTTTATTCACAAACTCTAAGAAGTTTGTGAAACAGATGAAGCCCTGTTGCTGTGTAGCATAGCTGCACACTAATGGATGCATTAAAAAATGCTGTCACAGCGCACCTATATTGCCACACACGGTAATTAGTCAAATTGCAAGACAATTATCATTCCAGTGCTGAGACTGCTGACTTGCACTTGCTTCACAAATGCTTGGAAACACCTTCCTCATTCAGAGCTAGCAGGCCTAATTCTGTGTTATGTTGTAACTCCATTGCCCTCCAGCAACACAAAAGGCCTGAAGAGGCTAGAAATAGCCTCTGGAGAGCAATCTCTGACATAAGATGTTCATCCCAGCCCATCTGTTGGCATACCACAGCTCCTCAACACTAGCTCACTCCAAATGTCTCGCAAACCTCTGCCTGGGGCCCTTGTTGGGAAGGGGCCATGTGTTTGACACGTACAAGCAGAGAGCACTGCCTAGCAGTAGCTCAAAAGCAGCTTATGGTCCTAGGGGCTAAATTAAACTCAGTTCAGGAGACAATAATAATTCACGAAGTGCCCCTTCCCTCACTCCTATCCACCAAATAGCATCTCCTCCTCCCCTTCTGTTCCCTGGCTGTCCCCCAGGAGATCCTTGCTCTCTGCTGCAGAGAGGTTGAGTTGGAGCAGGGGGATGGTGCAGGACTAGGCAAGGAACCAGTTATGGTGTATTTTGGAAATGATGGTAAGCAGGAGAGGGAAGGGAGAAGCAGGCTGTGTCTCCTTCATCTCAGTGAGCATCTCCATGCACAGTGTGGCAGGATGAGCCCTAGGAAGCCCACGGTGAGCCAGCCCCTGTTTCTGGAGACAGCACAGTAAAGTGGAATGTCCCTGCCTTCATTCCAATGTGCCAGCTCACAGTGAATGGGCAGGGAGTTTTGGGCAAGAGGTGGGACTCCTTGTGTTTTAGAGCCACTAACCACTCCCTGCCTTTTGCCCAGGACAGAAATGCTCTCCTATCTGGCCTTTCAGGCTGCCTGTGGCTCTGTCCTCCAGTGGGAATGGAGCTGTTGGTTCTCTCCCACCATGGGGCATTGATGGCTCTGGGCTTTCCAACACTGTCGCTGAAGTGCAGAGCAGAAGGTTGCCCCAGTGTCCACCTGCCAAGCGCCAATAGCTCAGACATTGGGTGCCCACTTCTTCTCCGCCTTCATTTGGATGTTGCTCTCAACATAAATCCTACTTTTGTTATGCACAACGTTTTCAAAACAAAACTTATATAAGCATGAGAAATAGCCGCTGCCCCCGATTTTAGATTGCTTTTCCCTCGTTGTAAAAATAGGGCTTGATAAATTAACAATACAAAATAGCTTCTCCTAAGTCATATCTCTTTTTATATTAGCTTTACAGGCTCAAGCCACCCAAGAAGAACATGAGGGTTTTTAATGCTCTTTCTTGATCAGAGGAAGAGATGAACATAAGGGGATTCTGCAGTGCAAGAGTTATTTGACAATGCAAGCCTGATATAATAAATTATTCTGCTCATTTCTGTAAGTATGTAAAGCATATGTAAACCAGCCCAAATGTCAGTATATCCAGACTTTTTAGAGTTTTTCATTTCTTTTGCATTGCAGAAGAAAAATACATTTTATTAAATGAAAAATTATTGACACTTCTGTTCTCACTAGCTGAAATTAATGAAAGCTTTGTCATTATCTTAAATGAAGTGAGAATCACACCATTGCAGTCCTGTTTTAGTGTCATAAAGTTGTCAAGCTGCCAGTTTCCTGTTGGCATGTTAATGGCTTTTTTATGATATTTAAAGCAGATAAATTATTTGTATAGTGATTTATTCTATTTTGCAATTAATTGCAGTCTTTGAAATATGTTTTTCTTACACTGCGTGAGGCCATCACATTTCCATTTTTTGTGGTATTTGAGAGCTTTATATTTGCCCAAAAGATGTAAGTATGGCAGTTAATGACTGGATGCAAATTCAGTGTTCTGCTTTCAGATAGTTTATTACATTCAGTCACTGTCTTTGCTGAGTAGAGGTTTACATTTTAAGGCTTTTTTTTTAATTTTAATCTTCTGACATATTACTACTAGGATTTCAGATAAATCCAATATTTTTACACTCCGCATTTTTTGTTCTTATTTGCTGTGGTTCTTTTTTTCATTTTCAGAGAATAACAAGAATGAAATGTGTATATAAAACAAAGATACATCATAAAATACATCACATTTGCTTGAAGATACTCCTAGCATGAAAATATTAGTAGTTATAAATCCATCTCCAAGAAAAATGACTCTATTTCTCTGCATTCGACCAGCTGTTCATTAAATGGAAAGATACTTTTTCTAAATTGTCTAAATTTTAGGGTCATGTATCTCCTTGTAGTGGCTCAGTCTTTGAAGGAGCATCCTTCCAGTTGTTAAACTAACTCTCAAAATAAAGCCTTTTCTACTGTTTATGTGCATGCAGATGAAATTTGTATTCACACAGAGAGCTAAAACAAGACTTATATTCTTTTTCCGCTGAAGATCTACTCTCCCATCTTTTAGATGCTTTTGCTTTTGAGGTGTGGAGGTGCATGTGAATCACAGCAATTGAAAAAACAGCCAAAACTGCAGATTTCTGGTATTTCTCTGTCCTTCATATTTTACAGTGCTCATTGGGCTCCTGAACTTGACAGAAGCTTGGCCATTTGTACTGTGAATATCTAAATCCAGGAAAGCTGGAAAGCATGAAAAGTAAGATGTGCTGCCCCTTGGATAACTGTTTATAATGTATGGAGGGGAATAGAGCATTACATTGTGGGGGAGCTTTACTAGAGTTCCCAAGGGGATGGGGTGACAAACCTTAGAGTTATGTCAATACCCCTGGCATTGCAATCCTGCTCAAAGGCTCCACTGGGCAAAGAGCTGGGCTACCTTATCAAAGGCAGCCAACCTGGTATAACTGAAAGCACTTATGCTGAGGCAGGTGACACAAATGCAAAAACACTCCTAGTTCTGGCTGTCAGTAGCCTGTCTATAATCAGTCCCGTGTCTGGGTTTTATTTCCTTAAACAATATGAGAGTTTTTTTGGTATTTTTATGATAAATATTATTGAATGACAACTTACCCCCAAAAGTAAGATTATAATTTATTCAGGAATGCACTTCTATTTAGTCATTTTTAAATGAACACATAAATCATTAGATAAGCTTGTTAACAAATCTGAAATGAAATTAATTTGTTGATGTAAATTGTTACTCAGCAGGAATGTCAGGTCTGCAAAATAGCTGCAGTTTTAGTCACTGACAGTCACAGTGCCTTAAATAAGTCATTTCCACAAGTTCCATGAAACAGCTTATAGATGTTTTTATTTAATGTTAATATTTTATATTATTTTAATGGTAAAATTTGCTCTCCTTTCATAAAACAACTTCTCCTAGACACCAGACTCCTGGGAAAATTGGAAAGAAAAACAGAAAAAAGAAGTCATTTTAAAGCACCCACTCATCAGCCCTGTATCATAGGGTTAAAATTCAGAGATGATAGTAAACTTTGCTAAAAAATAAAACGAGTTCAGCCATGTGACAGTAACTGATGTTTAAACATTGTGGCAAATAGATGATCTCTGAGTTATAGAAATTAAAGGTCAATCATTCAAATACCAGTTATTTTATTTGACTCACATAATTAGTGGCCATTACTACCTATTTTAACTGACTGGCAAATGTTTATTTACTTTTGCATCGTGTCCCCAGAGCAGCACAAAACAGTCTCAACACACTGATGTGTCTAGCAGTAGAAACCACCCACGCTGAAATCAGAGGTGTCCGTGCAGAAAGGGCAGAAACAGCTCTGCCCTTGGGGTGCCACCAGAAGGATGCTCTGCATATGGTTCTTAGTGCATAACAGCTACCTCTGAGCGCACTTGCCATTTCTAGGCAGATCTCTCCAATTTATCCCGAACTCCCAGTGCCACAGTGTGCTGCTGCCACTGCCCAAGCTGGTTTCCTCAGTTCCAGTACAAGTATGTCTGTGCCTGCTGACATCATGGCTCTTGGCTCCATGAACATGCCCATGGAAACAGAGATGCACCAAGCCTCCCTTTTTAAAATGCTTGCACAAGATTTGCGAGATTTGTGCAGCGGAGACCACTGATGAAAGAAGTTTTCTGTCAATGGAAAGAGCAAACTATGGAAGCATGGATGCAAGTACAGGAACTGCAGCCTCACCTGTGCTCTGGGGAGTGCAGTGACTTCCCTGCTGTCCATATGCGCTTGCTCAGTGGCTTACCCACTGAGAAAGTGATTGTGTAGATCCTTATTTGTGAAGAACAGTTCAATAGCCTTGAGGCTGACACTGCTTGCAGAGAGGGTGGGATTTTCCTGATACACACAGCTGAACTTTAGGAATTGAATGGGATCCAAAGTCACATGAGATAGATCCAGTCAGATGTCCAGTGGATGAAATGGTGTAAAGTCAAGTGCTGCTCCTGGCTAGTGGGAACTTTCTATGAGGATGGAAGGACAAGGCATAGAAATTACTTGTTCTTTATAAACATGATTATTTATAATTAATTGTTTTTATTTTGTTACCAGTAGAATGTAAGGTGAAATAAATGATTAATACAGCTCATCTTCCCTTATCTCTGCAATTCTTTCATGGGCTCACTGCTGATATAATTTATGCTTGTTTCTCCGTATACTGTAATTGCCCTTTATCAGAATTCAGGCTATACTTTGCTGGCTGATTCTGATAGCTGGAAGTAATGCAAAGAGGATGTTTTTAAAATAGATTATTACAGGGAAAAGAATGATTTTCTATCACCATGATGGTGTTTGCAAAGGAGATCTAAATTTTCTTTCAAACTATACTCTAACTGCTTAATCCTCTCACCTCTATGAATATTTTATAAATACAAGAATCCGAGTTACCTATCCTGTCACCCCAAAACGAAACATATTGATAAGGCAATATGAAATGAAAAAATAGTTTTGACTTGAGAATTTTTCTCATTGGTAGAGGAGATATGAAAGTAACTTAAATAATAAGCTGAATAAACTCAACTTTATAAGCTTCAATGTCAGGGTCATATCTGTGCCTGGTGCTAAGAGGGATAGTATTTCATCATAGACAGATGAACATTCTGTTTTCTTCTGGTCTTAAAAATCTATGAAATCAGATCTCTCAACTCTGGAAAAGTGCAGCACTTTTCTCTGAACCAGAGAGAGCTACAGAAAAGCATGTCAGACCTGGTCCTTTAAGGGCACCTTGGTAGCAAGTCAGTGGGAATACTGCTAATGTGATACTTGCGGAGTTCAAAGTGGCCTTTGAAGGCAGCACAAAGAGAAGCAGTCCTAAGTCTTTTGTGAAAATTTCCTTTCCCAGCTGCTGCTGGCAGGGGTCCTATGGGTTGGGAGCTGGTCTGGCTATGAAGGTTCAAGATGAGCAGCTGCCCTTGAGCATTTACTTGCATCTGAATTTGTTGCTCTGATAAACATGGAGATGCATCCAAAGCTCAGCCTCCCAGCCCACGATGAAGAGGCAAGGCAGCATGGTGCAGGCAGATGTGGCCAGCCACATGCTGGGGCAGAGACACTGTGTGGCTCCTGTCCCAGGCTCTGCACTAAGTGCAAGAACCTCTGGACATCAGCAGTGCTGGCCTTCTTCCCCCTGGCAGGGCACCAATTTGCAGACATTATCCCCAGGCAACAGGAGATGAGCTAAGCCAGATGAAATTTGGCCAGTTCAGGTGATAAAGCACTTTGCTGCTGCAGAGCTCATTATGAACCTCACAGCCCTTTCTGGACCTGGGAGATAAACAAGGGAATTCATTAAGTGCATTGGCTTATTAAGAGTGACTGACTTACCTTAAATATTAAATACTTCATTTGTTGCTCATCATAGGTAATTGTAGATGATTAAGGATATGAGGGCTATCAATTTTCCACCTATTGGGTAATCACCGCTGTCCTTGTCTTGTCCTAATTATTTAGATTCTGATTTACAGTGACATACAATATTTTAACTTTTTAAATTTTTTAAAAATTTTTTTGCAACTGGCTTGTCAAAGACACATGAAAGCAATTTTTATTTACAAGAAAAATTCCAACACAGAAAATTTCAAATTTTAGTCTACTTCCAGCAGTAGAAATGTCCTTGGAGTTTAAGGTGCAAACATCCAAGAGTCAATAAATAGCTAGTTGTTGGAGCAACTAACCTAAAATCCCAAAAGTAGGAAAAAAAAGAATTCTTAGGTCAGTGAATGGGTGCTGTGTCAACCTTTAAGTATTTACATCATCTGAGCAGTACCAAAAATATGAAAAAAGCTAATGATGGTCATGTTAAAGCTATGAAAATGGAGAATAACGTGAAAGTGAAGAGAAATAGTTAAAAGGGCTGGGAAAAAGAATTAAATGCTTAAAAGGCAGCATGTTAAAACAACAGAATAGAGAAGGCTAATGGAAGTAAAATGCTCATCCATTTAAATGTGGAAATCCTGTCCAAATAAGGAAAATAAAAGACAAGTTAAACTCATCCTGTTGAACATAGAACTCTAATGAGGCAAGCCAAAAAAAGATTTTGAAGAGTAACTTCCTACAGGCATAAAAGTGACTAATAAGAAGTTTCTCAGAAACAGGAAGCCTTTTGGAAAGTCAATGGGCTGAGAGATGATTAAGGTGCAAATAGGATACTCCAGGAAGCAGCGCTGTGGGGAGAAAGCTAAATGAATTATTTGCATCAATGTTCTCTTCAGAAGAGGTCATGAAGGTTTCCACACCTGAGCCATTCTTTACAGGTTCAAGCCTGAAGAGCACTCAGAAATCGAACAGTCAACAGAGGAGATTTTCAGAGCAATTCAATAAAATGAGCAGTAGCAAATCTCAAGGACCAGGTAGCATTAAACCAAGCATTCTAAAGAAGCTAAAGTATGAGACTGCTAAACTACTAATTTCTGAAATCACTCTTGAAAGCAGAAAAATAGAAAGTCGCAAATGTGATGCTATTAAAAAGAAAAAAAATGTTTAAGGAGCAGAACAGCAAAACTACTGACCAGTAAAATTGATTTCTGTACCAGACAAATTGGTAGCGATCATAGAAAATAGAATTGGTAAACACATCATTTTGTAGAGAGCAAACATGCCTCACAAATCCATTATCATCCTTTGGGGGAGTTAATGAGAATCAGACTAAGGGCATGCTGCCTGATATACAGTAGACCTGGGTTTTCACAAAGTGATTCACATCACCAAAGGTCCTTAAAGGAATTAAACAATCATGGGATAAAAAGGAGGTCCCCTCACATGGTTTAATACATGACTAAAAGAAAAGTAACATAGATTAAGGATAAACTGCCATGCTTACAAAGTGGAGAAAAGGGACCCACTTGAATCCCACGGGGCCCCTGCTGGGACATGTGCTGTTCTGAATTAGATTTGATACAGGAATGGGGATGAAGCCAGGCTATGTTCCAACCTTCTAGCTTTCAACTTTTTTCTTTGATCAGGAATACAGTTTAATTTGAGTACAGAATGAACAGGTTGGTGCACAGGCCTTTATGACCAGGAGACCATTGCCAGGCTTGTGTTGTTGAGATTTTGTGGGTTCGTGAGCAGGCTTGAAGAGAAAGGTAGAAACACTTTGTTTCTTAGGTCAGAAACTGCAGTAATGGCAGGCATCAGGGAATGTGTTGTGTATGCCTCAGACTTCACAGAGCTGGCAGATATTCCTCTTGTGTATGTCAAGCAAATTAAATGCTAATATTGACCCACCACCAGCAAAGATACTTGTTGACTGAGGATGGGTGAAAAGAAACAATTTGCCAATCTATAGATGTCAGATGTCAGAAATATGATACTACAACAAGAAGCAACTTTTTATCATTGAAACATCAGATTTTCACAAATTGTTACACCTAAACAGTTTTATTACTCTCTTGTATGAATCAAAGCTCTCTATATGTTAAATTTGGCTAGCTGAGAAATCCAGGTAATTTTTACTGCAGATATATGGAGATAATTGGTTGTCAGAAGATAAGGGGTCACGAGTAAAAATTATTTTCTCTGTTTTAATTAGTGAGCCTTTTCAGACACTCTGAATCCTTAACCCATGACAGCCTTGGGGCAAAACCAACCTTTGTATTGGCAGGTACACATCTATGTTCTTTTTTTGATATTAAATAACTGCAACATTTCTCCTTTAGAGATGTTATGGTCCCATTAAATGAGATGCTGTTTCAAAACTTATCTTTCAAATAAAGTGCACTATAACTGGTGCATACAATGATCGTAACTCTGAACTACGAATCTATTCACAAAGTGCATTGATGATACTTAGGGTTATATTTCTAAGCCTTTTGCTTGCCTAACGGCTGTTTTGGGGCTTGGTAGTTAGTGTGGTTGTGTAATTTTTACTTCCAAGTAACATTACAGCCTAACGGCAAGTCTCTTGTATGAGAAATGCCTAAATCCCGCTTTTAGTGGAGCCATGAGTATAGAACAGGTAAATAAACCTTTGTGTGGTTTGGTATAGCTTGCACGCATATAGACTCCCATATCTTCATACGTAGTGCACATCTTGGGCAGCAGGACAGGCTGTAGGGTATATGGCAGGTATATGGCAGGTAATGCATATATGCATTGTGTTATCTACTGGGGAAAAGTCCCATATAGGACAATAATAATTTACAGACATGAAATTAGTGAACCTCCAAAGAAACCACAGTGCAACACTGTCAAAATAGATGTAAAAGCCTACTTTTCCACTCTTACCATGACAGTGAAGTTAGCGGAATTGAGGAATTTAATTAGATTGTCTGCTTGTGCTGTTTGGCACTGACTCGTGTTTTGTGGAATAACAGGCCCTGCCATCAAATTGCTCCAAGCTCTGGTTAGAAAAAATCAGTTCACATCAATTCACATGAACAGTGCAATGACAGGTTACACCATTGAAATGTGGATTTAATGTGCAAGACAATGCCAATCTGATCTGACAGTGGTATATAGTGATGGTGAGCAGCTGTCAACATAGACACAAGTGCATAGAGACAGAAAGCCCAGAACATCCAACAGATTCTTCTTTTACTTATCCTGCTTTTGTACTGATTCAGTGAAATTGCTTGCATTTGCAAGGATACCAGGAAAAAATTAGGTCAAGTAGTACAATATTGTCCCTGAAGTACTTCCATTGAAATGGATAAAATGGTACCCACTTCTCTCTTTCAGGGCTAAATTCAGCCCATTATTATTTCTGGTGCATTTTGCGTAAAATGAATTAATCAGTTGACAGGTTTAGAGTAGGAAGAGATTAAAAAAACCCCAAACTAAATCTGTTTCATGATGTTCCCAAATTTGCTTTAGGCTGAAAGAAACATCTGTGAAGTCTCTTTCTATCTTTTCCTTGCGTGTATAGTCTTCCATAGATACCTGCTATCAATTACTGTTCATAACATGATGCTGGAAGAGCTGAGTTTTGGGTTGAGCTGTTAAGTCCATTCCTATATGTGTGGTGAAAGGCCAGCACCTTCCCCTCACATACAATTTCTGCAAGACTGGGATACTAAAACCATACAACTTCAATTCTGCTTATCTTTCTGAGAGATTAGGGAACTACAAAGCGACTAAAGCAAACAGCTGCCTGAACTGATATCACACAGCTGAATTTTTCACTATTCTTTTTCTCTCAGTATATTTGTTAATTTCTGTCCCAGCAAGACTACAAATGAAGCTCAGCTGACCAGGGGAAAGTAAGAATAAGCACTGAGTTTTTATCTAGGAAACAGAACATTTCTTCTGCTTGGACAATGCTCTTACCATCTGTGGGATGAGGTGAACAGATAATAAGTAGAAATCTTTGTTAATGTAACCATAAAGTTTTACAGCTAAAATTGAAAAGGTCAAGTAGTGCAAAAATCAAGGTTTCTATAGCAATCTTTAACTTGGCTTCATTCCACAGCTGAAGTATTTTCTTTTCTATTTTACGTTGTTCAATGTGTCATGTAATGTATTCCTCTTTGATGCTAAATGTGTACGATAAGTACACAAGGCAGGAATTGTGGTAGAAGTAACTGTTGCCATGGGAACTTTAACTTTTGCATGTGCCAAGTTTGAATCTGTAATAGTGAAATCATAAGACTGCAATGAATGGGGGTGTGGCATATCCCTCTGACCCACCCCTTGGAAGCAATCCCTTCTTATGTACCTCCCTACCAGCTCCATGCACCCACATCTGATCTGCAGCAGGTCCCTACGCCAGGGTGAGAAAATATTGGACTGTTCTTCTGTCTCTCTTTTTCAGAGAGTCTACTGAATTTCTTCCTGATACTACTGTCCACTTACAGGTGAGCCTCTAGAGGCTTGCGCACAGGATCAGATCTGACCCATGTTGCCTTGTTCAGTGAGTTCATTAGCATGTGTTTAGCAACACTTATCAGTTCTCTGGCGATTCCAGATGCATTTTCCCTTAGCCTCTCACAGCTACAGAGTTATGGACCTATTTCATGTTGTGAAGAGCGAAGATATTTATTATATGACAACTTCTACTGGACCCAGCCAGAATCTGGAACCCTATCCCAGGGGCTTGAACAAAGTTATTTGTTCCCTATGCATTTATGCCATCAGTTTCCTAGAGAAATACACTGCACATAAACATTCTTTCTTTAGGCCCTTTCCCTAACCTAGTCCTAAAATGGGAATTGCTGTCTTGTTGAAATTCTGATGCAGCAGTTTGTTTACTCCCAGATATACCTCAAACCCTGAAATATCAAAAGCATGAAATAGAACTGCAGAGTGAAACATTTGTAGATAACAAAACTGTTCATTTAGTCAGTCTCTGAAGACACTGTTACCTTGTGGGGATTTTTTTCCAATATCCTGTATTTCTTTTCCTTCCTGTGGCCCAGAATGTCTGGCTGAAATGTAGCTCCTGAGGGATCTCTGCAGTGGGGAGAAGCCCAAACTCTGTATCTGTTGTGCAATTCTGTGGGCCTCGTCTGACAGGAGATCCAAACAGAAGTGATATAGGAATACATTTTCCCAGGGAAATGCCAAGCCACTCTTCAGACATTTTGATACACGCTGGTGAGGTAGCCTGGATGGCTCCACAACCTCTGTGTGTATGAACCACTTTATTCTCACCACTTTTCTGTCCAGTGATTTTTCATAGCTTTAAATTCAGGAGGAAGAGGCGTGTGGGGGGAAGTGTGGAGAGACAGAAGGAAAGAAGAAAAAAAAAAAGGAAAGAAGGTTTGTCTGTCTCTCTTCCACAATATATACAATTATCAAAGGAAAGTGACAATCAACAGAAACTGGGAGGTAGCTTCCCAAGCAGCGCTGTGTGCCATCACTTGAAGAACAAAGAGTTTATTTTTTCCCTCTTGGGATGATCACCCATGCCAAATATTCTGGCATGTTCTTGAGCCTGCTATCCAAATAATATTCACTTCCTAACAGGAACATTTGTCTGTGGGTAATGCTCTAAGTTATACTGCTGGGGTTTGCAGGGCATGAGAATTTTTGGTGTTGGAAAGAGCATAAAAGGCCACCTCCTCTCTCTGCAGACAAGCAGAGACTCTGCATTCTCTTCATGTAGGCTCTTCTTTGTCTTTAGGCCAGAGATTGTCTTAGATCCAAGTCAACCAGACAAAAGCTGATTATCTCACCTTTAAATAGAGGGATTACAGAGAAGTTGAAACTGGGTAACAGATCTCGCACTTGAGCAGCTGAGGGGGATAACCCTTCAGATGAAACAAATTTGAAGGAAGAAGGGGAAAAAAATTTCCAAGTTAATGCAGAGCCATAGCTCCAAGCGTCATGCCTGACATTTGACTCATTATTCATAGTTATTTGTATCTGAATAAAAAGGGAGCACAAATAAATAGTAATTTTAATTCGTTTTGTAGCAGCAAATCTGCTTTTCTTCTAAAAAGTTCACCACTGGGGAAACTTTCTTGACAAGCATTAAAAAGAAGAAAAATGCCGACGTCAACATTGACATCTTTATCTTTTCTCTTTCCACAGCACCACAACAAATGTTTTGGGTTTTTTGTTAGCAAGATATACTTCCTCTTACTTATTGTGAATGCCTTGAAACTAAATGGGCTGCAATTAAATTCTTGAAAATACCCTCCACAGAACAGCTATCTTCTAGGACTACTGTAGAGCAGGTCCCAAATTAGTACAAAGAAATGCTCAGCAGAATTCAGATATTGCATCTGTGCAAAGGTAATTTTAAGCCACCCTTTAATTTTCCCAGTCCTTGTTTACTTATGCTGTTATCCTGAAAACTACTTTTCATCTTCACCATTGAAACACTGTTAAGGCGAAAATGCTGATGGTAGCCTGGGCTTCCTGAAGGAGATTTGGTGGCTCCTGGGTTTCCCTGGGGCACAGGAACACGTAGACTTTTCCTCTGTCTGACCACAGTCTCTACACGGTCTGTATTGGGGGAGTTTTGGAGTTATCTCAGCATTAGTGTGCTTACAAAGGGTTTTCTGCTGGTACCAGCTCGCTGAGTTTCCATGTTGCTTAGGGCTAGCAGAGAGGTGGAAACCAGGTTTTGCCTTCAAAATATACTAAAACTGAAAGCAGTTTTCTGGCATGACCACACTAGCACTGTTTTGACTCTGAAATGGATATATCATTGAGGATCATTATGGATCAAGAGTCCTGGAAGTAAGATAAACTGGATTCCACAGGAGCTTTTCTCTATTCTTTACCTATCCTACAATATTTAATACTTGGAGCTGTAACTACTGAAGACATGTTTTTCACCAGATCAACATGTATGGAGTTGGGCCTGATTTTGCTTTAAGCTGGTACAATTCCAAGGAGGTGATCCTGATTTATACTCAGGTAACTGAGAGGAAAATCAGTTCTATTATATCCATAAGAGTGCTCATATTTTAAAAGGGCTGGAGTTTTAAGCTGTCATTTCAGCCAAGGCAAATAGATTTTCTTGTCACCCTTCCTCAGAGTCCATGACAGCTAAGAGCTCTTTCAGATGGATTTTTGAGTTGGTGGAGGATAGCAACAAGCTACGAAAACACCACAGAGTGTCTTCCTAGTATTTTACCTTTTCTTCTGGTCTTCTTTATATCATCATAAACTAGATGAAACAGCAGTGCACAGCATGAGTAGCATTTTTGATGTCATTCAAGCTACCAAAGAAGTGGAAGATACAGCTTAGTTCCAAGTGCCAGACATGCACTGACAAGATTAATTTACAGCAAAGTCAGAAATGTGAGTAGGTTTGAATTATGCTCCTCCATAGTACAAAAAAAAAAGAAAAATATTGCAGTATGGAAATTGATGTGGTATAGTGCACAGGGGGAAGAAAAAAACCCCACATTTTCATTCCACTTTAGAGATAGTATCAGAGTCTAGTATTAAGACAAGCTAGTGAGAATATCTAATGCTGGCATTAGAAGAGAAAGGTATTTGTCTTCCCAAGATAGGCCAAATTCTACTTTTTCAATCGTTCTGAGGAAATACAGATTTACACCTGAACCAATAAAAGCAGGATGAACTCCTTTTCGCCATGCAAGAAGAGAAGAGATACAGATCACTCTGCAAAGCAGAAGGAAACAGTGCAAAGTAATTTGCACCACCAAAACACATTTCCCCCTCCAGTATGAACCAGTGGGGAGCAGCAATCAAGACTGATTGTTCCAGTTAAAATTCTACATCATGATGTTACTGAAAAGGTAGCATGATGAGCTCAGCTTTTCTACAATGTGTCACAAAAAGTATTGGCAGGAGCCTGTTAAGATTAAAGAGGCACATAATAGATTTTCTTGATTCATTGTAAATCATTAAAATTTCTTTTTTTTTAATAATATTTTGTTTATTTAGTGGGCAAGCCATTAAATTTAAATTACATCTTGAAGGAAGTTTACTTTATTTGGGCCTTACCATGGAAACCTCTCATGTATTTATATTTCTAATGTGGATGAACGGGTCAGATCTTAATAGCAGGTTAGACAGGTGTGATAGTCAAGATGTATCAATAGCACTACTCTTTTTTGCTTTAGCAGTCCACATCTACCTTTTCTGTGCAGAAACTCCAAATATTTCTGTAAATCAGGGTGATAAAAATTATAGAAACTTTTTTTTTCCTCCAGCTCCTGAGCCATGATTTTATGTTTTATTGCTGATTACAGTGACATGAAATAGTCAGTAAAACAAGTATATCTGCATCACACAGTGCATAAACAGCATTTTGGATGACTGTCTAAGTTATTTAAAATTTTTCAGTGGCATGATATTTAGAATTGTACCCTTTCTTAGAAATCCCTTTCATTTTTTGACTTCTAAATGGGAGTGATTTTTATGAGTAAGAGGTTAGAGCTCTGTAATCAAATTCATTACACTGAAGTAGAAAGTCTTTATTTGCCATTAATTTGAAAATAAATTGTGTCGCTAAGTCTCTCCCTTCATTGAAAGATAAGCATTTTGTAGAATTAAATAAAGTGCAAAGTTCCATACTCAGGGAAGCTTGAGCAGTTCTTGACAGTCTTCTAAATAACTTATCTGATGATTCTCTAACTTATACTCCCCCATGAATCCTCCTCCTCTCCCCTCTACTCTTACCTTAGGGTTTGCCTTATGCAAACAGGACAGCAAATCTACCCAGCTCAAAAATTAAAGCTTTTTTTTTTTTTGGTTTTTTGGGGTTTTTTAGTTTTTTTTTTTTTTTTTTTTTTTTTGACAGTAGAGTTTCTACTTGGAGCTCATTCAAACCCTTGCTGGGTTTTCAGAAACCAGTGACAGAAATGGCTTCTCATTCATGGCTGTGCTTTGTTACCTTTCAAAACACTTGTGTTTGTAAGCTCTACTGTTGCTGGCTATGTTAGTGTTTACTATGTGCAGATGCCATTAGCAAAGTGCTGATCTTCCTCAATGTGGACAGGAGGAGTCTAGCATCTCAGAAGGTGTACACAGCATCTTGTAGGATCATGTCCAAACCCTAGAAACAGTCTTACTTCTGCTTTCACACAAACCATTGATGCTGAGTGATCTTTGTGATAATGCTATGATTTCATTTTAACTTGCCTGTAATTTTTATTTATTGTAATGTTTTGCTGTTTGCTGAAAGTCTAGTAAGATTTTGCATTATAAAGATAAACCTTTCTCTACCATCACATGGCATTATTGTGTCAGAAAAAAAAAACATTCCAAGGTTGCTTTCCAGGATACATCAAACTGTTGAACAGAACTGCACGTGGACTAATTATTTCATTTGATACATAACCAGGATGTCAACTCAGCCTCAGCAAAAGCCTCTGGGAGAAAAACAGAATTACCTGTACTTATGCAAAAATGTTCTGGAGATCAGCTCCAAGAGAACCAGTAGCCATTTCAGGAAAAAAAAGTAAAAAATATTCTCATCCTTAGCGGGTAGATTCCTCCAGGGAAATTATGAAAATACATGAGTAACTGTCAGCCCAGAAGGCTGATAAACATAGCAGTTCTTCAGACAGACACTGATTTTCATTCTGGTAAAGTCATGCACATATTCTCCAAACTACTTTAAAAAATACCCATGTTATAGTCACAGATACCAGTTTTCACCTTGGCCATGGAATAGTGCCTCTCCTTAGAATAAAGTCTGGTGTATCCCAAGTAGCTTAGTAGCAGTAGGAGCACAATTACTGCCCTTGAATTTAACCACCATAAAAAGAGGAATCTCCACTGTACCACAGTCCTTCCCATCATATTCATTTTGTACAAGATGCATTTCCACCTGGGAGCTGCTAGTAAGCCTGTCTTTCATAGTACAGCAGATAATACAGTCTCTGGAATGTGCCTCTAGTCCAGGACAGCACTTTGGAAAGGGCACCTTAAGTCTCTGTAGTTAGGCAGATTACCATATTCACAACATTCCTAAACTCCACCTACAAGAATGATAAGAACTTTGGCTTGCTGCTTCAGAGAGAGCTTCATCAGTGCTTTTCTTGCAACATCCTCATCTGCTCCAGAATTTGGCTCTTCCACATCCACAGACAGACCTGGCTTCTCCCTTGACATGGGTTGGGGTATTTGTACCAACCTTGATATGCTTGCAAGGAGATTGATGGTGAAATCCCCATCAGAACTGGATGCTATGGAAGGTATTCTTCTGACAGAGTTTCATGTGCCTGAAATCTTGCCCATGTGGCCAGTAAAGAAGGAGTTTGGCTCTGCTGGCCATATTTTTGTAATAAGCTGTCTCAGTGGATTCCTGTCTCCATTCAGCTTCCCAACCACAAAGGCAAAACAACAACCAACCTGCAGATATGTATATGTTTTGTTTAACACCATGAATAAGTAAGAGGTCTCAACAGTTCTCGAACATATGTAGGGCAAATATTTCTCTTCTGGGGAATGATAGACTTACAGTTTATATACCAAAATTGCATTTCTCAGTACTCAGGAAAACTTTTCACTGTTGATCATACTTCGTAAATTGTGCCTCTGAGATGAGATGCAAACAGCAAACTATGTCAAGGTAAACACATATTTAGGCACAATTGAAAATAGGGCTAGTGTTTGTGGGAAATGATAATTTTAAATTATGGTGTGCCACTGGCACTGATCTGGGATATCACACCAGAGTCAGCCCTCCTGCTTCTGAAATTCATCAGGCTGGTCCTCAGCCTTTTTTTCATAAAATCACAATTTGTATTCCTTCATAAGATCATCATCTAATATGCATATTTCAGTAAAATCACCAGCATTTAGAGTCTCGGGGAAGCTTAGAAAAAAATCATAATGGCTTGTTTCTTGCTCCTATATTTTCTAAATGTGCTTGATTTCCTTTTCCAGCACCCAAAATGCACATCTTATTTTACTACTAACTGTTAGTCAGAAATGAGCATTGTTTAATTCAATGGGCTTTTTTACAAAATGTTAGAGATATACTAGACTGTTTTATAATACTTATACTATGGCATAATATTTTTGCAAGTGTACTAAAAACAGGACTGCTTCTGTCCCTCTCTGTGGCTTCAAAAAAAGATTTTTGTATTTTTCTGAATGTAGTCGTGCCTTCTTAATGTTTCTGAGGCCAGTGGTTACAGACATAGTCGCTCATACACACACAAACACACACACCCACACCCACACACACACCCACTCTTGCAGATGCAATCGTACAAAAACTCAGTCTGCATGTAGGGGCCTGGATTACACTACTTTTCATGGAGATTAAAAAACCAGAACAAAACAGAAGTAGTAATGAATCAAAATAAAAGCGAACAGAAAACTTCCAAGTTGGTGCTAATTCAGAGAAATATTCCTTATCCAAGTCAAAATTAGAAATTAAAATCTACTCTCTTTTGGAATATCTCTCATTCAGAGAAATTATACTCATGTAAATGTCTTGATTTTGAAAGTACATGTTTTGTTTTCTATTTGCTAAACTCTTTTTGAAGAAAGTTGACTGAGAGGTCAACGCTGTCCCAGAAATAATTCCAAACTGAAGAACACAATGTTTCCTTAAGTGAGGCTGGCACCTGGGGTTGAGGCCATAGTGCTGCTTTCTGGATTAGGTTTCTGTACAGAGTTAGGATTTCTGTCTGAAAGGATACCAGAATGGGGATGCTGGTCCCTTGCTCCAGACTGGCTCCTGCTTCTGTGGCCACTGATGGCTTGAAGAAAGTGCACACACACTGTAAAGAACAGAGGATGGAAGTCCATGCTGTCCCTATCTTAAAATGCCCTATAGACATGTTTTGCTGTCATGCCTCCTGTTCAGCTTACTCAAGAGCAAGGACTTTGGAAACCACCTGGCCCACAGTATAAGATCCACTCCCAGCACACAGGTCTGAAGCTCTCCTATATTTTTTCCAGGAAGAAATCCATGTTTTTCTATTTTTCTGAACATATTCCAGCACTGGATTACACCTCTGGTGAGGTGATAGAATTATCCCTGACCTTGCAGAGCTGTCAGAGACACACTGACAGAAAGGTGCCACTGTTGCTTCAACCCTGGCCATACCAAACATTTTACAAAACACATTTAAAAGGGTGTGCCAGCCACACTAGATGGGCATGCATTAGTGAGATTAGTATGTCATTGCATTGTACAGTGGTTTGAGGTCTCTAAATGGTTGTTAGGCATCAGAAAAATTATTCCAACTGTGAGATGGTACACCTTTTTCCAGAGTTTGATTCAAAGAGCACCAAAGTCAATAGGACTCTCGCTGTTACTTGAGAGATTAAGACCTGTCTCACCAGGTGATTTTTTTCCCCGTCTGCTTGGATGTAAATTCAGCAAAACTGTGTGTCTTTTGCATTGGGAAATCTATTCTCACAGCTAGAGATCTTTTCTTTTAAAAAATACTAAGCTTGGAAGAGGAGGAGGCTGATCTAGAGAACAAAAGAAATGCTGCACTTTTTGTGGAGTTTTCAGCAGTGCAGTGAATGTTTTCCATTTGTTAGAATGCCAAATGTGTGGTCTGTTGCACAAAGTGAAATATGGCCCTCTGCTCTCCTTTTCTAGAGAAAGCTACCTGTAAAGTATGCACAGCCATACCTTGTTTTCTTGGAAGCCCTGGCTGTATGTGAAATCAAACTCCAGTCCACATCTTTAGTGTACAAGTAATGTGAGAATGGTAAATTCAGAGACACGGTGGAAGGTCTTGATTTCACGTGAAGGAGGATCAAGCTGAAGTGATCCCGTGCTAATTGCTGTGATATTGTGCAAGACACCTTGAAATTTCTCTGTAATGCCATTTTGTTCCATCAACCAAAATAAAGTTATCATGTACTCTCACAGCCACCTGTAGCATATTTTTTGATGACTGTGCATCATTGGTATGTATTCCCAGGAAATGTGAAGTATAATAATTAATAGGTCTGATTCCACACGACTGAAGCACTTCGGAGGAATCCATCAGCTTTCATGAGAGTTGAAACATGCCTTAGCTGAGCTATTGGGGAAGGAGAAGCTTTCTAAATTACATATTTCTCTAGCTCTGCAAAAGGTTCTTTGGGGTCGCTGTCTGCTCTGGGTGAAACACATATTTCTAGCCACAAACAAAAGACTGCTCATCTCACCTGACTAGCATGTTGGCAAGGTAAGGAGACAATCAAACTCCATCCTCTCCAGTTCTCAGACTGTATGTTCTGCAACATCCAGGAAAAAAAAGACAGAGTTTGTGACATAGCCAAAGGCTTAATAACTTACAATTCCTGCAGTCCCAAAGGCCTTGAAGAAGAAAAAATGTCAGACTCAAGGATGCCTACTCCTTCAGCGGTTTCCTGCTTTTGTAGCAAAGGAGCTCCAGCCCAAAGGGATCATTTAATACCAACTGGGGGCACAGGATCCCTCTGTGGCAACCAGGGATAAAAACAGCTGTAAAGTCTGCAGTGAGTTATCAGGCAGGATTTTAGCCACATCTCCAGACAAAAGAGATGCCGATAGTAAAAGAGCAGTCTAACAGAAAAGAGAAGACCTGTGTCCACTCCTCATGCAGAAACTAAGATAGATTTTTTTGGCAACGCCTAGGGGAAGAAGTTCAGTCTCAACATAAGTCTAAATTGAGCTAATTCCATCTGCCTTACCAACAGCAGTTGTGCTTTCCCTCAGTGAGCAGTGGAGATGGCAAGAGTTCTCGCTGCCTCTGTTCATCCCACCAAGGTTGCCTCTGTCTCTTGCACACTGATTTGCAAATAGCCAGCTCCCCTGGAAGCCTCAAATGTGTCTAGACATTGGCTAATCCCTTCCCTTGTGCCAGCTGGGTGACATCAGCATACTGAATATTGCTACAAATCTCTGCACAAGCCAGGTCTCTTGGCACATGTTATCACAAGCATTTCCCGTGCTACTCTGCTGGAATCACTGCAGACTGAGGAACACTGACAATGGCTACCTGTTAGGGTGCCTCTGGAGCATGAAGGTGACGGCTTCAGAGAGCAATTCCATGCACTCCTGGGAGACTGAATAAATAATCAAACCTCGTGGTCATGGTTATCCTCCTCAAGGAACCACTGTGGATTCAATTTCTTTGCCTGTACTTAGTGGAAGTTAATCTAGATGTTCCAAACTTTTCATATCGCTATTAATTCCCTTTTGAAGGAAGCTTTGATCCCATCCAAGTAAACCTGAGGATTCAGGAAATTAGCACTTTGCACAGCAGAAAATTCAGTGATCTCCTGCCACCTGGCTGATTGCTTACCACTGCACAAGGCTGTCAGCATCAAACAGGCTGCTGTGAACACTTGTTTCCTAAAAGATATTCCAAGTTCAATGACATTCTCATTCTCTATTATGTAAAAAATAAACAAAAGAGCTTGTCAGATAAAGCCATTTACTGTATACTCAGAAATACCTTTAATTGTTGCATGGCACTTAAATACTTAGAAAATCTTGAGATCAATAGATTGATCTTACTGAGTCATCTCTCTCCCATCTACTCAAATGTTTGTGCTCAGCATTGTAATTATCTCAGCACCTTTACATTGGGAAATAGGAGTATCAGAAAATCACAGTCATAGAATGGTTGAGGTTTGGAAGGCATCACTGGAGGTCATCTTTTCCAACATCCCTGCTCATCAGGATCCCCTAGAGCACTATCCAGGATTGTGTCCAGATGACTTTTAAATATCTCCAGACAAGGAGACTCCACGACTTCTCTGGACAACGTGTTCCAGTGCTCAGTCACCCTCACAGTAAAGAAGTTCTTCTCACATCCAGAGTACCAAAATGATGTCTGCGTCCCTTTTTCTAAATAAAGCTGTTCTAGACCTCTTCACTGTGCAAAGTGCAGCAGGGAGAATGCTGCAGAGGGGAAATGCTTGGGGAAAAGATCATCAGCTTTCACAGGCTTGGGGTGGGTCTCTGCCCTTCTGCTGAACCAATAAAGATTGCCTTGTTTTCCAGGAGATTATGTTCAGCCAGTACCAGCAGCATGTGTATGTTACACAGCAAAATGGAACTTGCCACTGTCTGCTCAGCATGTTCATCTGTCTTTTAGTCCAATGTCCTGGCTGCAAACATTGGCAACATTCAAACTTTTCAAAGATGAAAGGTTTCACCTACCTGGTCAATTCATGCCTAGGGGCATTAGATTTAAATCCCTTTAATATTATCTGTAGTTTAAAAAATAAACTTTGTAAAAATGATTTCAGCTTTGGTCTTACTCCACACTGAGAAGTGGTAGACACTAGCAACAGAAACACAATTCAAACACCAACTTCTGAGGGAAGTTAATTAAGTTTTAAATGTATACCATTTCAGTAAAATAAATAACAGCTGACTTATACATCCATGTAACAATAAAACAAGATTTTATGTCATCTTCTGCATTGTTACATCAATCAAGTCACACATACAGATGACTTAACACTTCAGCTTACAGTATTAACAAGTTTTTTTCCCCTTCCTTTTTTTCATATCAGGTTCTCAACCCTGGTTTTCCAAAATCTCTAAAGTAATATATTTTAACAAACAAAATTAGGCAGATGTATCATCCATTGTGGGATTTGAACCCATTGTCACTGGGGAGAAAGCTGCAATTTAATAGATGAAGATGTCAAACCATGTTATAGAAGCTCTTGTGACTGCATATTTATCACAGTGTCATAGGGGTCCCTGGCAAACTGCAAGATTTCACTGTTTATTCACAGTGAAGACACTTAATTAATGACTAGGCCTAATCAGCCTGTTTTATTATTTACAGGGATTCCAACATGGCTTAGCTCAACTGATATGCAAACAAACCACCCTCAGCCTGCTCTAATTAATAATTCTGAACCAGACTCACAGAGTGGCACTGTCAAGTAGCTCTTTGGTGATTTACAACACCTCCTCTGTGAGATTCACATTGCTGCATGCAAATGAGCTGCCACCCCTGTGAATCCTTCATTTTAAAATACAATGTGCCGTCTTGTTGACTACAGGAATGCCCTTATCTTCACATATGACTTAATGGAGACAAATGTCTGACTTGGGCAGGTTTGTGGAAACCTTCATGGACACACATCTACACAGGATGTCATTTCAGAAATATTTAGGAGGTGAGGAAGAAAAATCCCCTTTTGCTTCTGGCACAGTTGCTGCTGCTGAATTCTTCAACCAAGTTGTCAGCCTCAACTTCCCCAAAAAGGGAAGGATTACCCATTGTCTTGCACTTGCTAAAATATTTTCTATTGCTGCTAAGTAGATGAAAGGCAAGGAAAATGTGTCAGAGAGGCAGAAAGATGTTATGAAATAAGTTAACTCCAATGTCACACATAGGTACTGGCTGATCTCACTGGATGATTACATGCCATAGTGGTCTGAAGATGAAAAGAAGAAGATTTTCTTATCCAGGATGTTAGGGAGAAAATCAACATAAAAATACAAATAGGAATTAATGGGTAATTTGCATCTACAAGTGATTGAAGAATGTTTCACATTTTTAGGTGAATTTTGTGTTCACAGTGGAGAAACTGAGGAAAAGAGAAGGTCAGAGAAGGTCAGGAAGATATGCTACCAGCTGGGGTTGGCAGCAGTGGATTCATACCAGCAGACCTCATTTTCCCTGAAAAAGACTTCTAAATACAGAGGGAAAACATTATGAGTGAAGCAATATAAGCCAGATGAAAATAGCTCATGAGCGTGAGTCATCTCACTTGTGACTGCTGTCCTATTCCATTGTGAGCCACACTTGAGAAACCCTGTGAAGCAGCACATCAGGAAGAGAAAAGATCTCCCTCAAACCTATTAACTGCAATGTAAACCCCGTGGTGCTTAGCACCTGCCATGTTTGTTCAGCTCAGGGAAAGCATGTGGGCTTGGGTCTGAAAGATGGAACTTCTGTACCAGGAGCACATATGCACATGCCCATGGGTAGCCAAGAGTGTGCATGTTCCTGGGCAAAGCTGGCTTTAGTGCTAGAGTAGGTGCCTTAAATTACTAATGCAAAATAAACCTCAGTACTCAGCTTGCCTGCCCTGGAAGGCAGGAAGCTCTGCAGCTCATGGAGGGCAGATGTTTCTCCAGGCTCCACATTGCACCAGGCACCTCATGCTTCACCAAGATGGTACTGAAAGGAAGCAATTATTAAAGGCTCACTGTCAGTTTGAAATTATGCTCCCTGTGCTGGTGCCACCAAGGTGTTTCCTATTCAGCAATCTCATTAATGAGATGGATAATGGAATGGATTGAATTTATTAAACATGGGGATGATACAAGCTTGGGAAAAGCTGCAACACAGTGGAGTTCAGGATGAAAGCTCAAGTTTATCATGACAAATTGGAGAAATGGTCTGAGAAAGAAAAAAAATCAATTAAGTCACTAAAAGTAAGTGTGGAGTGTTACATTTAGAGTATTGTACAGAAATAATGAACCACACTAGTACAAGGTAGGAAATTAGTTTCTTTGCAGTCATTCTACAGAAAAGGATCTGGTCCTTATAGCAGACTGAAAATGAGGCAATATTAGCTGCAGGAAAAAAAAAAAAAAAAAAGAAAGGGGAAAGGAAAGGATCATGCCTTTCTAACCTCAAACTGGTAGTGATTCCAGGCTTTTTGTCCAGAAGATAGAGCATTATTTGGGAAAGACTGTCATGTGTCACTGAAAACCTCCTTTGTTTGTGCTATTGATGGCACAGTAAGGGTGGTTTTCTAGAACATGTGAGATGGACTAAAATACCCCGCAAGAGCCAAGGGATAGCAGTGAAAGATATTTGTAAGATAAAGTGTTGAACAAAATTAAAGATTGTAACAACATGAGAAAAAAAGACAAAAATAAAGAGTGAGGAAACTATCTATACATACTATGTTATTTTTATTCAGAGGCTCAGAAAAACTTGTAATAAAATATGTGAAAAGCATTGGGGTTTCTGGGATTTTTAAATAGCTTTTTCCATTAGTCAACTTATGGGCAGAGTTTCCCTAGATTTAGAAAGGAAAGAGGGCATAGCTGATAAAGCAGACAGGTAAATGGACAATTTATCAAAATGCTATGCACTCAACTGGATAAAATTATTAATTTGAAACCTGGCTATTAAGAACTGTCAAGCCTCAAGTCAGGTTGGCAATTCTAAAGTTTGAAAATGCAATTTGAAGTCTGCAACATTAAATTAAAAAGTCCCTCTTTGTGTCAGTCTTCACTAATGTTTGTAGATGTAGCAGGGACTTCTGGCATCAGTGAGCCTGCTTCTCAGTTATTATTCTTCTTGGCTTGCAACAAGGTTGAGAAGGAAGCAGAAATGCAAAGATATCTCTTCTGCTTGAGGTTTTTGATATTCTGACACACTGCAGTCAAACTCAAGGTCTGCCACGCTCACATTATGGTCCCTGGACACAGCTCTGTTCTTCTGTGAAGACAAGACTTGAGAGGGTGACATGGGCATTTCTCTGCTGTCAGGGATGTCCCATATCCAGAGTGTAGAAATAGAGAGGCAAAGCTTTCCAGCTGTTTGTTGTGAAGAGGTAAATAGCCATAGGTCCTCCAAACCCAGTGACAAAGGCAGTCCCACTGGTACCGCCTACTCTGGGTAAGGGGAGAGTAAAGGAGGACAGAGGGAGACTTTCTCCTATGTGACTTTTTGATGGGTCCTACTACAAACTGGTGAGCTGTCTTTAGTAAAGGTTTGGGCTTGTCAATGGACTCATCCACTCCTCTTGCATAGTTGGCAAATGATTTATCCCTCGGTATACAGGTGAGGTAGAGAATTGCAATATCAACATAGCTTGCATTTGTAAGATCTGCAATTATGTTGTAAACATGTTTAGGGTCCTTGCTGGGCTAGTGTCAAGATTTACATGCATAATTTTAGAAAACAAATTCTTTTATTTTTATTCACAGAAGACAACAAGGCAATAACAAGCACTTTTCTCCTTTCTGTGCATGACAGCTCTAGTTCGTACTAGCTTTTGGAGGGACTCTGGGAGCTTTTAATACTTCACAGAAAGTGAAGTACTTTCGCAGAAAGGCAAAGGTCTTTGGTGTGTTCAGGGATGACTCCTTCCTTGGGAATAGTGGGTCTAGCCCCACCCAGAGCTTTATAAAATTCTCTAGAATCTTTTTTTAACCATTTTGCCCTGACATGCTGTGTATGTGTTTAACACACATACTCAGTATCAGCTCAAATGCTTTTTAGCTGGTGGAGATCTCAGCACAAAATTTTTGTTGTAGGTGTGTTTCCATGCATGTTTCCACATACACTTGTGCAACTAATACAATGGAAGTTTAAGGGAAGACTCTTGCATGAAACAAGAATAAGAAATGTAAGGTGTTCAATACTTAGATAATATTAGAAGTTACAAATACTCAATTGTTATACATTGAAAAACAGAAAAATTAACTTGAAAAGGTTGCTATAATTTTTTCACCAAGACGACAGACAACAATTTCAGAATGAGGTTCCCTGTCAAAGAAACTGGTGAAATACACTAGTTTTAATAAAGCTCTTCCAGTTAAAACCAGCAGGCTTGATATATGCTGGAGGAAGTGGTGAGGCAGAGAACTATCCTTAGCTCTTATGCAATTTCCAACATGAAAATCCAGGTTCTAGGTCCTCACACAGACAAGAAAGCTCTGTGTGAAAATACCCTGCTATAAACTTTTAATTCAATATATCAAGTAACACCATCACTTTTTCCTCCCAGGCTGTTGTATATCTGATATGATATACAGATATACAAATGTATGTATATAATAAATAGGATATTTGTCATTCAAATGCATTGTCTGATTATAGCAAAAGTTAATTTCCAGGGAAAAATAATATTCAATAACTTACTAGTCAAAATATGTAATGCAGTTTCCAAAAATAAATGGACACTGAATCTACAGGAAATTCTGCATTAAGGCTTTCTCTCTCAATCTTTAAAAATCAGTTACTCTTTTATGCATAAAATTCAATATTAGTATGAAAAGAAAAATTACATAGCAACCACAACTGAGACTGTATCAATTCTGTATTCAACTTTTCTCAGCAATGCATGATTATAGTTGCATGATTATGCTTAATCATTCCTAAAGAAATGCTGTCTTAAAAGCTATATTCTTATGGACCCTTTCAAAATTGCCTATGTAAAAATACTAAAAATAATCACCCAAAGTACTGTCTGTATCCACATAATCCCACAAAGCATAATAATGCATCAAATGGCTGGTGAAATCACAAGATGAATTTGAGAATTTCTTTCATAGAGATTTAAAAAGACAATGATAATTTGCATTTATTCTTTCAAATGTAGCCCATACCTTTATTTTTTATGTGGTTGATGACAATTTAAACTTCATTTCTCAACTACCCATAATGAACTATGCCACATCTGGCTGTCCTTTGGAGGTGTTGCCCAGAGGATGGGAAGGACTGAGCAGCAAAGCTTGAGCTGGAGGCAGAATCTCTGAGGAAAGCTTGTTCTCTGAGGGGACAGTTCCTGATGACCTGCCAAAGAGCAAAGGCTATAAAGTGGTGCCTAGCAGAGTGCAAGAAGCTGCCAGACAGAGCTGGCAGAGGAATCACAGAATAAGATCAAGAAGGCTTGAAAGTGGGGGGCCAGGAGGGAGGAGCAAGCAGGAGGAAGAGGGAGGAAAGAACAGGCTCTAACAGCTCAAGAGACTAACAGAGCCATGCTGAGCTGCAGGGCAGCTTCTGCACAAATCAGTCTGTCAGCAATGGGCAAGAAGCCATTTAAGTGCTTTTCTCCTCCCTGGCATGGGAAATGGTTATCAGACCTGAGGGACTGAAATGGGTGACCTGAAAAGTGCTTCAGAAGAAGATATGCTGTTCATCAGAATACCCACTGTCCAGGGCTGCTATACCCAGATACTGGGGCACTTCTCTCTGCAAACTGGGAATTGTTTGAACAACTGGGAGAACCCCAACTGTGAGTTGGAGTGTGATGTATCACATCACATCATGATGCAGCAATAAAATAATTTTGAAGACTAAACGCTCCTAAGCTAGGAATCAAATGGAACCCAGTGTAAAGGAAAAAAAACAAAAACAACTATACCTATATTTAAACAGTTTTGGCTTTGAGTCCTTGTGCGAAAATCTATTCACTCTTTTGCCAATATTGAGTTGGATTGTCAGTAGTAGGTGGTAGGAAATGTAGATTGTTTTGTTATAAACTCTATGTATAAAACTCTGATTTCAAGCACATTTTCTCCCATGCAGGGTCAGGAGCCATGACTACTTCAGAAATTTAGGTTTAGAGAATGATGTAACATTTGGATGTCTGTATAGTCCATTTAAAAAGGCAAAAACCAGCCTATTTTAATAATTATTCCTAAAGACCAACAATTAAAAATAATATTTTAAAGAAAGGACTCAGTTGAATTAAAATGAATATGGAGTGAAATAGCATGTAGTTGTACAAAACCCCAGGCCTTAACCATGCCTCTTATTGCTCATTTCCTCAATAGAAGGATAAGTGCTTTGTTCCATGGTAACTCATTATGTTTTCTATCTCCCTCTGATCTTCTGGACTGTGACTGTCATTAGTTATGTTCTCCCGTGCTGTTAGACACTGTAATACACTGAGGGTGGGTGAGTGTGCAAGTGGAGGGTTGTTAATTTTGATATTTTGACTGTCCTCTGAGGAACTGAGAGTAAATTGCTAGAAGGAAGCTGGTCATGGAAATATAAAGACAGGCTGCAGGTTTTTTAAGTCTCACCTGTGATGAAAACTCATCAGAAGAGAGAGGGCAAGAGAAACCTTCCTCTACGGTACAAGTGCCTTTTAGAAGTTGGCTAAGGAGTTGAGAGACCCATGATCTTCCCCCGCCCCGAAAATGCTGCTAATGGACATGGGATGTGCTTGTAGCACTCTGAAGCTGTTGCTTGCAGATTAGATTTAAATTAGGATCCAAGGACAAGGTGCAGACAAAATGTTTTCACTGGTTGGCCCTGTATACTGCAGAGTCTTTCCTTTCCTTTCCTTTCCTTTCCTTTCCTTTCCTTTCCTTTCCTTTCCTTTCCTTTCCTTTCCTTTCCTTTCCTTTCCTTTCCTTTCCTTTCCTTTCCTTTCCTTTCCTTTCCTTTCCTTTCCTTTCCTTTCCTTTCCTTTCCTTTCCTTTCCTTTCCTTTCCTTTCCTTTCCTTTCCTTTCCTTTCCTTTCCTTTCCTTTCCTTTCCTTTCCTTTCCTTTCCTTTCCTTTCCTTTCCTTTCCTTTCCTTTCCTTTCCCATGATCTTGTTGAGACATTGAAGTGGCAGAAGCATTTGTATCCCTGCTGGGAAAACATCTAAATGTGAAGATCACATAGACACCAGTTTAGTTTGTGATTTTAAAAGACTTTTCTCTGAATGGCCAAGAGAGAAATGCAATTTTTCACCTTCTTTAATGAAGACAAGGAAATAAGGTGCAAGGTCATTTTTTCCTTAGCAAAAGAAGATAGAAAATGTGAGAATCTCTGAAAAATCACACAGCTGACAGTGACATTGCTATTGTTCTGCCTCCCAGTCCAAGTAAGGTTCAATGATGGCTTTATAAAGATAAGCACGATGAGTTCCCTGGAGAGTGGAAGAGAAAATAATAGGCCAAGTCATCTATATATCTATCTAGACATACCTAAAGAGCATCAGCAAATTTTGCTTACACAGATCTCATTGGAGTGCTATAAGATTAGGATTATACCTTTTGGGACATGTCTTTGGTAGACGACAGTAATGACTCTTTGGTGGATAAAATAGGTTAACTCCATAGGGAGCACTTGGCTGTGCATATTGCTGATGTTGGCACATTGAATACATCCTAAAGAACACACTCAAGTGCACAGCACTCTGAAGCATGTCTCACTCCCTTTAAAAGGCTGGATCAGCCACAAGCCTTACAGGGGGAAGAAAAATGTGTTATCTGGGATAGGATCTGGGCAATATCTCATGGAGATTTTGGTAGGAGTTATCCCTGCTACCAGAACCCATAGTTAGTCTATGAACAGCCCAAAGAGGATTAAAGACTGAGCAAGGCTGGGACATGCCATCTGTGGGAGATGGGTATGATACCTGAAAACAGTCCTGAGAAGGTGAGCGCAAAACTGGAGTGCCAGAGGAGTTTTTAACTGTGATTCATTATCAACACCAGCATCAAAACAACACAGAACTGAATTTGAGGGTCATGGAGAAAACATGGTTGAGTTAGTAAATTGATAAATGTGGAGGAAGAAAATGCTGTGGAAGGAAAGATCTCATCTCCCCATACAGAACACAACAGGTTTTATTAAGACTACGAATGTCAACCATTATTTATTTATACATGTATTTTGCTAAAGGATAAATTCAGACAAGTCAAGGTAATCTTGTTACCATTAGTGGTATATTAATTGAAATGTTTTGTTTTGCTTCTGTTTGCCGTCTGGATTATGTGGCACAGAGCTGTATGCTTGTGCCAGGATGTTTGATGGGACATTGAATTAGCTCAGCATTACAAGACAGCAGCATCTCACTGCTCTTAAATCTTTCTCATTCCTTCAGTACTTCCTGCTACATTTGTCTGAATCTGCTCTTGCTCAAGGTATTGACACAGAAAAGCAAGTTTTGCCAAGGTTATTTCTCTGCACCTAATAAATTTTAAACCCTCTAAATGCCTCATTCTTTAGGTAAGTTTTCTTTCCTCTGGTTTAAAGAGAAGAAAAAGCATTTTGGGAACAAGATCCTTTCTTGTTTTGTGTGGTATTAATTCCCTTCTCAGAGTAAATAATTTCCCTAATGGCTCCATCCCACACAGGCACCACCAAAATAAATCTTCACCACTGTTGAAGACAGTGCATCTTGAAGGAGTCAGTACCTCCTGCTCTATTTGGCATCTTCATCTCTAAGTAGAGAGGTTTGTGAATGTCTCAATGAAAGGAATTTAATTTGAAAGTGCCCATTCACAGGGTAAGTTGGCCTGAGTACCAGAAACCCAGTTCTGCCTACCCCAGAATCATTTCTGCAATACCTGAGTTCTTTGAGAAGGAGTTCATTCCCATTTCAACTCTCATCTTGTTCAATTCAACTGCAGTCTAGTGGATGGTATGGTGAGCTCAATTAAAATATAGCAGGTCTCCAGTTTTGAGATTAAAAAAAAAAAGAATTCTCAATGAGGTCTAAATTACAGTCCAAAGGAATGGACCTCCAAACTTTCCATTGATCTGGGTGCTCAGAAAATGTTGTTACAACTCCTGCAACCTTCATCCACAGTCAGCATCACATATTAGCATCTATGGTCCATTTAATACCAATTTTTTCTCTGCTTTCTTAAGGGAGCACGGGAAAATGTTTCTCTTCCTTCCATTCCCCTCTAGCACTCTTACAGGGTAAGACTCTACTCCTCAATCAGAGGAGCTACCGGTGTAAGTGTAGTCATATTCATCTTTAATAAAGCGATACTGTTCTACCAAGGATCTGACTTCCAACTGCATTTAGATTTTATAGTTTTCTGCTGGAAACAGCGATTTTTGTCAGTGGAAAGCACAACTGTAACAGGCTGTCCTTGACTTGGATCTTGCTTTTTGGAACTCATGGACTCATATAATCCAAAACATGGGATTTTGATTGGTGCTGAAGAAACTGTGACAAGAAATGGAAGTAAGTGTAGTAGGGGGGATGGGGGTGGGGAGGTGTTGCACACATAAAGACATGTTCCTGTGAACAAGGTCTGAGACTTGTACATGCCTTGACTGACATCCCAACTAAAATGAAATCAATGATAAGTTTGCCTTTGTTTTCAGCAGGAGACGGTTTTCATCTCTGTCTGCTGTATATCATAAATTTCAGTCTTCACTATATATTTTATTGCTGGTTTTGTTTTGAGAGAATATGTGGCCAAGCTGTTTAACCGTGTTTTTCAGCCTAACCACACAGATTGTAGAAAAATTGTTTTTGTAAAATTAAAGACTATGAGTAGCCAACATATCTCAGGAAAGAGATGTTAAAATTTCATATTTAACATCACTTTTTAGTTAGCCAATCAGATTAATATCTCCACTATGCTTTTATCTCCAGAAAAAGCCACACAACTCAGTTTAATACTGATCAAAATATCATATTCCAAAACAAATATCAATATGTGGACTGGAATCAATGAAAAGAATTAAGAAAGAGGATTGTGATTCTGAAAATCCTGTGCGCAACAGTGAGATTGTTCTCTCAGCAATGAACTTTGCTAGCTGGAATATGAGAAGACACAGAACTTACTGAGTGCTCTACAAGCAAAAGTGTCCAAGAGAAATGACAACTGCTGAAGATTAAAGTAAATTTTGGGTCTTGTAAGCTCCAGTAAATTTTTGAGAGACACTGTTAACCCTGACCTCTAAGACATTTTTTTATGGCATTTTCATTGAAACCAGTGAAGTATTACTGAGCCTGACCAGATGCCCAGATCTAATGCTGCAGAAGAAAGAACTGAGCCAAAGAAACTTGGGAAGTATGAAAGGACCCTACTTTTAAGGAAGCTCCTTTCTTTAAGTGAGGTGTTCATGGGCTGTCTCTTGTGTTTTGTTTTTTTTTTTATTCCTAGTGAGAAGTGGAAACAACAATAAAGCAGGCTATCAGGAGAGATGTTAGCCCCTTCACAGTAAGCTGAGATTTTTCTTAAAAGGTCTAGATTAGGAAAATTCAGTATCTTCATAGTCAGGAAGTGATGGGTCTTGTTGTGGAAAGCGATAAGCAGCATCATGCTAAAAGAAGAGCAACATGAATTATTATTCATCTGCTTTGAGAAGGGACTGGAGCAGAGAGCAAAAGGGCCTATTGTAGATTGTTTCTCTGTGCTGTTCTGTTTCTCTTTTTCGTTTTTATGGTCTCCCAAATAAGGTGCTCTTTGAAGAAGTCTGTTTGATTCACTGCTTGTGAGCAGGGAATATATTGCTCACTAAATGTTCTCACAGTTTGATTTGGTTTCTCTCTGGTTTTGGATGGTGTCTCAAGATGATGTTAAAAGCGGACATCTAGATGCAGAACCTGGTGCTTGTTGCTGCCAGCTGGGGCTTGGCAAATGAGCTACCCAATTAAGTTGTATACATTAAATGAAGCTGCCACCAATGTGCCAGCTAGCTATACTAAATGTCCAATTAGAAATACATCCAGTATCTTTAATTCCAAGCAATATTTTACAAACACATTCTAACACAGAGGAAAGCATTCACCTCCTGTAATGAAGTCACCTCTGGGGTGTGACATGGGCGCTGTAACCACATGAAACCTGCAGGAGGAGAAAATATATCAGCAGCACACAGTTAATTCCTCTCATTTTCTATACAATAACATGCCAAAATTTCTGCAGCTAAGCAAATAATGTAAGACAACATTGTATGGCAGCTCCTTCACGTGGGTGGCAACAAGCAGCATAGCATAAGGGTTATTATAAATATTGTGAATCTGTTTGTAAAAAAAATTCTCTTGAGCTAATGCTCTGAAGCATATCAAGTTAATATGACTATTAAATTTTTTTATACCTTTACAGCATCTCGAGAAAGAGCCAAGAAATTAATTTTTCTTATTTTGTAGCATTTGTCATACACTGAAGTCTGCAGGCATCTAGAAATATCCTTGTAAATACTGACAAGCCTGAGTGAAGACTCTGTGGAAGCAAAGTTGCAAGTACAGCCCGGAGAAATCCTGTGCTGGTTTCACACAGACTTTCACTGGTCTTAGGTCTGCATCTTTATCTGCAGGCTTCAAGCAGCCACAGTAAAAATTAGTTTTATTTGGGGCATTTTTCTCTCAACTTGCTATTGTCAACACATACTCCTGAAAGTTCATTTCTACAGTTTACTTATTAGGACCTCTTAGGTTTTATCCAAGATGCCTTTTAACCGCCTCCTCTCAGATCTTGTCACTTGTGAAATTTTCCCAAAAATGACTGTCAGTCCCATCCTTGTGTGGCATCATGGGTTGGAGAGGGCTGCTTGGCTTTACCCACAGCCCCAGATCTACCTCACTTGCTTCCTATTTCTCTGTAGGAAATGCAGGGGTGGGTCCTGCTGCAGAAGTACCTGAGTTACCATTCTTTAAATTCTCCCTCTCAGGTGAATATATTCCTTTGGGTTGTTTCTCTGGTTCTTCACTACTGGTGTGCTGGGTAAAGTCAGTAAACATAGTTTTGTGTTAGAAGTCTCGAACTTTGCAATGTCTCAAACACCGATTTTATGTAAAGCTAAAGAAAATGGACAGTCAGTGATAAACACAGTCATTAGCATAAATCAAATGGCAGTTCTGTCTTTCATGCCCTTTGTTCATATAGATGCTGGGTCAGGGAAAGGAAGGAAAAACAATATTGTGGTAGAATTGGATTAGAGCATATTTCTTGATTAACACTCACATGTAAATAGCATTTAGGTAAAGTAGCCATTTGCCCTCTAAAAGCATATGCTCTCATTTAATACATTTATCTGCAGTACTGAAGCACAGTGTGTTTGCTGGAAGCTTTGAAAACAGCCCCAGCTCTGAACTGAATGGCTGCTTTTGTCTCCTTTAGGAGCAGGAGGATTTTCCTTATGCAGGGGAAAAAAGAAGTCTTTTCAGAGAACAAGACTTTGCACCAGGTTTTCTGCCAGGAGTCATGGGGTTTTTGGATGGCCTGGAGAGCCCACATCACATCGGTAAGCCTAGCAGGCGGTGAGGGCTGAGAAGATGGGGCACCTCTCTGCAGCTCCAGGCACTGGCATCCTCATTGCCATGCCAGACAAAATCACCACAGGCAACAGGTTGTTCCCTCAGGGGACACAGCATCCTCTTTTGTTTCCTTCCCACTTCTTCCAGTCACTTTGATCTGCTCCAAACTTCTCTGACAGTCCCAGTTTAACACCCCTGCCCCAGTCAAGTCCCACTCTGCAGGCAAAAGAAGCAAATGTGAACTTTCTCCTAAGCCAAACAGCACTGCTTATTAATCAGCCAGGCAGTTCATGTCTAAGAGACATAAGGGCATTCCTCTCGCGGGGAGAACATGCTGCTTCCAGGGAGAGCTCTTCCACCATCTGCCCACATCAAATCTAGGAAGCAGGATATTGGAAAGCAAATTCAGCACAGATGTATAACACGTGAAAGTCTGTTGACTTCAGGGTATATTTGTATTGCATTTAGCCTCAGGAATCGAAACCAGAGACAGCCTTTCCTCCCCTCCCCATTGCCACTCAAGTGTAGATGTCAGTAGACACATACTGTGACACCTAATTCAGATTTCGGTATGATCGTCAGTGGAGTTGCATTATGTTTTTCATTTGTTATTTGGTTGTATGCTTCTGCAAGGAAATAGTTTACATGGCCATTACAAGACAGGCAACCATTATGAAAACTGTGTTATTTTACCAAATTAAAATTCCCAGTCACCTGTGTGACTTGGGAGGGTCACTAAGCTATTCATGCTCTAAAGATATATATATTTAATGAATAACTCTGTCAAATGTGTTTGGAAAAGTATTTCTGAATGACTTACTCCATGCTGCGAAGGGTCATAAAGTATCAGCCAGAGCAATGTCATACTGTCACTGTTGGGTTGTCTCTGGATTTGATGTACAGAGTGTAGCAGGTGTTTGTTAACTAATGCTAGTTTGGGAGAAGAATGAGGGAGACTGCAGTATCTTCCCTCTCTTAGGCCCTTCCTGTTCAAGGAGTAAGAAGCATCCAGCTGACAGTCCCGTCTTAGGCAGTGCTTAAGGAAAGGCTCCAGGGTTGTGCTCATTTAGTCCACCACATCTGAGTCTGCACATTTACCTAGTGCAAATTGTTCCTCTTTTATTTGCCCTTCTCTCAGACAGAGGGATGTTTTAAAAACTAATAAAGGAGAAAATAAGACATTCTTCCATTTAAACCTGTCCTGAAGAAAGCAAAAACCCAAACAACATGTGAAAATGTTAATTGTGTTGTCAGATACACTTGTGGAAGGAGCTCATGATGACAGTGCTAAGTATGGTACAAGCACTTGAATAAAATGTATCACAAAGTGTAAATTTAAGAAAATATGAATGGAAGGGTTTTTTTTTTTTTTTTTTTTTTTGAAACATCCTGAACATGCTGGGTTTTCTTTGGTTAGCACCCACTGAATTAAAATATGTGGAAACTAACTAGGAAATACTATCTTTCTATTATAGATTAAGCCCCTTTTCCCTGTAATTAAAGAAAGTGCTTTTTCCACTTCGGCAATCCTTCAGCAAAACAAAGATAGAACTCAATATTCTTGATAGATCTTGGATAAAATGAAGACAGGAAAGAAAACCTTTCAGACTGGTTTTATGGGCTGGAAAGAAACAGGACTGCATATCTTGTCTTATTTCAACTCTTAATGGCACATTGTGACCTCTGGTGGAGTCTGCGGAAGTCAATGGAGTTGCACCAGGGATTAGTACCGGAGCTCACGGACTGAAACTGCCAGTAAATAAAAGGCCAGATGTATATTTTTTCACTGTTTTATGTTAAATAACTTATTGTATATGAAAAGAGAAGAGGAAAGGAATATTCTTCTTACATTTTCCTGCAGGTTCCTACAAGCATAGAAACATTATGGTTTGGCAGATGTCCAGCGTGGTCTCCCGGAAGATGAGTGGTGAGGGGCTTCAGACCTCCCCAGGCAGAACAACTGTCCTTGGCTGTTTCTTTCTCAGGGGACAGGAGGAGGGGAGCCAGGAACCAGAATGCCTGTTTCACCTTCTGCAGAGGGGCACATGGTCACACAGTGAGCACATCCTTTCCAGTGCCTGGGACAATTTAGCTCATACTGGATATGCACTAGCTGTACATACAGTCTATTTTTCTGCCCGTATCTCTAAAAGTTTAGGGTTTCTTCAATATGATTTTTGGCTGACTGGCAAGGAAAGTGACATTTGAGCTTTAAGAGAAGGATCAAGGATCCTCAAAAGGAGTTTAACTTCCAAAGTCTGTATAATAGCGATACTCTGGGCTTTTAGTGGGAAGAGTGCCATTATATTTCCAGAAATATTGGGAGTGGCACATTGCCTCAAACAACTGTAAGAGGCAGCAGAACAAGAGTGAACTTTCAGCGCCTGAGATTTATGTGTCAAAAACACCTCAGCCCTTGTACATGTTTTATGAGTGTTAAAATAAAAAGTACAGTCCCTATGTGTCAGGTGGTGAATGAGCAATACTTCTAAAAGATTTAGCTCTTTGCAGGCAGTTCTTGAAACTCCTTAAATCCCTGAAATTCTCAGTGATTGCTCCAGAGGGGTGTGAAATCTATATCTGGACTTCAGGCTGAGTTTCAGTTGTTGGCTATAATTGCAGGGGAATTTTTGGTGTCAGAGAGATCCTAGGAGGCTATAGGGAAAAAGGAGAGAAAAGCAAAAGAAAGTTGTGTTTTGAAGCACGGTTGTTTAATAAACATGTTTTTCCAATAAATAATAAATAAGTCTGGGAATGTCTTCTGCTCTGCTGTGCCAGTGGGGATAAGCCTGCATTTGCATATGGAGGCTTGGCAGAATGGGTGCTTGACTCACCAGATATACAGTATAAAGTCTGTGAAATGCTGAATGTGCCAAAGTGAGAGGCAGATTCTGTCAGCTTTGCTCCCGATGAGTAGGACTGTGCTCTGCACCTGACTATTTGAGAAGCAAGCTACTACACAACGGAAGAAGGTTGTCAATGCTGACCAAAATAAGTATGGGTCTTTTTTTTAAACTGCTAACATGGGCTGTTTCCTTAGAATGAAGAGGTTTTTCAATGGTCTTTGAAGACTCTTTCATTTCCATTTGTTTCCCACGTCCATCTCATTTTAAGAAAGAACCTGCTTGCTGCTAATCTTTCCCAGCCGTATTCTTGAGCACCCTGTATACAACACTTGTCACAAGCATGCTGTTCTGGCTATATCAGTGCGCATGACCACGCAGAGATTCATTTTTAGAGCAGGATGGTACTCCAGGAGCTCTTCTTTCAGCTTCATGTGTGGGCTTAGCAAAGAATATGCAGGCTAAAATTGGAGGGAGGGCTCAATTAACTGCCTCCAGGGTTCTAAAGTACACCATTGCACCCATTTACAGCAAATTTCTCTACAGTTAAAAAGGAAATCTTTTCCGCAGTTTTATTCAAGCTCTTGAGTAGAATTTTATGGAGAATTAGATCTGTGGTTCAGCATTTTAAATATCAATTTAAGTTCTAATTTTAACAATACAAGGTTGGGTTTATTTCTACTAAGATCTATAGCACATTTCTTTAGTACTCCTTATTCCTGGTAAATGTAAAAGACTGCTAAGAGTAAGCATGGAGAATTCTCAAAAAATGTGTACTGCAGCTTCACCTGAGGAGCAGAGCTGGAGGAGGCAGAGGTTCACCCAGTCTGAGTGACTTCATCATGAATGTGATTCATCTTTACTTAGGATGTTAGGATGACTTTCTGGTAATACTTCAGATTACTTTCTGGTCATACTTCAGAAAGAATAGAAATATAGCATTTTGAACAGCATTTATTTTTCCTTAATGGGATACAAAGAAATAAAGTAAGTTCAGGCTTCCTTTCCCTGGGTCCCAGGTGGAGGAGAGAAGCTATGCACCTTTCCTACTTCATCTCTCCTCTTTCCTTAGGAAACCAAAATCCAGTTATATCAGTACTGCAGCAAATGGTGGTGAGTTTTACCAGATCTGTACATCCGGTTCCTTCATCTATACTTTTTCAGCCAGTAAGAGTTTCTCAAATGCCTTTGGCAAATGTGATGACATGCCCTTCTGTTTGTATGAAGTGATCAGAAAAGGGACCACCTCAATTAACAATCATCCACTCACTCCTGTGCTCAGAAGCTCATAGGAACTCTTGCTATGGGGAAAAAAAGAAAAGAAAAAAAAGAAAAAAAGGAGGCTTTTCTTGAATGTAGTAGTGTTAGTTATACCTGGATTGAAGGGCCTAGGAGATTCTTTATATTCAAAGAGCAAACACCACCACTATCATTATGAATTACTATTCCTGATGAGTCTAATTCTTTTTACTGCCATTACAGCAGATGCTCACATATCTATCCTCAGTGGCCAAATCAATCTTTCCAAACTCCTAATAAATATTCCAGGAAGAATACTAGATTTTATAACAGCATTTCCTGGCCTTGGGAGGAGACAATATAGCTGCCCCTTCAAGTCAGCTTTTCACACAGCTTACCTGCAAAGCCTGAGGGACACCAGACAGGGATCCCTTGCTGGGCATTGCTTTTATACAGGCAGATATTCACAGTGACAGCATTTTTCCCTGTCAACAGCCTTCAGTAAAATATTTTTCTCTCTGTGGCTCTGTCTCTTCTTTCAGCTTCATCCATCTTCAAGTGCATGAGCTCTGTTGTGGTTAATTATAAACTTCAGGGACTTTTGGCATGGGGAATTTCTCAGAACACAACTAAGTGAGCAAACAGGCATCCCCTGACAGAACCTGGAAAATAGAAAGCCTAGTGAAATAAAACACATGGGTTGCTCAAAACAGTAGATCTTTAAAAGATGTCAGATTAGTAATCTCCCAAACTAGGTAGATTATCTGCATATAGATTTCTTTTTACTTAATTTCTTTCTTACTGTCATCTAGCAGATTAGCAACTTTGAGCTGCAAACCATCACAAGTGTGTCTCCTGGAATGGCAGTTCCTATTTTCCTGTCTCTTCCTGGAAATTCTGTTCCCTATGGTTTTGTTTTCTGCAATTACATAACAAATTACAGAAAACTAGGAAAAAATTATTACCCATAACTTTATGGCTTTGTGACATTAGCTTCTACCCTCCCTGTAACTCTTCTGGATGCCTCTTGGATCTCACATTTCCTCTGTTCTTATATTGGCTCCTCTTTTCCATTGCTGTGAGAAACAAGAGGTCTTACAGGGAAAAATGGTGCACATACCCATATTCATTAGGAATGCACCTATGGACAGAGGGCAGGTACATGAAAATAGGCAGTACCAGCCTCAGAAGGTTATCAGCCTGTGTTGGTGAGTCTGAAATAGAGTGGGACAGGTAAACCATTTGGCTAGGGGAAGGCATTGCCAAGTGTCTGAGTCAAGCCCTGCTCTTAAGTGAGTTTATTCCAGGGGCAGACAGAGCTGCCCCTGGAATGCTTGGGGATAAAATAGGCAGATGAAATGTTGCCTTTTGGATCAATTTTTTGTTATCTATCTTCCATGTTCTTCTGTTTTTAAGTGTTTTCAAGGCTGCCTGCAGCCTTGAATTGGCTTTTTTGGAATGGAGTTTGAACAAGGCTGAAATCGAGTTAAAAATATAATGAGATTCTGAAACAGTTGAGTTATTCTTAAGATTTGCTCATGTTTAGCTATCATTCCATTTATAGAACACTTGTAGGGATTAGCACACAGCACACCAAAAGAAGCATATATCTTATGAAATAGTATGCTTTAGGTCCCATAGCTGCTGCTGGGAGATTTCCTCCCTCAATATCTTTTTGTTTTGCTGTACTTTCTTTCAGTCCAAAGGGGGCTTTGCTGATGCCAATACTGTGTTCAGAAAGTAACCTTACCCAATGTCCTCCTACAGCAGGAAAGCACAGCTCTCACAGTAGGTGTGGTTTACAAGGGCATGACACTATGTGAGGCAAAAAACATCAGAGTCCCCTCTTTATCTATCTTTAAAAAGAAGAAACTTAACTGGAAAGCAGAATTCAAAGATCGACTAAGACAGGTTGGATGGGTTCTTGGTCTAGTGGAAGGTGTCCCTGCTCATGGCAGGGGAATTGGAGCTAGATGATCTTTGAGGTCCTTTCCAGCCAAAACCATTCTATGATTCTATGACTTCTGCCACTGTTAATATGTACCAAGGCCTGTGAATCTGGAAAGCCCATCCACTTTTGGATGTGGGGCAGCTGGGCGAGTAGGAGCACATAGTGCATATCCAGTGGGTCTCATAAGGACAACTCTAAGTACCAGTTGCAGTATGGTGCAATTTTAGTAATACTTTAAAGTTACGAGTGGCCCAAAATGAATCATAACTCCAATTTAAATATATAGGCTTCTTATGAGATATAAAGACTTTCTTGTGTAAGAATTAGATCCACAGAAGGCAGCATACTGAGGGGGGAGTAGGACCTGAACAAAGAGAAGTGGGAAATGACACAGAGGAGGTAGAGGTGGTATCTTTTAATTCATAAAATGAAGAAAAAAGCCATTCTGAAATAGCATAAACCAACAACAGGTTACTCATTAATTTCAAAACATCCTCACCATTCAAAGCCTCTTTAAATAGGGGCCATTTTGGGCCTTTACTGTCTCAGTCTGTTGCTGATCATAATCCTCTTCCTTATATTCATCTTCAAAGAGTGGTGGTCCTCTCCTGTGAATTAGAGAGCTTGAACCCTAGGAAGGTGTATTTACAAATCTTGTGGGGCAAGATCCCTCTTTCCTTGCAAAAGCACAGCTCCTCATACTCCTCAGTAAAGCTACAGAGGTCAGTAGGATAAAGCCAGGCCACCATGTTTCCCTGGGTCCAGAGTAAGGCCCACTGCCTGCAAATGAGCTTTTCCATACCATACCAGAATAACAATGAGGAGGATAGGTTATATATACATCAAATATCCTATCTAAACAGATATTTTTTTTAAATTATAACAATAAAAATACATCTATATTTTTAAACCAGTAGATTTTGTGTGGTTTCAAAATTTTTGCATTCAGTTATTCATGGCAAAAGAGTGTTTACAGAACAGATAAAGGCAAGCAGGAAGCTGTAAGTAATGGATGTCTAGGAAAGCTTCTTAAAAACAAGTGTACCTGTGAGGAACAATTGGCAGACTGTTGGGACTTTTATGGATAATTACATTACACAGGCTCTCATAATGTCAGATGCAATATAATAAATAGGCTGCTCACTTTGGTGTTCCCTACAGTCAGCTAGAGCTATCTGGGAGGCAACTCTTCATTTTTCTGGTTTGTGTGAAAATTATGCCTTTTTGTCAGGAGCTCCTTACTTTGCAGAATATCACACCACCCAGCAGCTGCTCATGGCAACTGTAAATCCATTATACCAAACTGTCAGTGTGGGAACACTGGTGATTGTGTTGTCTTTCTTAGCTCTAATTCCTGAGCTCCTCCAAAGACCTGAGCTTGCCACAGGCATGCTTCCTTGGGATGGACCCTACACTTGAAGGTCTTAAATACACCAGTCATCGCCTCTCACCCTGTGGCTGCCTGCTGTGCTTGATGGTGCTCTGCGCATTGCAGAGGGAACTCAGGATCTCTCAAGATTGGGCATCTACTTTGTTATTTTCCTGGGAAACCAATGAAATTCTGCTGGGAAATTTTTTGGGGGAGGTGGTTTGTTTTTTGGATGTTGGTTGTTTGGGGCTTTTCTGTTTGCTTTGAGGGTATTTTTTGTTTTGTTTTGTTTTGGGAGGGTTGTTGTTGTATGGTTTGGGGTTGTTTCTTTGTTGTGGTTTCTTGGTTAGTTCGGTTTGGGGTTTTTTAGCAATGTAGGAATATAAATCAGAAAAGAAAAAAAAGAGAAATACATATGGAGCTTATACGCATTTTGCCCTGCTCTGAGCACAGATAGGTCTTTCAGGAAAGCATCAAGAGAAAAGAAGCGGCAGCTCTTGAGCTGCTCTCAGGTAAGGATTGTTTTGGAGAGGCAAATCTCAGGCCCGTGCTTCTCATTGTATACTTCCCTGTGGTGGATATCTGTGGTAAAAAGGCGTGGTTGGTCAGCTCTGCATTCAGCTGGGCTCTCCTGCTCGCCTGGCTGCTAATAGCAGCCTCCTGAAGGGATGCCTATCCCAGCAAGAAGGAAAGTGCAGTATCCAGCTCCAGCTGGAGGTCAGCCAGCATCTGCTGATGCTTGAATTACTGCTCAGACAGGCACGCAAAAAAGACAGAATCTGGGAGCAGAAGTTGGGGTAGATTTTCTCTACAGAGCTCCCTGTTCGCACAAGACAGGGATGGCAAACAGACAAGCATTGCTTCCGCGGTGTTTTTGTCTCAGCTTATCCAACATGGTCATGCCATGATGAGGTGGAGGATCAGCTCTTTCCCATCAAGTGTCTCCATCTCTTTGAAATGATGCTGCTGAGTCTGAGGGATTAGAAATAAGATGGACACTTAAGCATGGAGAATTTAACTGCATTTATGGATACAGCTTGAAGCAAGTGGGTTTTTCAAGAAGTGGGGTGAGGAGAGTACTGGTGAGGTTTTATTAATTTTCACTTTTTCCGCCCTTGTGTATTTTTTATTTCTGCCCCGCTCCCCATCCCAAATCTATGGGATGCATGGGATAGATCTGCAAACAGAGAAATGTCCCAGTTTGCTCAACATTTACCAGGAACAGAATCTTGCTCTAGGCATTTCTGGTTGTCATTTGAAGCAGAGAAAAAAATAAATGCAGCCATCTTTCAGAGTCTGCTTGAGGAGCCAGTCATTTTATGTTGTAATGACATGTGCATTTAATAAAGATATAGAGTATTCTAAGGAGAATAAAACTGCACTCTTATCTTAGAGACATATAGACATTAAGAATGAAGATTTCATTTAATTGTGGCTTGCTGCTGTGCACAATTTACCAAAATGGCAGTAAACTGCTATTGAACTGTAACATCTAAAGATGTCTAAGTGCTTGGATAATTTGTGTCTTTTTCCTCCTTTGGAAGAAAGTAATAAAATAGCTAAAAATAGGAAGAAAATATTGCATCAAGGCTTGCAAAGCAAAGAGGGAAGTAGTCACATACTCAAGGGCTCTAATACAAACATCATCCCCAGGAGAGGCACACCTTGACCTCCTTACCTTTACCATTACAAATAAATAAAATGATGGGCTTGTATCCCAGAGAGATACAGTCCACCAGTATTGGTGCTTTTGTAAGTTTATGAGCACTTTAAGAAAGTTCCCATAGGTAAGCTTTGGGTTTGGTTTTCCCTAATTGGATTTTACAGGCCTCTTAAAAGTAGTGTGTGATCCCTTCCTCTCCTTAGCCCCCATTCCAAAGACAGAGGTAAAACCCAATTGCTGGAGTTGCACAGGATTTTTGTCCACAGTTGAATCCCTTTATTGTCACTTAATGCAACTCTGAGGTCTTGGGTCTTGGCTCTGCTTGGGTGGCCCAGGGAGATCCCTTTGATCCCTGCCCATTCGTGGAATCCCTTTGGAATCAGATCATGGGCCACTGACTTGCCCATGATGATTATCTGGCTGAAACACCTGAGCCCTATGGGACTCACAGAAGCATTTACACATTTGCAGTGTCTCCTGTGGGGCCTTTGGTTCAAAATTACTATGACAAGATGTAAGGGGGTGGAGCTGACAGAGCTCTGAGTATAAAATGCAGAAGAGGCACTTCACACCCTGGCATAGCAAAGAGAGCCTTAGCTGATGAAGAGAAGGCATGACATCCAAGTAACTGGACAGCACTGGCCTCCTCAGTAACAGAAGTGGTACCAGTGGTAGCTCCAAGATAAGAGTTGGAGAACATCCAAACAGACACTCAGGAGATGAGTTTGGGAGGAGCACAGACAGCAGAAAAGAAGTGGGAGAAACCATAAGGAAGATTCTGTGAAAGAAGGAGTGCTGAGTTTTATTCAGACTTTTCTAACCTATGAGTGGTTTTGTTTGTTTGATATGGGGTTTTGTGGGTTTTTTTTGTTTTGTTTTATTTTTTTGTGGGTTTGATGCAATCTGTGGTTATATTTGTGTGCAACTGGGCACGGCAAGCATTAGTCCTAGGCACAGAGATTTTATTAGGCTAAGCAATGGGCTCCTGTTCCTTGGATGGGTAAATGAAGGATAGCCAGCAACCAGCTCTCTGCAGGGATGAAGCAGGGGGAGCAGAGATTTTATAGATTGCAGTGTTACAGCATCAGTGTTGACCTACCTGCTTACAGAGACAAAGAAAATTGGCACTTGGGTAACGTTTATCAAAGGTATTTTGTTGAAGCACAATCTCAGGATTGTGGATTATTCTTATTAATAGAAAGTGTAATCTGCCTCTAGGAGATAACAAATAAGTAAAGTTCATAGCTATTATTACCTCCAGATATATTCAGTGTGAGTATTTCACACTGAAAGTTATCTTGCATTCATGTAAATTACATTGACTAGAAAATACTAATGCTCTCCCCAAGATAACAAATGTAAATGTAAAATATTCTAATCTAGTGGTGCTAATGTGTCCAGGGAAGGTTTATTGCACTATGAAATTTAGATGAATCAAAGAAGTAGAATGTTGAATGAAATTGCCAGGTAGTGATGTCTTCAGCTGTGTGCCCAGGCAGGTGGATGGCACACTGCAGAAATTAAGAACTCACTCTGTCATGAGAATCCCTCTTTCAGCCATCATCCAAAGACAGGACTGTCCACTTTCCTCTGGGTTTGCCAGTGGGATCAAGAAAACACAATAAATTCTATCTTTTATTTCTCCTTACCTTTGAAATTTTGTTTTGTGTATTTGTTTTGCTATTTGTGTTGAGTTGCTCATTTCTGACACATCTGCTAGCAAGGAATGAATAAATAAAGCCAAATGAGCTGAATGAGTTGTCTGAAGAGTAGTGTGAAATTTACTTGAAAAATCATTCAGAAGTTGTTTGAGACAACAAAGAAAACTGAGGAAAGTCAGTTACATATTTATAGAAGTGTTCTCAGCATCTTTCAGATAGGTCTGCAGTGCTTCTCCCATTGTGCCCACATGAAAGTGGGAGAGCTTGTAATTTTTTGCCAGGCAGCTGTGCAGCCATCCATTAGCCAGGAAGGCTGCTCCAGAGCTCAGGGGAAAGATTTAAAAATTATTTTTGTTAGCTTAACATGCTACTTTCTAAAATGAGTTTCTCACTTAGTTTACCCCAGGGCCTGAGAATTCAGAGCTCACACCCACTGGCCACACTGTAAAGTAAAACAATACCCTGCCTGACAGCTGAAGCCCTTTCTTTGTGTGCAGCTCCCTGCGTTTCTAGTGGAGGTGAAAGGTGCTAGGCTGGCATCCTGGGACAATAAAGCCCTTCACCAGTGTGTGTTGGTTCACTACAAGGTTTCATACTAGATTCACCCATGCAATTCACATTACTGGCCAGAGGGGCTACCCTAGAGGTGCCAGAGTAATTCTGTCACCTGCAGCTCCCTCAGTCCCTTGCCACCTGGAAACTCATAGAGTTGTTAATGTAATTCCTGGTCATTCTTTTTATATCACAGTCAGCATCTGCCCAGGACCACACTGAGCCCATTGAGTATTTCACACAGACCCAAGGCAGCTGTGAGATGATGACAATGTAGAGTCACTGCTGAATTTGACCAGATCTGAGACAATAACCTTGAGAGCTAAGGCTCAGTATGGATTTGCAGCCTGGTGCACAGAAGACAAAAATATCGAGAGTGACAGAAGAAAACTACTTTTAGATAAGAATGAAAGGCAAGTGCCATGAAGAATGAAAACATTGATTCCACTTCTAAGTGCTCACTTAGTTAGAAAAAATGATTGTCCCCCTCTCTTATTTGATGTTCAAAAAGTCATGATTTTCTGAGCTTGGCCTTGTATGAGAAGATACAATATTTGAATTTTCTTATCAGCAAAATGACAAAGATCAAGGACTGAATCTTGGCTTGTTGAAGTCAATGGAGTTTTAGCATTGATATTCAATTGAGGCAATTTTCTTCCCCAGGCACATTGTGAATCAAGATTAAGGCATTGATGCTCTGATTTAATTTTTTTTTAGTCATCTGCAGTTCAGGAAATATATTTATCAATCTGGGACTTTAACCAAAAGGAAGAGATTTATAAGCAACTAAATTATGTTCTTTCAAGATTTACAAAATGAGTAAACTAGCAAACTCAGTATTTATCCATGAATAACTTTAGCTAGAAAAAAGGATGAAACAGAAAAACAGAACTGACATATTTAAAGGATTTGTCCACAAATTTTTTTAAACACTAGGGAGAACTTGCTTTAACAGCAATAATAGTTTTTGGAGTTATATATATGGGTTTCTTTCTGAAAAAGCTGACTCCTACAGCAGACATATATAAAAGAAATAAAAATAACTTTTTATTTCTTTACCTTTTAATCTTTATATTCCTTTTTGGTTTGAATCATCAGTCTATCCTTCAAAATTTTTTGATATCATCAATAGTGGAGAAGAATGAAAATATGGATCTTGAATATTATGTTCATTCTTAAGAGCATATTTTTTTCAAATATGTTGTATTGCATGACTATTTTTCAGTCCTAGGCTCTTCGCAGATACCATTTACTTTGAAAAAGCCTCTAATCCTTTCTTCTCTCATTTCCTCTCTCTTACTGTTTTGACTTCAGAGAGGGAAAGAGGTTTCTTCTTTCACATTTTCCTTGACTGACCCATGAAAATGATGTATGATAGAAGCTTTAAAAAGAAATATGTCTGTTAGTGCCTTTGAAAATTAGTCTCTTTGTTCTTATGGCTGATGTTTTTGTTGCATAGCCATGATCTGTTATGTGTGTTTATTTTGAAGATTCAGTTACCTTCCCTTATTCTACTGCAATTCTCAAAGTCTGGAGTAGAAGAGCCAAACTTGAGGAGTGGGCCCATGAAAACCTCAGGAAGTTCAATAAATCCAAGTGCAAGATGTTGCAGCTGGGTCAGGGTAATCCCAGAAATAAATGTGGACTGGGAGAAGAACCCATTGAGAACATCCCTGCAGAGAAGGGACTGGGTGTTCTGGTGGGTGAAAAGCTGAACATCAGCCAACAGTGTATGCTCACAGACCAGATGGCCGACTGCATCCCAGGCTAGATCAAAAGCAGCGTGGTCAGCAGGCTGAGGGAGGTGATTCTCCCCCACTACTCTGCCCTTGTGATACCTCACCAGGAGTGCCACATCCAGCTCTGAGGTGCTTGGCACAAGAAAAATGTTAGAGTGGGTCCAGAGGAGTGTGACAAAGGTGTTCTGAGGGCTGGCGTACCTCTCCTAGGAAGGCAAGCTGAGAGAGCTGAGGTTGTTCAGCCTGGAGAAGAGAAGGCAGCAGGGAGACCTCATTTTGGCCTTCCAGTAAGACAGCTTATAAAAGAGAGGGGAAGAGACATTTTATATGGGCAGACAGTGATAGGACAAGGGGTAACAGTTTTAAACTAGAAGATGAGAGATCTGTCCTCCTCTAGAAAGGAGATCCACCATTACCTGTAAATTTCTAAATATGAACAAATAGGCTAAGGAGAGTAGGCAAATTCACATCTGACTGAGTGTGTACAAATTGAAGTCTTCCTGGATGCAGTTATCAAAACAGTTTTTGACTCACCACAAAGACTGTCTTGCTTACAGGAAATTGTATGAATCCATGTTATAGATCTGGATTTGTGCTTTTGAGTCATCTTCAAATCACCATCAGCTGATATTTTGCAAAGGAGGTTACCACGTCATATTTACTTACAATCAATTTAATTTTAGTAGAACCAATACATTTCAATGAAACTGCTTTTACTGCATTTGATAACCATCTGTCTTGAGAGGCATCTAGTCTGTTGGCCTTAAGAAATCCCTTGATATCAGTAGGATTCAAGACCAATAAAGAGCCAACACCTGAAATTCACAGCCACTGATATGGAACAATTTTGCTACCTATTGGTAGGAACTGGTACCTTTCAACCTTGATAGGCTACACCCGTAGGTCATAGAATCCTAGAACATAGAATCACAGAATGTTAAGGATTGGAGGGGAGCTTAAAGATCAAATAGTCCCATCCCCTTTGCCCTTGGGCAGGGATGCTTCCCACTTGCCCAGGTTGCTCAAGGCATTGATATCTTCTCATCTCAGTAGCATTTATTTCCTTCAGTCTAAGAGTTATTCTTTTTCTTATTGGTACAAATCAAGACCTAAAGATAACAAGACCTTCCAATATTTGTAGGGTTCAGTATCTACTGATTCTACAGAATTTTAGTGATTGCCTTGTAATGTACTAGAATTAAAAGTAATACTGTATGCTCCCCAACTAAATAGTGCTGCAAATTGCTATTTCCCCAGAACTGAAAGGCTTAATAAGAAATTGTGAAAATAATGAAAGTTACTCTTAGACTAAGAAAATTGCAGAATATATTCCAGTTAACAATTTTTTAATGAAAAATGATTATCTAAGTGCACATGAATTTCCTGTTAAGTATCAGTATAATTGTTAAAAATCATATAACACGTAAGATTAATTATAATGTAATTAGCCACTGATCACTCCACTTCTTTCCATCAATTTTGCATGTGTATAGGTAGAACAACTAAAAAGTTATAAAAGAGTTCATGTTGATTTGCTCAGCTCTGATTCAAAGTAGAGCCAAATCCCAGATGGGCAAAAAAATTAAAACTGCTCTATGGCAAAATAAAAAATAAATGTATTAACTTCCTTTTTTTTGCCCTACTTTTTCTGAAAGCCTGTAAATTAACTGCTACTTACAGTTCTCATACAGAGAAAGCATTTGTTATCCACTTAGCTGTGCTACTCATCTCTGCTAGGGAAAATATCAATGTTAGTGCACTTCCACTAAAAAGCACTCAAGATTTTTTTCCAAAAAACCAACAACTAAATCAGAAACAATTTCGCTTTGATCTAAAATCCAGCACTTGTATAGAAAAGAAATCTAACTTGAAGGTTACTAATGCATTTTCTATGTCACTTCTATTTGTATAGAAATAAAGTCACTTCATAGCAAATGCACTTATTACTTTCTCCCGTAGCTGAGTCCTTTTCACGAGGACCTTAATTTCTTGCTATTGTTAAGGTTTGCATTTGCTGGGCTTTATTGACAATGTTTCAGTGAAATAATAAAGAAATAGCTCAACCTAACACACTAGTTGTTTTGTAGGCAGTGATATTGTTCTTTTATACATCATTAGAACTTTTTACTGAGATCCTGAAAAAAAACCCTAGAAAGTCATACATACCTAGATATACAGGACAGTGAGAGAACTGAGTCCTGAAAAGCTGGGATCTTCCACAACTGCAGGACTTTGTAGGGGCTCAGCTCTTTCAGGCTTCAGTCAGCTCCCAAGCCACATCTTAGTGCGCACATATATTATTCACTAAAATAATTGTTTTGTTTCCAAATGAATACTGAGTTTTGGAAGTATTTTCTTTTTGTCTCTTTTTAAAGAACTGCAAAACTGCATATGATTGAAGAGAAAGGGCTGAAATGATTTCTTAGGACTTTCAGAGTCCTAAATATTGACCTGGGTTTTTACTAGGATGTACTTCACCATTTTTGTTTATTTCACTGTACATATTTATCCTTTTAATTAAATTATGTGCTTGATAAAAATTATCAGCTTGAAGGTTTTGGCCTCTTATATGTTACAAGAAATGTAATATCCTTCTCATTTTCCCCTCTGCTTGCATGCTGACTGGGAGAGTCTGTGTGTAGTGACCCCAATTTACAGACTGTGAAAGCATGCTTTGCTCCTGGGTCTCAGCTGTGGCACCTTCCCTGGGATGTGCCAGCAGTGCCAGGCACTGCATTCACTCACACAGGCTGTACAGAGGTTTTCAGGGGCCTTCCATGAATGTGATGAGACATCAGATATCAGCCTGAAGTCACCATGGACTCAGCAGTTCAGATCAAGATAAGATCTGTAGTCATCTGTCATCCCCTCAGAAAACCTTTTCCTCAGGACCCCTTTTATGTTGAGGTACCATGGAGGGAATGTGCATGCCAGTAGTTAACTATGTTTCCCAGGAAAGAACTTCTTCTCTGTGGTTATAACAGGATCATCAGGGCTGGTCTCTGCAAGCTCAGCTAACAGATCTGCCTCCATGCTTAAACAAAGTGAAGTTTGCTTTTTCCCCGCCTCATTCACCAGTGCCCTCTGTGAATTGCACATCGTCCTTATTCACAGTTTGTACAAACAGTATCAAGCACATATGTATCACTTTGAATTATGAGGGGCCTGCTCCTGTGAGGATGTTACCTGTTACCTATTCCTCTGAACTATCCTGTATTACTCATCTTGTCACTTGCTAATTTTGACTCACAGAGCTCTCCAAGAGTATGGGTAGGTCAGGTTGTATGCATATTCTTTATTTTATTTGAACTACTAAAACATGATCTGTTTTCTCTCTCTGGATGCATTACATGGCAAAGCATAAACAAATCATAAGTAATAAATTGAGTATGGTGTATGAATGCCCTCTGTGAGGTTTTCCCACAATGTCAAGGACACCTCTCCATTTTCCTGATGCATTTACAGTTGTTTTATATCTACTTGTTAAGAGCTGTGGCAAAGTCTGTACAGCAGAAAGGTATACACTCTAGCACTCAGACATGACTAAAGAAGAAACTGTTGGCTTCAATGACCTGTTACTGAATGGGCATGTCTAGCAAGTCCTGTTTTACAGGTCATAAATAATGCACATCCCTCAGGCGCACATTCTCTGCCATTTCAGAGTGAGGTACACATGTATGTAATACAGAGCATGTTGTGAAAATACAGTCTCTAGCTGACAGAAATGGGTGGCTGTGTTGTGGTCAACATCAGAAGTCCAATCTAGAGTCCTTCTATCTCAGCATGTATACAGACACCCCTCAGTCTAAGCCTGTTGGGTTTTTTTCCCCAGTGGTACAGATGCATCCAAATGAATACATCATAAGTCGTAACAATGCACATGGGACAAACTTTCTAACAGACAAGTTGCTTTCTGGAGCTGTAGCAGGTCACACACATCCCAATTCCTTCCATTGGCATGGAAGCTCCGCAGGCCACAGTCCTCAAGAAAGAGGAACGATTCCTCGAGCTCATCCTTTAGGATCTCCCAGCAAGAAAGCCCGTGGGTAATGACTGATTTCCTTGCCTTCAGCCTGCTTACAAGGGAGTGCTTATCTCCTCACCAGAGCTAACACTGAAGGATCCACATAGTCATATGAGCTTTGTTTGTTGTTCCAATGAGAATTGTGAAGCCTTACTGTGGCAGATATCACTGTGAATTATGGTTACTTAACTGGCACACCAGAGAATCAGCTGCTGTCCTCTTTAGAGCCTGGGAACCAGCCACTGTTAGGTGCCATGCAAACACCTCAGGAAAAAAAAGTCCCTGCAACAACTACCTCATTCAGTGGGCACAAGTCATGTTATGCCTATAAGCTGAAGGCTACAACAACAGTTTTCAACTTTTAGTGCTCCAAAATTTTTATTGCTAGTTAAATAAAAGCAAACTGGAGCTTTCATCGCAATGAACCTATAATTTTGTGGGACCCAGTGGCTACATTTTTCACATGGTTGTGGGAAGGGAATGAAATCTCCAGACAGCACTTATTATCCATTCTCCTAGGCATTCACTCCATATTCTGATAAAGATCAGCCTTGGGCTTTCTGGTTATTGATCTCAGCCAAAAGGCAGATCTTTCAGATCCAGCAAGTGTTTCTGCTAATATATTTTCCTTCTAATATTAATACTCTTTCTAATTTCAACCTCAAGAAGCAGTCATAAATTTCAATCTGTGGCTTTAGCTTGTAAAAGCAGAATGGACTGTATGAATATGTGTTGGACAGCTTGTCACAGACTGCTGCAAAATCCAATTATTTCTGGGGTTATTATACCTTCTTTCACTACATCTATTCTAATTGAGGGGAGGGGGAGGGAAAAAAGGTTGAATGTCCACCTCAGTGTTAGAAAAACACTAAATCTCAAATAATTAGCTGAGATGCAATCAAGCTTACCTATAGTATCTAATGAAATGCACTGTGTAGTTTGAGCTTGTTATCTAAACTGATAGGCAGAAAATACCAATGTATCCATCCGGAAGTCAGTAACTACGAAAGTTACTTTAAATACAGTTTTGTGTCTTAATTGCCTTGATTGGGCCAAGCTCTGGCTTCTTCATTGGGTGGGACTGTTACAGACTTGTGATTCTTCTGGTGGGCTATTTCCTCATAGACATCAGAGCCCCGAGTGTTGGCTCACCCCACAGAGACCTGCCAGGAGAAATGGGTCTGTACCCTGCAAAGGGAAGGTGCAGCCTTGCACTCAGGGTGGGACAGAGATGGTGTTGGCTCGAGACCAGGACACCAAACCAAGATATCAATCCTGGTTTTCCTCAGGCACAGTGCAGCCATGTGGTCTCTTCCTCAGGTTCCTGTCCAGATACATGGAGTTTTACTCCATCTGAAGTCCTAAGCAAATCAATTGAGAGTACATAAAGGCAGGATAGAAGAAAAAAAAAAAAAACATTGAGCCTGCTTTTCAGCAAGTCTGATACAAAAAAAAAAAAAGACAAGCTTTTGTTTCTTTTTAACTTACAACATTCTGAATTAATTCCTAAATATATGGAGGAAGATGTTGCAGTCCATACAGAGAGATTTAAGGAGCAAATCACACTTTGGTATACACAGTTTATTATGTGCACTGGTATTGTAAAATCTCAGTTAATAACTGTGAATTATTTGCTTATTGTGGATCCTTGGAATTTATGGGACAAAGATCAGGTTTAAACAAATCTTTTTGATCTTTTAATGGGTTTTGTAAAGGTAAGAAAATTCCATCTGTACTTCTACATATTTAAAAATTATTAGAATTGGGGTTTTTTTAAGCTGTTGATGTAGAAGCAAGAAAGAAATTTCATTTGCATAAGCTACAGAGCAAGTATCAATCCCAGCATTAAATGTTGTTACACGGCTCTGTGAATTATAACAACCCTTTGTTTCATTATAGAACTGACATCAGTTTTTCTAGATGATACTAACAGAAATGTTTTGGAAGCAGTTAGTGTTAAACAAATGGTCTGGCTCTTGGGTGATATTAGCTAATCAGATATAAATGAGGGCTTGAAAAATAGGATAAAAACAACTTAATTTGTAGACTGGATATAAGTCAAATGGCTTTTGCTTGCCCTTTAGAGTCTGGAGGAGTTTTCTCAGAAACCACCTACCTAGAATAAGAAAGAATACAGTGACGTTTGTCTGGATCTGATGATAGTCACTTGAATTTGTATGCACCATATTCAATTTTTTTTTTATTGTGTAGTTAAAGTTTACAGTCTTGAAGCAACTTAAAGGCTGGAGCTAGCTTCTGACAATGGGCTACCAAGTCAGCTCGAGGCCATGCAGGCAGTCTTGAATTAGCCGCCTCAAAATTGAAGGGCCAAGACCAAACCAGGCCTGTACAATTTTTGGTGTGGAATGGAGGTGGCAGTGGGCAGAAACTGAAAGACAGGAGGCTGTTTCTGAACATCAGGGAACCCTTTATTTAACTGCAAATGTGACCAAACACTGGAATATGTTATCCAGGGAGGAAGTGGAATCTCCCTCCTTGGAGATACCCAAAAGCCCTTTGGACACGATCCTCAGTAACTTGCTCTATGTCACCCTACTTGAGCAAGAAGGTCGGACCAGATGACTTCCAGAGGTCATTTCCAACCTCAGCAAGTCTGTGATTCCATGAAGAGGGTAAAGACTGGGAAAGAGCCTGCCTCATTTTATATTGCCTGAGAGCCAGTGATACAAAATGATGTATCTTGGCATAATCCATAGTTCAACCTCTCCCTCTGCATGCAAAACTAACCCAGATATCAACAGGTCTGAAGCACGAGCCTTTGGCAGAAGCAAAATTTACTGGCAAAATCAACATCCCAGCAATCTTCTACCCTAAGCAGTGGCCTGATGCGCTCATGGCTCAAGACAGTACAGTCTACACCTTATTTAGGTTGTGTTCTTGCACATCCAAATGCTGTTTCTTCTTGAGCGTATGCCTTTTCATAGCCCACTCAAGCTCTCCTCCAACTGCACATTTTTTAGTAGCTTTAGTGTGTCCTGTCTAAAAGATCTCTGCAATCCATTACTGGATAATTTTTTTTATAGCAGAAGCAGAACCAGAAACATATTCCTATGAGTGACAGTTTTTAAAAACTAGAGTAACTACAGCGACTGCTTATCCTGACAAGCTTCAAAGGGCTACTAAAGCTTTTCTATAACCTGTAATTGGTGTCATACTTTCCACAAGCTAATTATACTGTATCTGTGAAAACTGATTTAGTGGTTTACACTTGGTGAGCGTAACACTTGGACTTGATGATCTTAAAGATCCCTTCCAACGTAAAAAACTTCTGATTCTATGATTTTGTAGTAGATAACAAGTTCCCTTCATGCTGAATCTATGCACACTGCAACAACCCCAGTCACAGCACATAGTGCTGCAACCAACAGAATTTGTTGCTGACATTTTGTTGTGCAATGCAAGAAATTGATAAAAAAATGATCATTGGGCATATGTGACCTAAAATTGAGCTTATACTTCAGAATTTTTTCCCCATATTAATTTATAATTCTAAGGAGAGAAAGAGTATAATCTATGGAAAGATGCCAAATTGCCCAGTAGATTGTTAGTAATTAAATGGTAACACTAACCCAATTTCTTTGTTCCTTAGACCCTGAGCAAGTTTAGTTTAGATTCCTGACAGCTATTTTTGTCTGATGATAACAGATATGATAAGAAATGTCCTTAAGCTGGTCACATAAAAAGACTTCGTATCTATGCACTTCATCAGCTTGGGACCCTCCACACATCTAACTCAGATACATTTTCACATTGCACTCAGCATGCCTTTCATGCAGCAAAAAGCTTTGAGCGCATCTCAGAGGTAGGAAAAGGGCTAGAAAAATATTGTTGTTCTTGCACTGTCCTTTGGTTCCCAATTTCACTCATGCCTCTCCAGTTTGCTTCCACAGCAAACAGTATCACAGTTTCACAGTGATCTCCCATGAAAGCTCTCACATGGTTACACTTTATAAATCCTGCCCTCAGCTATTGAAGATGCTGGATATTTACCTGGGTTCAAAGAGAGACAGGCAAATAAGCATCTTCTCTAAATTCATACAAACCATGGACACATTAGGAAGTCTACATGAACTATAACTACCGGTAGGTGAAAAAGTAACTGAGGAAGAAAATTTAGATATGGATGTCCTACTCTTCTGCTCTTCCCCAAGCATCTGCTATTGGCTATGTCAGAGTGGTAGCTTAGCTGGCTCTTTGGACTGACCCACTATGTCTGTGTTCATGCTAAAGAGCTTCATTTATTCAAGATATTCCTTACTCATGCACTTTGAATTGTTCCCTGGTGAATATGTAGAGGACCTCAGTGCCTGTATTAGATGACTCAAGTTTGGAAGTAAGCTTCTTCTGCAGGAGCCTTGGGAAATGAAAAGCCATCACAGCAGAGGAACAGATCTGCTCATTTTGGCCTGTCAGCTGGATAAAAGTATAAAGGAAATGATTTATCCTGGCTTTTAATTGGTAGCATGAGCTATTCCTTCCATTTTTAAGTTGTCTCATCCTCCCCTCTTTGGACCTGCTGTCAAGGAGTATGAGATAGGCCCTGAGCCCTGGGTCTGTTTCTGTGACTCAAAGCTGCAGAGCCATTACCCATCAGAGCATCACCCAGACCAGGGGCTGTGATGTCCCTTGCCTGTCACCAGTGTGTCAGCTCCCACACCCAGGTCAGGAACAGGTTCCCTCAGTGATGTGAGCTCATAAATGTCATCTCCCTTCCTTGAGGCTACACAACAACGAGCCAAAGTTTTCCAGCACTGGAAAGTCAGATTTAGATATCTGAATTTGAATGTTTGTGACTCAGTCCTTTACAGGAGCTTTCTGTAAGCAAATTATTTAAATATTTATTTAAAAGTTAACATCTGAAGACAATGAATAGGAAAAATTTAACCAAGATGACTTAGATGACATTATTCTGGGAATAAAATTCTGCTCAATTGTGATTTGTGTGTTTAAATAGAACGACCTTTAAATCATGGTTAACCTGATATAAATTATATTGTCTATCCACAAAACACCACTAAATGTCGAGGCAGGCTCCAAACATCCCTGATGTAGTTTCAGCTATGGATTGCTATTTTTTCCCTTAAGTAAAGGTTTATTTTTTAAATTTGCTTTTCCTTTGATTGTTTTTACCTACAGAGATTATATTTTCATGTCCTTTTCTGAATAAAGTGGGGGGAAAAAGGCCCAAATTCTCATATTGGTAGCTGGAATTTCTTGTGGGAAGGAAAAATAAAAAAGAAAAAGGTAGAGAGATTTCTCATGAGCATAGAAAAGGGTAAAACATTAATGGAAATCTGACAGTACAGTTCTCTGAAATTGAAAACTTCATTTTCTAATGCTAGTGTAAGTTCTCTGTGGGAGTGAGGGGTTTGCTTTTGCACTACAAAAAATATTCCCAAGTAGTCCCAAGGGAGGGAGGGAAGAAGGGAGGGAGGAAGTGAGCAAGGGAGGAAGGGAAAAAGGGAGGAAGGGAGGAGGGAAGGGAGGAAGGGTGGAAGGGAGGAAGAAAGGGTGGAAGGAAGGAAGGGTGGAAGGGAGGGAGGGAGGGTGGAAGGGAGGAAGAAAGGGTGGAAGGAAGGAAGGGTGGAAGGGAGGGAGGGAGGGTGGAAGGAAGGGAGAGAGGGTGGAAGAGAGGGTGGAAGGAAGGAAGGAAGGAAGGAAGGAAGGAAGGAAGGAAGGAAGGAAGGAAGGAAGGAAGGAAGGAAGGAAGGAAGGAAGGAAGGAAGGAAGGAAGGAAGGAAGGAAGGAAGGAAGGAAGGAAGGAAGGAAGGAAGGAAGGAAGGAAGGAAGGAAGGAAAACATTTCTGTTTCTAATTTAGATATGTGAAGAGCAAAGGACAAACTAGTTCCTGGTCTGGACAGATCACAACATAGGAAGACAGGAAGAAAGGAGAAAACAGCTTTTCAGCTCTCCTGGAAACAGCTATGATCAGGCTGCAGCATGAGACATGGAGACTTTTTCTTCTCTCTCTCTTTCACTGGACACATCAAGCAAACCAGCTGCCTGGAGAGAAAGATAACATGTGTCACCTCAATAAATGCTGAGCCTTATACCCATACTTATTTAGTTTATTCAGTTACATAGAGTAATGCTTATTGTTAAGTCATCTGCAGTGTATTTAGGCACAGCCACAGCTCTGCACACCTTTAGCTCTCATGCTATCTCTGTATAAGCTGGAAAATAAGAATAATGAGTTATTTTAATATATTTAAAAGGAAGAGGAAGATGAAGATGAAGGTGTCTGTTTCTGTGGCTTCTTGGAGACAGCCCTGCCACAACCTTGACTCTGCAGGGGGGACAATGGCTTGATTTCAGCACAGAGTGGGTGATTCCTGCTGAGAATACTGCTGTGGCCAGTCCAGCAATAAATGCCACTGAGGTCAGCAAGCAGGCATGAGGTGGTAATCACTTTCAGTTGCCACTGGCCTGCCTGGATCCTAGCCAGAGACCTAGAAATTGAAATTTTTGCAGGCTGCTAGCAGTCCCTTTAGCTGCCATTTACTTAACATATTTCAAGCTGTGGAACAACAGAAGATGAAAAAATCAAAGCCAAGCAGATGTTGCAGAGATGATAAAGAAAGAGCAATGGGAGCAAGAGCAATGGAAAATTCGGTTGGCAGGTAAATGATGTGGAGAGATATAGATGTAGAAAGGAGTAATTTCAGATGTTTGTCAGTCACTGTTTTTGGTTGTGCAGCCATCCCACATAATTTTAATAGCAAAAGATCATGAGCAGTGTTTGGTTGTCAAATATATAGCACTTTTTTTTTAATGCAGCTGATTTTCTGATTCCCAAAGCAAAAGACTTTTTTTTGGTTGGCAATTAGTAGTGCTGTGGTGAGTCACTGCTCTACTGGTGCTTCACTGGCTCTCTTTCTTCCATAAATGCTTCTAAGAATAACTGCTATAGAAATAACTTTCATCCAGGGGAATAGCCCAAAATAGCAAACTCTATCCCTAAAAGTTATCAGACTGATTAGTCATTAGCAGAATATTAGACTGGAAAGAATAAAAGCCTGAAAGTAGATAACAAATGTGTTTCTTATCAGTTTATTTTTCACTATGATTTATGCTTTAAAAATGCAACAATTCCATTAAGTTCATGCTTCCATAGAAAGGAAGTAGAAGGAGACTAATTTCCTTAAAATCATTTAACACCTTGCTAAAATCACATGTTGGCAACATCGTGCTTACAAGAAAATAATTCTGTCAGAAAGAAAAGGCTTACGTTTCATTATGCCCTAACCCTGCTGGGTTTTTTTGCTTTTGTTTTTTGGAGTTTTTTGTTTGTTTGTTTGTTTGTTTGGGGTTTTTTTTTTGAAAAGCAGTACACAGACCAGTACATGTATCTTCTCTGTGCTGAATTTTACAGACAGCTATAGTGCTTTAATAGCTCATGTCACTCCAGTGACACCAGCAGAACTGGCAGAAAAATTTTGCCTGAAAATCTCAACACACGAGCCCCTTTTCAGTATAGTATCAATGAAAGGAGGACAGAAAGTGCTTTGTGCAGCTGAGAGAACAGTGCCCAATGGACTAAACTTCTGAACTCAGCTGATCTAGACGTAGTTTTACACAGTCCTGTGCAGCTCAGTGGAATAGTCAGTCTCTTTAGATTCTGTGCTTTAGATATCAGAGTTGATTTGCTATGGTGATGTTTGGCAACTGGCTAATCTCCAGGGATTTAAACCCAATGACATTTTATGTGACATTTTTGCTACTTTATGTAGCCCCTTTGGAAGGCTTGAAGGCATATAATAGGCATAGATTATTTATTTAGTCAACCAATAACTTCAGAGTTGTCTCCTCTTCCTCTGGGCTCCCACAACTAAGAAGCCCAGGTTATGCCCTCATGTGCACTGGGGTGTCAGTTCACTTTTTTGTGAGTTCAAGTCTCCCTTCTTTTACAAATAGCTTCTCAAATCCAGACATGGTATAGAAATAGCCCCATCCTTATATTGAAAAAAGCACCAAGCTGTGTAGGTTATAAAAAGTAACTGAGCCAAAGCAGCCAATGCCATGAGAAAAGCCTCCTAGACCAGAGGAGATAGAGAAGGGGCAAGTGAATAAACGTGGGCAAATGCACAATGAAGGATGGGGAGTGGCCCGTGCCATTTTCCCTGCCACCTATGATGTACAAAATGTATGTTATATTCCCAGGGACTGGGCAGGGAGGAAATCACAGCAAAGAGAAAGATACAATTCTGAGCTATCTTTCTGTCTCAGTCTCTTCTCTGAACACACTCTGTACTGTTGACCCGCTTAGGATGGCTGAGGGTGTCAGCACAAGTTGTCATGAATTGCTCAGTTCACCATCCTGCGGCTTGCTGTCCCCTCAGGCACGCTTCAGACATAGGCTGGCACCATCCCAGGCAAGCTGAAAGCTGAGTTTAATTTCTAACATAATGATTTATTCATTGTAGTATTGGACAGTGGTACAGACTGACAAGCCTGAAGTTTATACCTTGTGGTGTTTTTGAAGGCAGGTTTACAGCTCTGTGCTCCTTCAGCTTGGCAGCCTTGCTCTCACTGGCTTATATGCTCAGCTGATGATTGCATCAGTTTGGTGCTTTGCCTCTTGATTCCTAAATCACAGTGCCTGCTACTGTGGCAAGTTCTGATATGGTGTCTCCTTACAGACCAAACGTGATGCTGTCCTCACAGTTTCTTCTGTGTAAGTTCCTGATACAGGAGTGCATGCAATTTTGAAAATTAGAGACTAGTAGGATTGTGGTTAGTGGGTGATGATTCCCTCCAGAAAACTGAAGGACTGGTCATGGCAAGGGCACATAAGAGCAGCAGATATGCTGTGATGCTAAAAAAAAATTATGATGGGACAAATAACATTTGTTTGAGGTGCCAGTGGCATCTATCCCAATTAGGATATATTGGGTTATATCTAGGGAGTGAAGGGAAGTACAGTCAAGGTCATTCATTCCATCAGATTTTGTGTACTGGCTGTATAAAGTAGATTTAATAGGACCATGAAGCGCTGTATCACTGTTACCATTTCATCACAGTTCAACATCTGAAAACTGGAAATTAAGACCTGTCTCTGCATTATCCCTGGGGTCAGCACTGACATATTTATTCTCTTTTAATTAGTCACAGCCAACTCCAGACTGGGTCAAGGGAGGCTGGAAGGGAGAATCTCAGAATGAGCATTTAAATCCTGCCTTACTGCAAGGGGATAAACAGAAGGGTATCTTTGACTCTCTGACCTCCAACACTGTGTGGACTCTCCTAAGCATTAATTCCCACCACAGCATTTGCTGCAAAGGGATACACACACTATTAACTCTCAAAGAGAGAAGGGCAGTTTGAGAGTGACAACAGAATGTGCATGTAATTTTATTTTTGGTTTCAGAAAAGGCAGGCCAGGCCAGGTGTGGATACACTGGCCCTTCCCATTCCCACTATTTTCATGGGAGGTTCCCCTCACACAGATTCGCTGCACTCACAGATTTGTACTGGTACAGAGGTCCTGAGGCTCCTCCCAGGCAGTGGTAGACAGAGGTGTCACACAGCTCTCCCATCTCACCCTGCCCACAGTGAGGACCACAGCACCAACAGGCCATTAAGGGGAGCAGCCTTTGCAGCTGGCACAGCAGGTGCTGAAAAGGCCATTTTGCTTACATTATTGCATTCATTATAAGCTCATCCCCAATAATGATGTCATATGCAGACTCTTCACACTCGTGTGCAGGGGAAAGGACAGGGGAGAACATAAAAGATACTGAAATCCTCTATGAATTTCTGTTAGGTGTGGCAAGGAGGGGACCAAGTGGGAATTTCCCTGTCTCCTTTCCTCTGCATAGATGAAAATTTTTAAGGGGAAAAAAACCAAGACAATCAAGCACTTAAGTGATTTTCAAAGGTAATTAGAACATGGCTTTGGTTTATATCCTCAAAAACCAGCTAGAATAGGAATTTTTTACCAGTTGGAAGAAGATAATGAACTATTGCAGTTGTCTGAAAAGAAATGGCAAAGTTTTAAATTTTTTTTTTATTTTTTTATTGACTGTGTTTCTGTCCATTTTGTGTTTGCTTCCTATAAATATTCTGGCAGGAAAAAATTGCTGTCAAGAAAGTACTTCAGAACAGTCAATATTTAAGATTTTTACTGATAGCAAATTTGGAATTTCAATTTCTTCCAAACACTTTCACAGACATATAATTATTCAATAGTGTCACAGAAATACCATGTGAATAACACATTAAATCCAAACTTGTCTGATTGAGGGTTTTTGGGTTTTTTGTAAACCTACAGAAAGATTCTCACTAACAACCAACAGTTTTTGGAATTATTATCAGAGTAGGTTAAAATAAAAAGGAAGGAATATCCAAGCAGATTTGTGGACAGGAAAGAAATAGACTACATGTTCAAGTTAACTATTTAAATTTTTATTGCTAGAAATTTAGTTACTAAATTTACTGGCAACTATAAATCTATGAAGTATCCATGTCCCAATATGCTATGTATTTTGAAATTATTCTTCCTAGTGTTTATCAGAGAGATTTTTACTTTAAAAGAAATGTTATAAATGAATGCAGGGGAAAAAAAAACCCATAACAATTTTAGTGACAGTACTTTTTCATAATTTTAAACAGTGGCTTCTAAGCTACACTTTTTCTATAGTTGTGTTGCCATTAAACCACCTTATCACTGCTATTCCACATGGTGCACTGGACAGCCCACACTCTCTGTGGGTTTTCACTGACCTTATGTGGCTTCTGGTGGTGTAGTTCTATCGCTCTCTCTTATCTCATAACTGAGTGCAGACCTCACAGCAGCAGTGCTTCCTTTGGCAAACTATTGACCATGTCAGTCTCTTCTCCCTTCCTCCCTGTTCCCTTCATCTTTCTAACCTTTTTACCAATTCACTTGTTCTTTTCTCTATTGTATTAAAACACGCCTATAGGCTGAGGCTCTTTCTTATTTTACAACTCTTCCTGTTGAGTTGGAAAGTCTTGACAATGCATGAAAAGCTCCTTCAGGTGAAGAGAGGCTTCTGTACATAATAGCACATCATGCTATTTATGCCACAGAGGAACTTTGGGGCCCTCTGCAACGCAGCTTCTGACAGATTATGCAAAACAAACAAGACAAACTACATGCACAATTCTAAAACACATGTGGCTTGCACCTAAGTCAAATTAATTCAACCAAGTAAATTAATTGAAGCTGCCAATTCCAATAAATATATAGAAATTTAAAAAAAAAACCCAAAAATCAGTTTATCTTCCCACACTCACATTTCATAAAGACAGGCACCATCACACTTTATCATATGTACTGCATGTTACATTGCTGGCAAATAGCCTGGAATTCAAAATAATCTATGAGTTGCTAATTTATTTTAGGGTCTATAGATCCATTTAGGGGATTGGCTATTGAAACACTGCTCTTATCCAGCCAGCCTGTAACTAAACTGATTAGCTGTGTACAATGCAGACAATGACAGCACTGAACACTATGAATTTAAAGAAGTAGCCTGCTTCACAGCAAAAATTGTGGGAGTGAGCTAATACAACCTTGGGATGGATAGCAGAAATCTACTGATGTGATTTCTGGTCTGAAAATTTTTCTGACTATTGAAGCTCTTTGTGCTTTTCTGCAGGTTGTCAAAAGGACAAAAACTTAAAACAAAAGTTCAAGTTCAATCTCTGTTTGACTTCCTCTCTTAAAAGAAAATTAAACCTTTTTTCAGTTTCACATTGTACTTCACACTTGGTTGTGAATTTGCCCCTCTCCATATTCCTGTCATTTTCTCTGTGTGATTTGGCCTGGGGGTGGAGGGGTTAGAGAAACAACTTGAAAAGAAAATCTTTGGTAAGCCAGACAACATGGTACTGCCCCAAATAAATTCTGTGCCCCTTCTCCACAGGGAGACATTGAAGGTCAGAAAAGAAGTTTCTCTTGCTTTTCATAGAAAAGGATCATAGAATAATTTTGGTTAGAAAAGACCTTTGATAACATTGAGTCCAACCACAAATGTAACACTGTCAAGTCTATCACTAAACCATGTCTCAAAGAACCACACCTACATGTCTTTTAAATACCTCCAGGAGTGGTGAATCAACCACTTCCAAGGGCAGCTTGTTCCACTGCTTGACAACCATTTCAGTGAAGATTTTTTTCCTAATATCAAATCTAAATCTCCCCTGGTGCAGCTCGAGGCTATTTCTTCTCATCCTTTCATTTGTCACTTGGCAGAAGAGATTGGCCCCCAGCTGACTACAGCCTCCCTTCAGGCAGCTGCATGGTGTGGCAAAACTTCCCTAAGCCTTCTTTTCTTCAGGCTAAACAACCCTAGATTCCTCAGCCACACCTCAAAAAAACTCTGCTCCAGATGCTTCTCCAGCTATGCTGCTCTCCTCTAGACTCACTCCAGCACCTCAAAGTCTTTCTTGTAATGAGGCATTCAAAAACTGAACACAGGATTCAAGGTGTGGCCTCATCAGTGCTGAGTATAGGGGGATGACCACTGCCCTGGTCCTGCTGTCCACCCTATTCTTGATACAGGCCAGGATGCCATTGGCTTTCTTGGCCACCTGAACAACTTCTGGCTTACAGTCAGTGGATGTCAATCAGCTCCTCCAGATCCTTTTCAGCCATGCAGCTTTCCAGCCACTCTTCCCCAAGCCTGTATTGCTGCCCAGGGTTGTTGCGACCCAAGTGCCTCATCTCATTGGACTTCATCCAATTGGCTTTGGCCCATTGATCCAGCCTCTCTGCAGAGCCTTGCTGCCCTCCAGCAGATCAACACTCTTAGTGTCATCTGCAAATTGACCGAGGGGGTACCTGATCCCCTCGCCCAAATCATGGATAAAAGCATTAAACAGTAATGGCTCCAGAACAGAGTCCTAGGGAACATCACCAGTGACCAGCTGGATTTAAGCACATTCACCATAATTCTCTGGGCCAGACCATCCAGACAGGTTTTTACCCAGAGAAGAGTATACACATCTAAGCTATGAGCAGCCAGCTTTTCTGGGAGAATATTGTGGGAAACAGTGGCAAAACTTTAGTAAAGTCCACGTAAATAGCAGCCACGAGACTTTCCCTCATCCAATTGGGTTACCTTCTCATAGAATGAGATCAAGTTAGCCAAACAGGATCTGGCTTTTCCCTTCCTCTCCAAAGTGGTTTGTTGCCTTATGTCTTATTGACCACAAAATTAATTCATTCAGAGCCTGACTTCGTACAATATTGCAGGTAGGGAGAGCTCAATACTTCCTAAGTGTCCTCAATTTATTTCTGTTTCTCTTGTTGGAAGGCTTTTACTTCCATAGATAATGTTATGGTTGACTTACTCCCGCCACTATTCCAAGGCTTCCACAATCTCCCGTGCCATTGAAGTCAATAGGAGCTTTGCTATCAAATGAGCTGCGAGCCGGAGGCAATCCATAATTATCTAACTCCGGTTGCTACATAGTACTTGCTCTGTAGCAGCCACTGAATTATTATTTTCTGCTAATCTGTAGCTGACTAAAGACTCAGAGTATTCCTGAGCACTCCCTGTTCCCAGGGAGGTTAATCAAATCACAATTGCTGCTCTTTTATGTCAGAAATAGGGGATGAAATAACACAAACCCCACAAAATTTAAGCTAAATAACAGGTCCAAAAGACACAAAACCATGGATGGGTGTCTGCTGTGGCCAGCACAGTCAGTAGCACCAAGGCTATCCACACATTTAGCATGAGGAGCAGCAGCAGCAGCTCAGACCTCCTCCACCACCCCCGCTGCCAGTGTCTGATCACCTCCTGCCTGCATCGCATCTGACTAACAGCCAGCTGCCTCAGCCCAGCGCTCAGAAACACTCGCCAAAAATTCATTTAAACCAAATGGGCCCTCATTACTCTTAGAGTCCTCTCACTGCAGCACAGCATGATGCTGGGACTAGGTATTATTTTGTTTTAATCAGTGCTGCTGATATTTGAGAGAGAAAAGGGAGGGAGAGTGAGAGGATTTCACTGCAGTCTTTAATGTGGCTCTAGTGAGATGCTGTTATGTATTGGGCTGTGTCTCAGTATAGGGGCTTGTTTGACAGGCCCTGTCATCATCTACCTCCAAGATTATCATTCATACTGCTGGAAAGACAACTTTATTGGACTAAATATTGGCATGTGTGTGTGTGGCCCACACAGGTAAAGACTCTCCCTGGGCCGTGCGTCTGAGTCACTGTGCGTGGGTGTAACAACTGCACTAGTTATTATTAATCTCTCTGAAACCTCTTTACAGTGATTAAGGGAGTACTGTATGAAAGCAATCTGCTTTGTGGGCTCTCGCCAAGGAAGACCCACTAAGCAGATTTTGTTGGATCCTCCAGCCAAACTGCTCTTTTCTTGGCAACTGAAATGTGCATCAACATAGATGTAATGTCAATTTCCAACATTTTTGTAATGTACTTTATTCAGATTATTTGGATGCTACACAGACCACTAATTCAAATCACAGTATTTAACATTGCCAGTAATTTTTGTGATGTGCCAATGTATATAAACAAACCTGAGCAGGAGACAAGGTCACATTTACAATATATCTAGAAGGGAAAAATAATGTATTCTTTTTTGCTTCCAATACCCTTTTTGTGAATAAGAGACATGAGTGAGGGATTTCAATATGAGATGAATGGCAGGCATATGTCAGCAGGTGATGGACTCCCTGCAAATCATGGCCAGAACAGCTCAGCAAATTGCCAGGGATCTCTGCTCAGCTTTTCTCCAAACGGGGCAGTTGGGGATGAGAAGAGCCAAGCCCTCACTGAGAAAGCCATGAAGCAGAGATCAAGTGTCATTGGCCTGTAGCTACCTAGAAGGTCTGGTACCCTGGTTTTGGATGAAAATAATGATCACACAGAAAGTTTTAACCTGTGTATAATACTAAACAGGGCTGGTAGCTAATTTGCTTAAGTCAGAGAAGATTCTAGTGGGTTTCACCTGACCCATTTTCTTTGAGCTGTGGTATCACAGTAACTTCTGTTTACTCCTGTAGAGAGTTATATATATATACATATATACATATATATATAAATCTATCTTTTAGGAAAGCTCAACCTTTTTGTTTCTTCCCACATCCACTTCTAGCAATAGATCAAAGCCTGGGTTTACTATTGTACTATATGTCTCATGACATCTTGTCCTCACATACCAGAAAGTGACTGTCTCTAAAGCAGTAAGTAAAGCCCAGTAAAATAGCAGCAAACTGAAGTTTTTCTATCTTTGTCTTTCCCAGGAGGGTTAGGCTGAAGAAAACTAAGACAGTCTGAAGGATTCAAAAAACAAGAATGAAAAAGAAGTCACCTCAAGAAGGGAGAAAAAAAAAAAAGAATATAACCCTAGGCAGAGTGTCAAATAGATATTTGGAGTTCAGAGTGTTACACTAGCCTGACTATACTCAACTTTGACCACCTACAGCAGTTTTTATATCATCAGTTTTGTGTCATTAAGTAATTAATCTTGAGGTGATGTGTCATTATCTTCCCTATAACTTGCATTCACTACACATCACATGGTCATCATTTCAGTTTCTATTGCATTAAAGTACTTAACAGAAGCCAGTTCCTTTCTGACTTCATATATTTAGTGTATGTGGGTTGTGTTGTGGGTATTTTTCAGTATTTCCAGAGAGCAAGCGATCCAAAATACCCAAACACTCTGAAACACGTTTCTTCCATCTAGAAGACAAACAAGCTTACCCTTAAGAAAACAGTAAAGAACAGACACACAGAAAAATCTTTACTAGCTTAACAAGCCCCATGTCATACTATCATAGAATCACAGAATGGTTTGGGTTGGAAGTGACCTTAACAATCATCTCACTCCAACCCTCCTGTCAAGGGCAGGGACACCTTTCACTAGACCAGATTGCTCGGAACTCCATCCAACCTGGCCTTGAACACTTCCTGGGATATTAAACTTCTCTGGGAAACCTGCTGTCTTGGTTTGAAAATACAGGTGTCTGCTAAGGAAGGCAGGAGCTTCTCTTGAAATGGAAAATGTAAACTCCCTCCCTTTGAATTATTATAATTTTGAAATTAAGGGGCTCTCAGGCAAAGATATGGGAATAGGAACAGCAGTTCTTTATTTGGAAAAATAAAAGTGAAATAAAAATGCAGTAATACAAAACAGCACTGACAGAGTCAGAATACAACCTGACACCCTGTGGGTCAGGGTGTTGGTAGCAGTCTGACTAAGTGGTGGCTGCAGTCCTCCCAGAGTGACAGATGTAATTCTGTCGAAATAATGACCTTGTAGAAAGGTGTAATTTTTTTTTCTGAAGGTCCAGTGGTGGTGTAGATGGGCCTGGTCTCCTTCGGGGAATCTAGTGGGGAAAAACTACTCCTCTGCAAATCCAATCGGAAAAGGCTGACTGTGGTGTTCCAACTCACAGATCATATCCAGATAGGAATTTCTGGCTCCTCCCCCTGGGTGGAGCAGCTCACAATGGGATGATGTTATTTTATCAGTGTGACTCAGTGGCCCATTAACAGAAGATATTTCCTGGAGGGAGGATTGATTGTGGAAGAGATAAAGAAAAACTGCCCCACCTGCTTTTACCGGGTGGCCCAATTAACAGAAGATAACTGCCCCACCTCTAACAGATGGCAATAGTATACACATCCCCAGCCACATCTTGCATTTACAACCTAAAACACCTGTTCAGCGCTTACAGAACTTCTTTTAATCTAAACCTACTTTGTCAGTTTGAAGCCATTCTCCCTTGTCCTGTCATGCTCTTGTAAACAATTTCACTCCACCAGTCTTGCGGTCTCCCTTTAGGTATTGGAAGGCCACAGATAGGTCACCCTGAAGTCTTTGCTTCTCCAGGCTGAACAGTCCAAATTCTTTTCCCCTTTCCTCACAGGAGAGGTGCTCCTTTCCTCTTGTCTTCTTAGTGGCCCTCTTCTGGACTCACTCCAACAAGTTGATGTCTGCCTGTGGTAAGGGCCCCAAAGCTTGGTGCATAACTGCATTTGGGGTCTCATGAGAGCAGAGCAGAGAGGCAAAATCCTCTCCCTGCTTTTGATGCAGCCCAGGGTATGATTGATTTTCTGGGCAAGTGCACACTGCCACGCCATGTCCAGCCTCTCATCCACCAGCACCCCCAAGCCCTCCTTGGCAGCCTTTTGGTCTGCTCATCCCCAGTCTATATTCATAGTGGTTCCCCTGATCCAGGTGCAGGACCCTGCACTTTGTCTTCTTAAATCTCATGAGATTCCTATGCAACCACTTTTTGAGCTTGTCCAGGTCCCTCTGGATGCCATCCCTTTCTTCAGGTGTGTCAACCATACCACCCCACTTTGGTGTCTGAGGGTGCACTTGGTGATGTCATATTCTTCTGCCTTCATGTATATAACCATAAAATGACACTGACTAAATAAATTTACAAACAGAGGGGTATTTGGCTGTATAAAACTGTGCATCCTTGAGTGACTTTGAAAAAGAGGAACTATCTTGGAACTATCAGGCAGAGGAACTATCCTTGCTTTACCACATTTGATACGATGCCAGTTATCCCATTGTAGTTTCATCTGTTTTGTCAGTCTGCAAGAAGAGGCTGCCTAGTGATGAACTTTCCACTCTCTACTGCCCACAGAGGGATGTACAGTGCAACAGGATGAAACATCTTCTCTGTTGTGGCTCTGGTCCTTGCAATAGCAAGCAAAACAATTTTGGGCAAGCCTCCTTTCTTCCTCCTAAAACATCTGCAACATCTAAAAACAGTAATGTCTGTTACTGGAGCCTTGAGCTGATGATATTTAAATGAAAGACAATTTCTGAACTTCAAATAATGTTGAAGAAATAGGATGATGAGGAAAAATTCTTTTGGTTGAAGAAAAAAACCCAAATGCAGGTATGTGCATTAATGAAATAACACTATCCAACACTAGTCCTTGATGAGTTTGCCTATTATTGATGGAGGAACAGGGGAAGTGCTAATGACCCCTTGACCTCCACAGTAAATCCACACTTGAAAGGGAGGGGATTAAAATGTCTTAAAAATCATGTGCTAGAAACTGAGAAAGCTTAACATTTTCCTTATGCTGATGTCAGATGACTTTCTCAACCCCTACATCAATTATACATGACTCCAGCAGGTTAAAACTGAAGGACACGAGTGCTGGTATGTTAAGGTAAGAGTTCTTGTAAAAAACTTTAGGTCTCTTGACTTGGCATGGCTCCACCTTACTGCCTTTGTCCAGGGGACTGCTATGAAACATCTGAATTGTCTACACAGATTATCATGATCCTCTTCTCCATTTTCACCGATTGTCCATTTTATGAGTGTGGGAGTACACAAACACGTGGAAAAGACCCCTTCCAGCTTTACAGACCACTTGTGCTTGGCTCAGTCAGGTCTTCTTCCTGAAAATGCAGTAAGAATTCATCCAAATTACCAGCTCTGCTTAGCAGCATGAAAACAAAATTAAAAAGAAGAAATACAAGCATAGCTATAACCTACCTGAAAGAGGAAAAATATAAAGCTCTACCGAAGAGTGTAAGAAATAAAAAGGTCAGAGGGTTAAAAAGGAGAAGATATAATAATCAGCATACTAAAATGATATGTGTTAACAATTATAAGGAAATATTTTATAAGATACACAGAAATAAAATAAAAAATAGATGGTCAAATTATCTAACTCAGAATGTCTCAAGACCAAACCCTTTTGCATGATAATAGCAAATGTCTGTGTGACACCAGTAAAACCTTGTCTGATATTACAATAAATATGAAGAGGAAAAAACATTACCCTGAAACATCAGCAATCGGCCTGTGTTCCAGTAATAAAGTTATTACTTCTGTGACTAACACAAATGACTGAAGATTTTAACAGCCACTCTGTCTGCGCAACTCTCAGCTGCAATGAAATTGCCTTCTTACTCCAGAGAGACAGAAAATTTAACTTGTAGGCATCTGAGAGCTGCTTGCACGGTGCCACAATTGTACTGGGGAGAAAACAAAAGAACCAAACCAGGCTCACAGTTTTTGTTCATGTGATTTCAATTCTTGTAAAATTATATCCACGGGAGCTTGGAAATGTAATTTACTACTTTATGTTTTTATATATATATATAATTATATATATATAATTGTAGCTATTATATAAATATAAACAAGTGATAAATTTGATTCCTGGAGGAACCCCTCCTTTGCCATCCACGGAGTCTGAAACCAGCTGCTGCTTTCTCACCAAATTGGAGGCAGATTCAAATCTTGGTTGCCCTAAACATATTTCTGAAGTAGCATCAACTACGCCAAAGCCTTTTGGGGAATTCATAGCATGTGTTGCTCCCTTATGCTGTATACAATGATATATCAGTTTGTGGGCTGTTGTGGCTCACTGACTGGTACTTCTGCCATCCACAGTCACCTTGAATGGCATCTCACTGTATGAATATTCTCCCTGCAGGAAAAGTGACCACCTGTAAGCTCTGCAGCATGTTTGCAGAAAACCAGCATGAGTTCTTCCTGGTGGGGGCCACCATGGGTGCTCACCAGCACACTCAAAGGAATACACTTTTTGTTCAAAGCCTTGCTGCAGAGTCTGAACCAGGAAGAGCTGTGGGCTGAGGCTGCATGAGGCCACACTGTGAAAAAGGATTGTGTAGTGCCAACAGCTTAGAAGATTAAACAAAAATTACATATAAAATTATATATCAAATATATTAAACAAATATATTTTATGCTGTAAACTTTTGAGTTTACTTTAAAAGCTGTTTCATTTAATTAGTCTATTTTCTATTTTTAGTGGGGTAAAAATATTTTCAATAGAAAAGTTATCTTCCAAACAGAAAAGTTATTTATCCCTTTGCTATTCTTTATCTATAAGGTGTTTGTATTTCTGAATAAGGCACTATAATATAAAACATGTCAGAAGCAGTACATATGTCTCAGAAAAGCTTCAGGACAACAGGTGGATAAATTCTTCAAATTAACCTAGAGATCATTTTCAGGATGCTAAATATGTTTGAAAACTCATTATGTTTTGCCATATGTGCAAGGTAGATGAGGGACTGAAAATGGCTTAATAGCCACATTTTTGACAAATAACCTTTATCAACAACAAGAAAAAAAACCCAAACTATACAACATCTTAAAGACTAGCACTATTCTAAATTGTACATTTAACAAAATGGAAAGTAATTGTGTCTGTCTTTGACAACCATCCATCTCCAATATTAATGATTCTCAAAAAGCCATACAGGAGTGGTTTATCTGAAATTCCTTTGAACAGCTTCTCTACTGTCTTCCCACATAAAAAGACTTGGCCCACTCTGCTATGCAAGCATAGAGGAAATTGGTAGTGCTTTAATTTCTGTGTGTGTTGACATCATTGCCTAGGGATATTCTTCCCTTTACCCAAGGGCATATACATCTCACCTCCATGAAAAAAATCCTATTACAGCAGGACCTTACACATAATTTAAATAAAACAATATACCCTCTTTAACTGAGCAGGATGAAGCCCCATTTGGACATTTGAAAGGCACCCAAATGTCCAAAGGTTTGAGGAGTGGATCCTGCAGATTGTGTGAAGCTTGAAAGACTGTCTTAGGCAGACTTTCTAAAAGGATGGGGACAGCCCTGGAGCACTGGGTTGTGTACAGCCCAGAAGGCACCAGCTCCATTTCTTCCCCTGCTGCCTGGTGAGGAGGGAACAAGAACACCCCATAGGTACAGCAGAACATGATAGAGGTGATGTTTTAATGCTGTGAGCACAGACAAAGCATGAAGAGCCTCTTTATACCCCATACTCTGCTCTACACCAGTGCCCAGATTCAGCTCCCTTTCAGCTCTCACCCTTGCAGTGCAGAGTAGCTATGAGAAAAAGTGTAGGATCCTGCAGGATGAAAGCATCACTGCTGCTAGTCTGGGTTATGAAAGCAACCAGGAGTTGTTCTTTCCAACCTGAGGGAGATACAACTGTCATGGAAAATAATTATAGAAAGACCCTTCCAACAACAAAATGGTTAAAAATCCCATAGGGCTTCCAACTGTTTGTTTTGTTATTTTGGAATTTCTGGGTTGTTTTTCTTTGACTTTCTAGCTTTGTTCTCAGACCATTGCTATTATCCTTTATAATAGAATCTGTTCAAGTCTCTTGCTGTGTTTCATTTGCAGCTGTACACTGTATATAGCAATTAGCTGTTGATGTGCTGTTATCTGGTCTCTAGTCTTTAGCATGCTTTATTGTACTTTTCATTCACCATATGCCACAGGAAGACAGTCAAAGTCCTAATCCCCTTGCACAAAACACAGCTTTGAATTGTGGGGCCTACCACATACTGAAATGCCTGATGAACTTTCGCCTCCATTGCCTCATCTTTATCATGAATTGTTAGTAACATGGGCAGCTCATGAGGTAGATGGTTTGTTGCAGGGAAGGCAACGCTGAAACCTCAGCCTGTACTTCAGATGCTGAAGTGCCTCAAGAAAAGTCACACCCATACATTAGCAGAAAGTAAAGGTACTGTGAAATTATTGTCAAGGGAGACAATGGAAAGAGAGCTTGATGTAAAATGTCTTTTTAATTCCTTTTTATTGAAATTCCTTTACTTTGTTTACATTTCTCTCTTATCACACACACCCCTAAAAATCTAGGATTCCAGAAAACCATAGTTATTTTCAGTTTGTGCTGTAAGAGAGAGGTTTTAATTTTGCCAAAATCAATGGGTTTACTGAAACCCTTAAAAAAAAAAAAAGAATAAAACCACATTTCTTGTCCAAATACAAGGAAGCTGCACTGAAATATATCTTTTTTCACATGTCACTTTAGGAAATTAATTTTACTACTTGCTTTAGCAAGATCAGGAGTTCATCCAAATTACTGAGCATGGGTCTGTTTGAATATCATATTTTTCTCTAGAACCTTGTCCATGAAAGTCATTCTGTTGACCATATTCATGATCATGCCCTGGTGCGTGTTTGTGCATGTGTGCACACGTGTGTGTGTGTGCCTGTGAGAGGCCAAGAGAGGGAAAGCACTCTCTCAGATCCACATGGGCAATGCAGGAGAGCATACTGTTAGAGATTTTGGCAAACATACCAAAATATATTGAAGAAACAAATTTGATTTGTATCTGAAAACAATTATCTTTTTCTGAAGTGAGTTTTCATAGTAAGTATGCATATTCTTCCACAGCAATGTAAGCAAACACCAGCAGAGCCCCAGACTTGACTTAATTATTGTGATAAATTTTTGTGCCTTGTAAACAATTATTCATTGCCATGTTTGGATCAAGAAAGTGGTAACACATAATTGTGACTGATTAAAAATTTCAAAAATTAGGAAAAAGACTAGGATCTTAATAATGAACAATATGGTCAGCAGAATTACTTTCATGGACAAGGTTCTAGAGAAAAATATAAAATTCAAACAGACCCATGCTCAGTAATTTGGATGAACTCCTGATCTTGCTAAAGCAAGCAGTAAAATTAATTTCCTAAAGTGACATGTGAAAAAAGATATATTGCAGTGCAGCTTCCTTGAATTTGGACAAGATATGGGTTTTTGTTTTTGGTTTTTTTTAAGGGTTTCAGTAAACCCATTGCTTCTTGACCAAATTAAATTTTTTCACTTACAACACAAACTGAAAATAACTACAGTTTTTCTGGAATCCTAGATTTTTTTGGGGTGTGTGTGATAAGAGAGAAATGTAAACAAAGTAAAGGAATTTCAATAAAAAGGAATTAAAAAGACATTTTACATCAAGCTCTCTTTCCATTGTCTCCCTTGACAATAATTTCACAGTACCTTTACTTTCTGCTAATGTATGGGTGTGACTTTTCTTGAGGCACTTCAGCATCTGAAGTACAGGCTGAGGTTTCAGTGTTGCCTTCCCTGCAACAAACCATCTACCTCATGAGCTGCCCATGTTACTAACAATTCATGATAAAGATGAGGCAATGGAGGTGACTCCCCGTGTTCCTCATGGACAGAGGTGCCAGTGCCAGAGGACTGACACCTGACAGCCTTTGGACGGCAGCTCATCATGCTCACGGTTTAATAAGCATTAGCGTACTGCTCTCGCCAGTATGACATGCAAACACTGATTCATTTAACTTTCACAACACCTCTGCAAAAGGAAAATGTCTGTGCCACCTTTGATTACAAAGGGTAAACTTTAAGACAGGAGTGGCTACAGTACAATTTATTTGGCTAAAGGGAGCTATCCATAATGGAGATGCCTGCTACAAACATGGCCTCCCTGAGGTGGCCAGAAAGAAACAGTTCCCTCTGAGAGATATTTGTCTCATCCTAAAACAGGAATGAATTAATTCTGATGCACTGTGCTCTAGACATATTTCCTTCTCTTAATTTCTTGCTTCTGGAGGGAGACAGATATGACAGTCTCAGATATGGAGTAGAATCATCTGTGGGAAGGTGACACTCACATAATTTCCACCCTACATGCCAAACTCATAGAAAGCTTGCACTCCAAGTGAGATTTGCATCAAGGTCATCCAAGTGCCAGACACAAGCTAACCAAAAATAAATCTTTGTCCAGTAATACAGGGCACAGGTGTGAATAGAGCTCTGTATATGCAGTGTGGCATATTAGGAAAAAGAAGGACAATGGGAAGAGGGGAAAGAAAAGGATGGTATTTTAGCAGTAGAACTTCCCTCAGAAGCTCTTGGAAGCCTTTACCACAGGGAAATTGAGTCTCCTCTTTCAGCCTCACACACAGCAGAATTCTATGTATGCAATCTGGAAGCCAGGGTGAATTCACAGTAAAACTTCCAACAAAGGAAGAGAGACTTAAAACCCTCTTGGTTGTTATCACAGCAGCTAAGTTTCAAAAACAGAGAGTAGAAGAAAATCAGGGAACCAATATTTAAAGGTCCTTGAGACTGTCTTCTGTCCCTACAGCCCTCAAAACAAAATGGTTGGAGAGACTTTGTGTCAGGGAGTTTGTGCTGGGCACAGCCTGGTCACTCCTCCCAGCACAACCAGGCAATAGGGATGGTCCTGGGCTGGTCCATCCATGTCTAAAACCAGGCACAAGCTGGCACTGTTTTCATCAGATGATCCATGTACCCAAAGTCGTTTCTCACCTCTTAATCAGTTTCCTGGGATTCAGCTGAGCTGTTAGGAGAAGATTGCATTCTGCTTCCTTCACCAGTGGTGTCCCAATGCCAGCAGTACTCAAGTGCCCTCAGGAGTATTACTGTTTCCATAAGCAATGAGAGGAGCGGGTGAGCTTTATGAGCTGGATATTTTATTATTTTGTGTCTGTAAGAAAGGCTGTTTGCCATACTCAGGTAAGGCAAATACAAGATGTTCCTTAGCTATATGTTGCAACATACGAACACAAGCCAGAGGAATAAAAATATAAAACCCAGCTTTGCCTTAGTTGCTACCCTCCATCCCTTTACCTTCTGATAATTTTTATGTACATAAACATTAATATTTTTTTTCAGTCACTTGAACTTGTTTCCTATTATTCTTTCTTCCTGCCTTCCCTGTTGCCAAAAGAATGTACAGTTTTGCAGATGTTTAAAACCAATTTTCAGTTGCCGACAACTACAGAAAAAACCTGCATGGACTTATCTTTCTCCTTCCCAGCCAAGGAGAGCTGACAGAAAGTAGGAATCATCCCACATGTTTGTGTGGCCATGTACCTGGATTTGAGGCACAGCACAGAGTTTGTGCTTTGTTCTGATGTTCTCTGGGCAAAGAGGCTAAAGGCAGTTAGACCAGCTTGGTCCTCATCTCACAGCCAGGGTGATGGACCATAACTCCTGGGAGATAGCAGCCTTGCCCTCTCTGGGGTCCCAGCAATGTTCATTGCTCTCATTTGGGAGCAAGACAAGGGCTGAGGAGACACCAAGGGCCGCCCACCTCTGAGCCTTAGGTCCTTCCAGGCACTTTAATTCCTTCTGATTTTGAAGGCTTTTCCTATCATCATATCCGCCTGTCTCCCTGCCCTGTTTTTCTTCTCTGCTCCTTTTCTTTCTCTCCTCATGCACCCTTCCAGCACCTCCTTCCTGGTAAAATGCAGAACAGGGAGGCAGAACAGTCTGGCATTGGCCTTTCAATAGATTTAAATACCAGCAATTCACTGAGCTGGAAAATTGTAAATCTGCAATTTTATTGAAAAAGGTGGTCACCCTGTTCTTTAGAGCTATGTTCAGAGACAGCAGCATAATTAATGGACCTTTATGCAACACAGAAGCAAAGAATGGCAAATTTATTAAAACCGGTAAGATGATATTTTTAATTTCTAAGAAACCAACTTTCCATATCTAGTTTTGCTTATTGCTACATGAAAAGAAAGGCTGTTTAAACCATCCTGTGCAGATGAAAATACTGTCACATAATTATTTTTTCCCCCTTTGAACTAACATGGGTGAGGACAGCAGCTGACACTGAGGGATTACTAATGTCTTCTAACCGTGTGCATGCAGTGCCTACTCTGCGCTGTGTCTAGACACCTTCCTAGCATTTCATGTAACAGTGTTTCAAACCAAACCAGAGGCAGACCAGTGCTGTCGGTACAGCTCATTTTAGTTATAAAGGGCATGCTTACTTGATGTGCTGCTGGGAAAGTTAAGCGAGGCACTCAAGCCATAAAAAAAGCTTTCAATTGGGCAATATAAAGGGGAGGCACAAGCCACCAAGTGGAAAATAAAGGTGAAAGGTTTCAGAGGTAGCATAGGAGTCTTTCACATACAAGGTGAGTATAAATGAAATTAAATGAAATGAAATAAAGCTTGTCATCATCCTTTTTACAAAATGTGGGTGGACTGAAGTAGCTGTAGTGAATTATAGCAGTACTGTGAATTATGTGTGCAAAGAGCTACTAGACAGACGACATTAACTCCAGTCTAGAGGATTAAAAGGCCACAGAGCTGTACAATTGGCCACAGAAATATGGAAGGTATGATGAAAGATGAAGCACCATCTTCTTTGGGGAAACCCTTTTGAATTGGACATAGTATGAACTTAGAGTGGAGCACCTCCTCCAGAATAACTAAAAGTGCATATCTCATTATTCTGACTAAGAATACTTTCTCCCCAAATTAGCAAAGCCACTTTCACAGTAACGTCTTCCAGAATAAGTCCTTAAGCAACTAAGCCCTGTGAGGAAATAAGCACTCTACAGAGAGGATGGGGAATATAGCAACTCTAGAACAAGCTCTTGGTTGCTGATGGCTGCTTCCCTTTTCTAGGTAATTAAGACTTCCTAACATCCAATAGAAATGGTTGGCCAGGGCCTGACACTTCAGTGCTCTTGGAAAGAGTTCTGCCAAATAAACATAACTGAAATGCCAGGAAAAAACCTGACTTCTTCCACCCTTTTTGTTCTCCTTATTCTGTCAGTTCTGTCATTCAGTCTCCATCATTCTGTCATCCATTATTCAGGATCTGAGTCATGTGCTTAGTCCCTCATTTACACAGCAAGCCCTCCAAACACTGAGCATAGCTGAAAGGGTGTGAGCTAATGGTATCTGTAAAGAGAAACTATTAATTCAGCCCCATGATATTTAAAAATATCTAGATATTTAAAAGTAGAAGAGCATTTCAATTTATTTCCCTACCTATATTAAGCTGCATCATTTATGAATATATCCTGTGGACTAAACCAAATCATCTGCTGTGAGCTTGAGATACCAAATTAGTATTGCCTGTTATGATCTTTACATAAATATTTGGGAAATTTATATATTAATGCTATATTTTGTCAAGGATTCTCTCTCCTGTTAGCCCCACAGCCTCTTCAGGTTCTTATTTTCTGTGCTCTCAGTAGTTGCATATGGTTATAGCAAACCAGGCCTGATGAACCACAGGCACTTTCACACTTGTTTCCATATCTGGGTGCAGCACTCAGTGAGAGGAGCCACTCAGGCATATGGCCTGTAATAAGCTGAGCTCCAGTGAGTTGGAACCTCCTGCTTCAACAGCTATTTGGCCATTTGTTTTCTTGCTGCAGCACTTTGATTGTTTTCCTCCTTTTGACAGAATGATGAAAGCAGCCAGTGGGTTTATGTACCACCTCTACCAAATGTTACCCATATTCCAGTAGCCAGGTAGAAAATGGGAAGATGATAAGGGAAAAGGTGCCCACTGACTCTGGAAGTCCTAAGAATTAAAAGCTTATATCTTGCTGGAAGAGACACTCATGTACATGCAGACCAAACTTCCCAAACCAGCTGTGGTGGCTTTTGTTGATCTTTCAGCTGAGGTTGTCCATGCAGCAACTGGAAGTCTCAGTTTTCTGTCTTACACCAAAACTGAGATAATTATTTTTTTCAGTATATATATTGTGTAATTATTACAGAATGTAGTTTAGAAGCACATCAGCATAAAGGTATTTGAATAGTTTAATCCACCTCAGTGAAAAATATAATTTACAGCAAACAGGAGACAAAGCTAGTGCAATGGTAAAATAGGAAATAAGACTAGAATTTTTCAAACAAATGTGTGGAAAAAATATAGGCCTTTGAGCAATGCAAACATACAACAGAAACAAGCAAGAAAAAACTAAGCCTTATTCCTGGCCTAAAGAATGCCAAGTTGTATAATTTCTGAGGAGAATTCAAGGGGACTTCCAGTAAATTTGGCCTTGTTTCCTTCCTCTCATGCCTGTATCTTAAGCACACAAGCTGATCAAACGTTTATTGCTACGGAAGATACAGGACAACAGCTGTGTTGCCTTTTGAGCCCCAGGACAGCACAGGGAGAGTTCTACATTTGTCCTAATTGGAAGAAACTGAAAAGTTTTACATCAAACTGTTTTGCAACAGAGAGGCGAGCTTTCAGTTGCAGTGAATTATTCATGAAATGGTTCTGCTTCCCACAGAACATTTCAATTTTTCATTGAAAACCTGAGCAGGCAAACCAAGAAACTGCATGAAATACTTCAATTCTGAAGAGCCATCACAGCACTCCAGAGATGCCAGTCTGTTTCTTTGTTGGGGACTTTGCCTCTCCCCCAAATTCCATTTCCCAAATACACTGGCTAGGCAGCAGTGCTGATGCATATGTCCCCAGCTACATGAGAAAGGAATACTGTCAATTATGAAAGATGAAAAGAAGTCAAGGAGTTATAACCGTGTGCTTATTTGCTGGGACTTGAAAACTTCTACCACCTAACTCTGTCATTGTTTCCACTGGATAGGGAGGAAAAATGCATGAAGAGAGGGCAATGTGGAAGAAAAATGGGCATGAAACCTTTCAACTGCAGCAGCTAGTTTGTGTAGGAAGTGGAGTGGAGCTACAAGGCCCTCCAAAAATGAACAGGAGAATCACTGAAGTATGAGAAACCAATGAGCAGAAAAAGAGGCCACTCAGTCTTGTTCAGTGACAGCCATAGAATGTGTCAGACAACTCTCATAGACATGTCAGCTCAGCACCCAGTCTAAAAGCAAGATGCAAGTGAAAGTGAATATGTAGTGTGAAGGTGAAATTACACCCAAATGGGATCACAAAAAAGTACAAAGATTCAGAAGAAAACTCTTTGACATCCTCAAGCCAAAGGTGTGCATTGACAAGAAAAGCAACTTAAAGTCAATTGCTTGACTGTACATTCTTTCTAGAACAAATTGCCTTTGATTTCTTCAACCAGAATCTCAGCTGGTCTAACTTAGCTGATTTCTGTAAAATTCATGCCCATTTGAGCCTCTTACCCTTAGTGAAATGGCATATTATCTAAGGTGAAAGATACATCCTTTGGCTATGCTTAAACTTCTGTTCAAGCAGAAAATACCATGAAGCTTCAAAAGTGACAATGCTTCTTCTCAGCTATTGAAAAAACAGAGGTAAGAAGTCAGTTTCATTCCTGAGATCAAAATAAAAATGGCATTTAGTTTTGAAAAGACAAAGAAATCATCTGAAGCAAGGCAAAGACTGGGGATGTTAATGTAGGGGAGCTCTTAAATGTATCTGTAAAGAGGATCAGAGATAAACATACAAAAGGAGTTGTTTGACATATTTCTAGGAGGGAGAAGTTATGAATGATTGGATATGTTTGAAACTTGGTGTGATGGCTTTCAGAACCAAAAGATCAAGAGATTCTTGATCAAGAGAATCAAGGAGAGGCAGAAAGAGAAGCATGGGTGAAAGAACATAAGCCCATAGCAAAATACCTTTCTCTCTGTGTGTCAGAATACCTTTTTCTCTGTGGTGGGAAGGAAAGGTCAGAAATACATGAGCACCTGTCTTTGAAACCTGGGTAGCTTCCACTGATGGCATCAGAAAGAGTTTGATTTGGGCTCTGTTTGAGGAACAAGTCCTGATCAATTCTCTTCTGAGTGTCCCTTATGTACTCATCCTTCTGTACAAGGGAAAATAATTGGTTATCTGATCAGGTAAGGAAATGCCAAACAGGATACCTGATTATAGCAGAAAGCTGATCTATGGAATTAATTAGCTTCATGATTCTCTGAGTTACATAGAAAAATGGAAAAAGATACAGAAAATTATTAGATACTGACAAGGAATATACAGGATTGTTTTCACTGCTCCGAGTGATTCCCAAGGTACAAAGTTCAGCAGTGCTTATAGGGCTGCTCCATAAAAGCCTGGCATATGGTCTCTCTGTAGCTTAGTGCACAAGTTTTTCTGCAGAAAACGTGGATGACTTGGTCACTGACAGGAGTTCAGTGAAAATACACAGAGTAGCACAGTCAGAGATCCACAACTACCCTGCCTTTAGCCATTCCTTTTCCCTTGGTACTGGTCATGCAGAAACTAGCTGTAACAGCAGAGAAGTGCCTAACATAGCTGGAAGGGCATGCACCATCTCCATGTCCTCCTGAGGCTTTGTATGAGGCTGCTGCTGTGCATAGGTGCTGCCTGCCTGGCTGACACCTGTCGGCTCTGTCCCTGTGCCAGGGCTCACTGGCTCAGCCGCTGCAGCTGCCCACAGCCACTGCTGTGCTCATCTTTGGGCAGCTGACCACAAAATGACAATTGCTATTGAGACAGGCAGCAACATTTCTTTCTCTAAGACAGAATGCTGGCAACAGTTTCAAATTCCGTGTTGAATATTCCCCTGTGTGTGTGTGTGCATTCTGTTACTTGCAGTATCTGCTTAGAAGTATTAAAGCAAAATGTCTTTGCCAGTTTTGTCTTTTTGTATCTGACAATTGCTGATGTCATTTTACTTTTATGTGTGAATGGAAACCTGTTTGCTGCTGAGTCACAGAAGAAGGCAAGACATAATAAATATATCTCCTAATCAAACCAGAAAGTTGTGGATCACTGGAATCAGAAAGGGAGTCTTTTTTTAACCAGCAACAGCAGAACAGAAGGACCCTGTTTCCTGTGCAGAATTCCCCGTCACTCACATGCTTTGACTGATGTGAATTGCTTTCCCCAAAACACAAATGTGACTATCAAGAGCCAGTAACAGATACTACCCTTTATATGAAACAGGAATAGAGGAAGCCCAGCATTCCCCATATAGGCCCCCTAATGCAGCTGTCTGCTGAAAGAAATTGTAAAAGGCAAACCAGGAAGCTGAAACTCAGAATGATCACTTTCATATTCATGTTCTGATTTCCAGAGTGTTTATCCCTCACCCTCAGTATTCCTAAGTCCTTCAAATGGGTTGACCAAGGCATGGAGTATTTGAACCTTTGTCTGCATTTTTAAGTTTTAGGAAAATTCTACTATTGTTAAGACCAGCACATTTCTGATCCCCTGGGAGACAGCAGCATCACAGGAGCTGGCTGTGTATCCACATGATGTTGAGTCGTTGCTGCATGATTCTCTGAGACTGAGAGGACATGTCCACGCAGTGTGTGATGATAGGATTCTTAGAAAATTGGCGGGCTATAAAGTCCACTGAGGCATATGGCATCCTTGCAAATATAGACTCAGGTGAAGTAATAACTATAATGAGGACATTGAGCTAATGAATGGAAAAACCTGAGAGCAGGACCCTACTACACTGCCATTGAGGAGATTACAAGGTAGTCCAGCTGGTAGCTTGAGAGATGGAATAATAAAGCAAGATATCTGTTTCTCAATATAAATGAAAGGCTTTCTTGGACCTCTAGAAGGAGAGAACAATATTACTAGGCGATCCCAGACTTTTTAGAGACACTATGTAAACCTTCCACTGTTCTTCACCAGCACAGTACAAAATATTTTCCTCAACTCTAATGGCTTAAAAACAGCTACCACAAAGTCCTGCATGCTTTCATGACAGAAGTGGTGTTGCTGAAGTTCTGTGGAGATTGGCAAGAGGGATCATGGTGTGCTTCTGGAAAAGGCTGGTCTCAACAACCCTAGTGGTGGATCAAAGCTCAAGATGTGCTCAAAATGATCCCTGGATTAAACTCTCACTACCAAGAGAAGTGTCTTCATGGGTGTTCTGGCTTGCAAGTATTTTCTGTTTCTTATGACCAGGTTTATTTTGCTGTAAAGGATTCACTGAAGCAGACAGCAAGGTAATGCAGAGAGACCTCCCTCAGGTCACAAAGAGAAGAAAGTATCATTTCCAAAACTGTAGCTGGCCACTCACCATGGTGGAAGGCTGTAGTGCTAATGTAGACCCTTTTACACGCACAACTAGCAATGTCATGCCTTTGAGAGGCTTACAACATCTACTATTCTCAGCTTTCTCCTTTTCTCTCTTTTTGAAGTCGCTTCACATCCAGTTCAGTGCTGCTACTTCCAAAGTCCATTCCCCTGAGGAAGACCAGAAAGTCATTCTGGTTTTCCCCATTTTATTTGCATCCACAGTAATTATTCAGGCAGTAATTGGGACTTTGAAGGGAATTTGAGTATTTATTAAAACTACATCAAAGGTGTAGCACTGTTTTTTCTTTCTATATGACCTGCAAGGAAACAAAAACGCCCCAGATAATTGCATTCAAGTTCAGGTTATTTAGTCCCATAGCTTCCATCTGGGTATTTTTATCTACAGTGGTGATAGACAGGGTTTTGTTGTTGTTCATGGGTAATTTAGTTCTCTGCATGTGTTTCAAGCATTTTGCTAAGAAGCCACATTGTTTGTAATGACATTGATGATGAAATTTCTTCACCAACAGCCCCTCTCTGAGGTACTGCACTGTCTGGGGGGAATGGTCTCAGACTCACAATTTCTTTGCAGGCCAAAAGGTACACTATAGCTCATTATCTGAGAGAAGAACTCCAGAAGGATTGAAATCTCTAAGTTTGCTCAATGTGAGCGGCAAAGAGAGGCTGATCCCCTACCAAGCAAGAAAGTTAAAGCTATGAGAACATCAGCCTGCTAAGCCACTTGATTGCAGACTAAGCAGGGATAAATATATTTTATTCACTACAACATGATAGCTCCAAATAGATATTCAAAATATATGTCTGAAATAATTTCTTCTACTCACATTCTAAAAAGATGTCATTACCTCAGTGTCAGGGGAGTATATTACATTATTCCTTTTTCATGGCTATGACATTAATGGAAGAATAAGCACAGTATTGAGCTGATTTATCTATTTTTTAAGAAAAATCCATGCATTGATTAGAAAATCATTAGCATCAACTGATCTCAGGGCTTTCTAACTGTTTATAATTCTTAAAAATATGCATATTTTCTTTCAAAAAAATAAATGGTGGTATGGTTTTGTTGTTAAGTGTGAGCTATGATTTTCCTTTGTAACAGGTTATGGCAGCAAACTGAAATAGATGCCATTCTGAACTCAAAAGGGAGCTAAAACTCCAGCAATTTAAAGTTTTTCTGGCGTCTGGTTCATCAAGGACCTCAGTCTACCTTGTCTGGGTCTCGATATTTTGGTTATAGTTGTATGTTTAAAACCCTTTTAGCTTTCATGGCATAGAACGGGAGTTTAGGGGAAATGCCTACCACTGCTATCTGTCGACATCTTTCACAGTGCCTGATGTTTGAGTATTTCATGAATTTATTTCCCTCCAACCCAACTACACATGAAAAACCGAGGATTTTGGCTGTTCCAGCATGTCTATTGTGTTAGGGTACTGTTCGTTCCTTATGAGCCTCAGCCTGGGTCATAAATGGGGTTCACTTCATTTTAGTGCAGATGTGGAAAAAGTAAGGAGGCTTTATCCTTGGTGTTTGGTTTTACTTCTTTGAGAGGACAGATCTTTCTGATTTAAGCTGTCTTCCAAATAATTGGGATTCATTAACCTGTGGAGCCATCTTTTGTGCTTGTGCCTCACCAGCCTCTAGAGCATAAGGGATTAGACTTGACTAGACATTTAACTTTTTTGACAGCTGTGACTAGTGGAGCTGAATCCCACTGTAGGTAACATCTTCTGCTGGTTTTATTTGTCAGGGCTGTGTCCAACTCACTTTAGCACACTGTTCTTGCTCACCTCCTGTCTGTTCTGTACACTTGGCACAACCAGTTAATTCTGTATGAGGCACTCTCTTTCTGCAGGTCCATGTGGTATTTTCATAAGTTTTTCTTCCTGCACCAACTGAAAACTATTAAAACCATAAAGTGCTTCAAAACAAGCGGGTGTCAAGAAGCAATCTCTCTTCTAAATATCCCACTTGCTGCTGGCAACTATTACTTCCAGTTCAAGTCAGATAATTTAAACTTTGTCTAGATATCTCCCACATTTCTGAAGTACCTCCTTTCTGATGGAGCTGTAACTTTTGCTGTCCTGTTCTTCCACTCAGGGTGCTTTTGTCACATTACTCCTGTTAATATATCTTGTTGAGTAATTACTCAGGGCCAAGGCATCTGGCAGATGTTTGCTGCTCTCAGTACCTATGTCAGTGCCTAAGCGCCTGTGTGGCACTTGGTTACAGAGGTTGCACAAGGCCAAACTGCTCTGTCTGCACTGGTCCTTGCTGATCTGGATTGGGGAACGTATTGCAAAACATTGCAAACCCCCCTACGAGGCTCCCACCCAATTAAGGGTTTTTTGCCTGTTTGTTTTTTTTTTCCTTTAGTTTTGGCTGATTATTTTGGGTTTTTTAAAGAGCCAATAAGAGGATGGCAAGTACTCAGAGCATCCTCATGATGTTCAGAGAGGAATCAGGCTTCAACCTGAGAATGAATTTGGGTGAAAAGTTGTCTGTCCCATTGCTGGCAGTAAAAATACAGACTGATATAAAGAGTCTTGTGACTCAATAATATAAAAATTTGTTTTTCTGATTTGTGTTATATAATGCAAATCCAAAAAGATTCTGTTGATGTAATTTCTGAGGGGTCATTATTAGATGCTGATTTTAAATACAATGGTGTTTTGACAACTTAGAGTTAAATTCCCTGCTTACAGAAATGATGGGTTTACACAGAGTAGTGTAAATTATTTTGATGTACAGCAAACCTTAGTTGTTATTCTAATCAGGTTGCAGTATATTTGATGTATAACTCCGGTCCTTCATTTACACCACAGCACATAAAATTGTGCCCATGTGTGTACATATTTATACTTATAAATACACATGTACCCAAACTGTACATACAGGTATATTTATATGCACACCAAAACTTTATACACAAAAGTATATATGAAAATATATACACACAGAAGTGGATGTATATAAATCTGTGACCTCTAGTGATCTATAATAAAGAACTACAAATTTGGTAGGGGACAAATACAATTTTCTTTCTTTTTTTTTTTTTCTTTTGTCTGGAATGGGTTACACACCCTTGAATGGAGCTAAAGAAAAGCATAATTTACAGCACAGAAGGGAAATGGTTTTGATGTTTATGAATCACTACTGTCAAATTTCTGCAAGTAAAATACAATAGACAGGGTATATATACACAGCAGCCCCCTTCATGTTTAAAACATTCTAGAGAGCTTAACAAGTGATAACCTAAGATAAAGCTGCCGTTGGGTCAAAGAATGAATTAAACAAGTGTTGCCTTTAGTCTTGACATGAAAGCATTTACAGAGCCAATGTTCTAAATCTCTGCTGGCAGAATATTCAGAGGTAGAAAACGATAGAGCACTTAAGATGCACAGGCCCTTTCAGCTATGGATTTATAATGATATTTCTGTAGAGCATTTGTAGAACACAAAACCTGACTTGGGCAGTAAGGAAGTAATACCTCAGCTGGATATGTAGGGCCTGGAAATTAGATATGCAACTGGAATTTTAAGAGCTAATGAAAACCTGAGAACAGTTTACCTTCTGGATGGACAGAAACAGCATCTGACTTTGTGAACCTTACCCCCCCACCCTTTGCTGCTTTTTTGAATTCACGCGACTCAAGGCTTTTTCTTGCTTATACATTTTGCAGGTACACTTCATGATTACACAACTGCCAGGCTGAAAGCTCCTAAATGGGTGTCACTAGTGCAATGGTTCAGTCATAGTTCATGCAAGAAACTAGTTCCTTTTATCCTTAGTGAATCAGCCTGAAGCAGGGGAGAGGTGAATTTCCCTCTGTGCGCAGTCACAGAATGTAGTTGAGCAGTTTATTGTGTTGCTGTCATTGTATGGACAGACACCTGTCAGCCAAGATTTAGAAAACTGGAAAGATATGGGTGGATGCCCCTTCCTATACAGCATCAGAAATCTGAAGGATGGTTATGGCTTGCAGCTGTTCCTTAACTGATCCCAACAATCAATCCAGCTCTTTGGTATGAGCCATACTCTGTTAAAGTGTTGATCTAACATTATATTAGAATGTAATTAATTAGAATTTCTCTCTTCTTGAACCTCAAATGTGCTTTTAAATAAATTGCATTCACTTTTAAAAACTCTGTTTCAAGTGTAAAAAGCCTCCAGGAAAACCACAGTGGATAAGAACAAAGAGAAAACTCTGAGGATGCTTAGAATTAGCCAAGACTCGGGTCCCAGACAGAAGACTTTCATCACTACAATTTTTTCATGTAAAATGTATAGCTAAAGACTAAATTGTCCTTGATCCAGATTTGATTTTTTGATTAATGTATTTCAGGATCATTCCAGTAAATTGTGAATGTGGATGAATTTAAAAGAAAGTGGACTTTAACTGCTTCACTCCAGACTTGTTATCCAAATCTCCTTGGTAGCCCACACTCAGCATCAGCATCATGACTTTTGTTTTCCTTTCTCTAAGCTCTACAAGTGCCCAGTATTCCTGACTGCACACAAAACCTCTTTCTGAGCATCTACAATCTAATGAGATTCTGCAAACTATGTGAACAAATACCTGTTATAGAGTACAGCTTGCCCACAGGGACAGGATCAGACACCAAACAAAACAGACAAGCACCTGTATTTCCAATGAGACACTGCTGGTTAGGAAGGGCCATGCATGGGGTCTGTGCCCTTGGCATCCTGCCAGAGACCAAGCACATCACTCCATGCTGTGCAAGGGGCCCTAACCTTGGCAGGACATCTAGCCTAAGCACCAGGTCTTTTCCCTGGGCTTACTGTACCTACACAGAAAAATGCAATGTGAGAGACTAACAAAATAAGAAGCAGTAAGGGCACTCACCTGCACTCCTGGAGATGTTGGGAGTTCAGGCCCTCGCACACAAAAGAAAACCTTTGGACAAAAAATTGAACTTTACAAATCCATTCTTTTGTGTAGATCCCATTCATGTTCCCAAGACTTATGTAAGGTGTGGCAGCACTTTTACTCAATGCACCATTTCATTTTACCTTCATAAATGGCTTCAAGGAAGTTTACCTGAAGAGCAGGTGTAGCAGGTGCTTCCTCAGGATTGGCAGCTGATGGCAGTAACTCATTAGCACTATAGGTCAAGGGGGCTGCATCACACACTTCCTGCCATGGAGATCACTTCTCCATAGTATAGAGCAACCACTCCATGACCATGCTGCCCAGTATCACTAGATGTAAAAACTGCTTAAAAGGCTGCTGCTAAAATGTACTGGAGGTTAATTGCAGGACTAGGGAAAGCTGATGTTTGCCTGAAAACAAACACAATATACATTTGTAGTGGGAAGTTGTAAACAAGGAGGCATGCTGGGTAGGTAGCCTCAAGCTAGCAGAATTTTTTTAAAATCTTGAGACTTGTCTTTACATTATTTATAGGCTGGAGAAGATTCATTGTTTGTGAAACAACAGGAAGCCTTTGTGCTACATCTATCGACAAACTGAAGCCTTCTTGGAGTGAAATTTGCTTTGATATCCTGTAGAGATTTCCTCCTAAACTCTGAGCTTCTTAAATATGCTGCTCTGAAGACTGCTCCTTCTCTCACATGCACATTTTCTTGCTATGCCTCGTATGGTGTCTGAAACATTTCACAGCCATGTGGTGGGAAAGAATTATCAAGGGTGCATGGTATCTTTAAAGAGAAAATTAGTAAAACATTGATTCTTATTAACTCAAATAAAAACAAATATCATTAAAGCACTAGCAAAGAGTGAAAAAACTGTTATGTACACAAAGTTGGTGTGTTCTCTGCAGAACCCAGCAAAAGCTAAAGATGTTACTTTTATAATATTATCAGAAAGCAGGGAACAAAGCAAGAAAGAGAACTGAAAGACTAATTCCTCCCCCAGGAAAACAAGACAAAACATTGCGTCCTAAGAGAATATTCTCTACTCACTGTGATCCTTTATCGTTGGTGGCAATGCGAGAACAGGCAGCAAATGCTCAGTGAGCAATATTCCATTGCTTGTAACTCTTCTCAAGTCCAAGATAGCACACCAGAAATTAACACAGCCCATATCAGACTAAAAACTGGGTTTACATTTTATATATTGTGATTTATTGAACTGCAGTAGCCCCTAGAGGCTCTTAGTAGGACTGCTGTCCCATTGTGTTCCATGTGCTAACAGGAGAGGACAATGATGGAACTCTTGGGCCCTCCCTTGGACTTCACTGAGGTCTGGCACAAGCTCAGAAGTCTTCTGTGCTTCCTTTCCAGAGATCAGCTTCTTGTCCTCTTTTGTATGAATCACTGAGTGAGTTGCCCTGATGAAGACCCTCCAAGTTGGTGGACTTACTACTACACACAGCTTGCAGTTTGCAGCGACTCATCCTCACCTGTTGCAAACAAAAACTCCTTTGCCAGAGGGAAACAATGACCCTGCCATGTTGTAGATGGGCTTCACAGCAGAGATCTTCTATTAGCCAATCCCAAGAGCTAAGGAAAAAACAACAACAAAGATAAGAAGGCAAAGCTAGCAGTACAGCTGTCAGAAAAGCACTGGAATAGTCAAACAGGAGCTTCAGTCATTCCCTCTGGGCTGGGAAGAGAGATGTCATGGAGCTGTTAAGAGAAAAGTAATTAAAAACTAAGGAAAAAACCAAAAGGACACTAGCAGGAGTAACCCCTTTAGAACAGATGTTTTAAATTGCTAGACTTATTTTTCTTTATGTGGAGGGGTTTTTTTTGTTTGTTTCTTTGTTTGGTTGGTTTTTTTTGAGGATGTGCTGTGTTTCTTCTTTTGCTCTGCCTAAGTCTTGAAGCTATACAATTGCTTAAGAGAGGATCTCCACTACTAAATAGACTTTATGCAATATGAAAATACCACTACATACTGCAGGGAGAGGCAAAGGATGGAAGTAGATATGACAGTAAGGCTGGATCCCTGCCCATTAAATATATCTGAAAACAGCCTCTGGTGCAGCTGGCACTGGCTAATAGGCAGTTTAACTTTCTCAGCATACTGTTGAGTCCTAAATCTGCTTTGAGCACAGTAAATGGCTCTTGCTATATGGAATGATGTGTTTTATATAAGTAACATTTTCTTTTTATACTAGGTTTCTTCAAAGGATGTTAAATAGTTTAGAAAACTTTCCAAAGCTCATTAAAATCTTGCAAAAACAGTAAATATATTTTAAAATTATGTTCAATGCAATCATTGAAAAGCAGTATTGCTTCCATCATGGAGATTCATCCCAAGGTGGATTTACTGTAGTACATTTAAAATCCAGAGGTCTGAAATTCTAAAACAACACTACTCAATCAGTTGGGAAAGGATATGCATGACAAAAACACATATACCAAAAGGACAGCAAAAAGGCTTTTGTTTTCAGAAGATAATCTTCAAAAATAAGAATGACCTGTAAAAACAAGTCTTTCTGATGAATCTAGTTTGAAACAATCAAGGAATTTCAGCAAGAACCATCATTTTTTCTATAAAGCAAAGACTCATCCTTTCAGTACATGGCTGTATCCTGATCCAAAGGGATTAGGGCTTCCTAGTCACCTGCCAACATCAGCTCTGCAGAGCTTTCCTCAGTGACTTCTTCTATTGCAGTCTTTGCCTATCAACACTTACTGAGGCTGGAGGGAGCTCACACCTCAAGATTTTCAGTTATGACAATTTAATACCAATTCCTCTGCTGGCTGTGACATGAGGTCCTTAGAGGGAGATGTAGTGGCACCTCTTTGCATGTGTTTTTCTCAGTAGCAAGCCAAGACTGGTGTCTGCTCCTCAAAGATAAACACTCAGAGAAGAGGACAGAACAAACATGAATGAGCAGGAAAAATCATCCAAGCACAGAGTAGAAGAGTAAAATCTGATTTACCAGAGTGTGTTAGTGTGTTACTGCTGCAGACCTGCTATAGACACACAGGAGATTAAGGAGATATAATACAATCCAATCACAACCACTTGTTCTGTAGCTATCTTTTCAGTTAAAGAAATCCAAATAAATTCAATTTTCAACATTTTAGCTCTCTAATAGAGGCTCAGCAGTGGAGGGGAGGCAGGAACCCTGTCAGTCTGCTGGGGGCCAGACACTCTGCTAGTTGTGGAAGGGAGCACACACACTGCCTGGCAAGGATGCTCCTTGAGTAAATGTTGCACAAAACCCACTCTGTGCTCATGGACCAAATTTCACACCTTGAACTCAGCCAGACATTTGTTCTTGCTGGGAATATGATTATTCAGCTTTTCTTTGGGTTTGATCTACAGACCCCATGCACAAAGGTACAGGCTCAAGGCAGGAATGTTTAGAGGTTTCACTTATATAAAAACTGGGATATAATATAAAATTACACAGAAGGTAAGCAGTACAAATAATCATTTATCACATCAACATGTGAAATTAGTGGTATTAATAGAGTGTCTAATATTTTTCTTAACTCAGAAAAGATGCCCTGGAGTGGTATTACTAATGACAGCACTACACTGTTATGTAGATGAAGCTTTGAGCCAAAAAGTGGAGTGGTACTGTTCATACTACATTTTTATCAAACTAAGACAAATCTAGCCTTGCTTTTAGCATCTCTATAGGACTAACATTTTTTATCCATAAGATCCAGAACAGCTGGGGTTACCCTTCTGCTGGGTATGACCAATACAAATTTAGCAAGAGCAGTTGAAATGTACTTAGAGATGTAGGGATGACCTTAGGACCCAGCCTCTCTGGATCCATTCTCATCTGCCTGCCACAGAAGAAAATCTAGCCTGACATAGTTTTTTGCACATAAACTGAGCAAATCCTAAATATTACAGTTGTAACCCCACTGCTACCCTAGTGCCTCGACTAAACTCCCTAAATACAGTTCTTCCAGAGAAATGCTGACAACAGGAGCAGAAACCATTTCCTTTAATGTGCACTTAGAACTAGCCCAGAGCTAACCAAAATATCCCCAGCACCCAGTGAGCACTTCAGACCTGCATGGTTTCCAGCTCAGAGGGAATTCACGGAGCTCCAAGACTGTGCCAATTGATTTGGTGGGCCACTGCAACTTGAAGTCGAGAGCAGCCTGCAGTATGTAATATAATAATGTGTTTTCCTTGGGAGTTCAAATTTTCCTTCATCCTAGGCTTTGTAGCTAGTTTGCACAATGCAATTACCAAAATTTGTTGCCGCAATTGGAGTTTGCAGTAGTGCTTCAATCAGGATATGTGAAGCACTATCAAATCTAATTCATTTTGTCCTGAATGTATGGACTCCACAATGCTAGTGCAAGTAAAAGATTATGAAAATCCATTTTTTTGTCACCATGGTAAAGGCTCTGCCTATGAATACGTACACAAAGCACGCCAGGTATTAAACAGCAGCCATTTTACAGGGTCACTTCTAGAAAAGCATTTAACTTCACAGAGTGAGAGAATGCAACATGGGACAGTTGTGGGTTTAATTCAGGCAAATATCTTCCGTGATAAAGTAGAGGGTGTAATCCTTAGAGAGAGGTTCTACCATTTTACTCACAGCAGTAGAGTGGTAGGACTCTGTGTGTAGGCAAGTGATAAATTCTGAGGGCCTATTCTGAGCTATCACATTCCTATGCTCTCACTTTATACTTCTTTTTTGCAGCCCTCCATGAGTTAGGATGAGCTATAACATAATGTTAACTTAGATGAAGGCAGAATTTGCAGGCAGGGCATACTGAGAGAGGTTTGTGTATTTTGGGTGGATTCTCTGTAGCTCAGATCTATTCCTTCACTTCTGACTTGTAAATAGCAAAAACATTTGTTATTCAGTTTTCAAAGACAGCATAATGTGTTGGTCTATCACACTCTGTAAGCTGGCTGTCAATAGGAACTTCTGAAACAGCCCACCCCTTCATGGCTGGAAAATACTAAATAGCAACTACCAAAATGTAAATGCTTGCCTTTTGTGTTTTTCAGGAAACAAGAAAGCAAAATTTGAACATTGCCTTTTCCAATAGAGATTCTTTTATGTGCTGACACTTACAAACTTTTTAAGTATCACCACCTTCTAGCTTCATTCACTATATCACCATTAGCTTTGTGCTCTGAATAGCACGGTTAAATCATTGTGAATGCTGTAGTTAAATTATTAATGTTGCCTTGGTTGCTAATCCAGTGCTGACTGCTTGTTACTTTGGATTGTGTGGCTGGCTACAGCTCATTGCCTTTTGTCCCTGTCTTCCCAGGGTACCATCTCTAACCAATTACCTAGTCTGATGCTTTCTTCTTATTCTTGCTAGCTTTTCCATTGGCATCACACCAATAGTGCTAATAAAACCTGGATTGGACCTGGAATAGGGAAGCTACATTTTTTTCCATGGAGCAAGCCCAGCTCAGTCTGAAGCACAATAGGCTTCTCTGCTTTGCCATGTCAGACCTTGGCTGAGATACTGAGGTGGACTAATTACTGCTATTTCTGTTGCTGTCACCTACACCCAGGGAGGTAAACTCTCACCCATGGCCAAGGTCATGCTATCAACAATTCCTCGTACCCATGCAGGCCCTCTGGATTTGAACCAGCAACCCACAACTGAGTCTATAGCCTGCACAAATTCCTAGAGCTATCTAATGACTTTGCCATGGATTGTTTCATCAGCATCCAAAATAAGTCGCTTAAACCAGTGAAGTCAGTAATGGATCATTTTAAAGTATTTTTCTCTGAACCATTTTATTTTGGTTTTTATGACATGTATTGGTACATCTTTAGAATACCTAATATTATACACAGATAATAGATAAGAATTGTTTACAATACTTTAAACAACCCATCAAAATTAAATGTCTCAGCATTGTATTTTGAATTTTGTCCATAAAAAGTAAAAAAATTGAACTTCTGCAAAATCCTCTGATTTATGTAAAACAATATGTTTAATGGAGAGTTGGTATTCATCTACTGCTACAATAGCTAGAGGTACTACTGTGATAAGTTTATTTGGCATATATAACCATAATACACAACCATAATGTTGGTTTTTTTAGAAATATCAATTACTTAATTAGTGAATTAACATTTGAAGGTTAACCTGACATACCCAGAGAATCAAAGGCTACTTACTTTGTGGATCTGGATCTTCTCTCTCTCCTATGGTATCCTTGGGCTTAATTTGGCTGTTCTCTGGCTGTGCTGGATCACAGAATCACAGAATATTAAGGGGCTGGAATGGCCCTTAGAGATTACCCAGTCCCAACCCCCCTTCTATGGGCAGGGGCACCTCCCTAGACCAGGCTGCTCAAGGCCCCCATCCAATCTGGCTGTGACCACTGCAACCACAACCTCCCTGGGCAACCTGTTCCAGTGTCTAACTAACCACCCTCACAGTAAAGAATTTCTTCCTAATATCTAAACTAAATTTTCCCCCTTTCGGTTTGTACCTATTATTCCTTGTCCTTTCACTAGAACTCCTGAGGAAGAACCCCTCTCTGGCTTCCCTGTAGGCCCCCTTCAGACACTAGAAGGCTGCTATGAGGTCTCCACACAACCTTCTCCAGGCTGAACAGCCACAACCCTGATCTTAGCTCAGTAGGTTAGAGCATGGCACTAACAGTGTCAAGGTTGTGGGTTTAAACCCTGTTCAGGCAATGCACTTGGGAGTTTGACTCAAAGGTCCATGTGGGTCCCTTTTAATTTGGAATATTTTGTGATTCTTTCCCAACCTGTCATTTGACA